>NW_022104255.1:0-887 GCF_000313985.2 Echinops telfairi
ACAGCGATGGGATTAGGAAACATGCAGGGTGCAGGAAGCGGAGGTTAGAGACTATTGGGTAGCTAGTAATGCTGAGCACATGACTAAAGGTAAGGTTCTAAAACTGATGTGGTAATCATTGTACATCTCTTATTGTACATCTATTGAGGGTTGTATGATATGTAAATGATGTACCCATAAATCTGTTGGGGAAAAAACTACCCCAAACAAAGCAAATAAAAAATAGATAACAGCATAAAGGTAATTCATATTTGGATTTATTAATAGAGGAATATATCACTCAGTGAAATTTATTGAATCCAGAACTTTCATTTCTCAGACAAAACACCGGATTTATTTTCTACCCCTGTTATGTAAAAGTGATCAAGGTAGCAAGCAGTTAAATGATTTCACTAGGACATCTGAGAAGAAGTCAGGATGTTTACTGCTCTCTAATATTTGAGGTCCTGGATGGTTAAATAATTTTGGAATTGCTTTGGCTAAGCTTGAATGGTCGATCTATCATGAGCAGCAGCAAAACGGTTCTCACTGCACTAGAAGAAAAATTAAAGAACCTGATAATGCAAACTTTGTAATTAAGTAAGTCTTTGTTCACTGCACTATTTATTCATTTGCTGTCGCTATTCTATGTTCAAGAAGTTGTTTCTGGGACTCTTTAAGTATGATGTTTTGGGTGTTATTCAAGGATTTGTCAGTGCAGTTTGAACTTCTCCCTTCAGCACTATTGCTTCTTATTTAGTTCCCCATCTTCTTTGCTTCCTGCATCATTCAATCTTTTGCCCATAGAATCTTTCAATATTGCCACTGGAGGCTTGATTTTTTTTTTTTTTTTCCTTTCAATTTTAGATTCACCAAATATATTCTTCCTGTTTGTGTACCACCACGTG
>NW_022104255.1:2915-4143 GCF_000313985.2 Echinops telfairi
CATTATGCCAAGTAATAGTTCTAACCTTCTTTCCACCTATTCCTTTTCAAATTTCAGTGCAAATATTAGACATTCCACGCTTAATATTTTAATAAACTGTTTCTATATTGTGATGTATGGCCCATCTCTGGATTTTTGTTCTCAATCACTTCCTCATGACCTAACGTTTCCACACACACCCCCATTGTCCCCAACATAAGAAACTCATTTCATAGCTGTTATTTTCCTTAAATACTTTATAAGGCTAGAAAGAGTTGTCGTTGTTCCTTTAGTAGTTTACATAGAATATTTTATTCTTCTATTTTCATTATCATTTTTTGTCTATAGTTGCATACTATATTACCTTATATTGTGACTATTCAGTGTTTTGTTCGGAATTGTCTTACTTGTCTAGTGCTGCTAGACTAGAAATACACATTTCATAGTTAGGGAGTTAGGAGGCCAGAAGTCCTAATTCAGAAAATTGACTTGAGGGAAAAATAGTGTTTTTTCCGGTAAGCTGTGGAGGAAGGAAGGAGTCTCTTCCCTTCTGCTCTTCTTTCCTTAGAGATCGCCATGTGTCTTGGCATCCACATTATCCCATCTCTGATGCCTGTTTTTTGTTTAATCCCTTCTATATCTCATAAGAGATTGATTCGATATATTCTTTTTCTTACACTCTCTCCTTAACATTTTTAAAAGGCCTTGGGATTAGGGGTTAGTATTTACAACATTCATTTTTGAGGCATGCAATTTAATCTGTAACTAGAGTCTTAACAGTAAGATCCTTATGGACAAGTATCCTCTCTTCTTGGAAACAACATATTCTATGTATACCATATTGAAATAATAGTAAAGGCATACCCATTTTATTGTGCATCAGAAACCTTGGTCAAAGCACTTAGTTGCTAATTAAAGCCATTTTAAGCCACTTGCCACTCTGCAAGTAAAAGAAGGGGCAACCTTGAAAAACCTACTCAGCCGTTCTTTTGTTGTGTCACTATGAAGCAGAAGTTACTTGATGACGGAGGCTTTGCTTTGGTTGTATTTTATATTTATGCCCTCAAATGTGTCGTATATTTTTTCTGCATATTGTCTCATAACAGCACTGTCAGATAGATACAACAGCCCAAAGTGGCTCCATTCCTTGCTCAAGCTCCATCACATTGACAGTTACATTGCTAGGATTCCAAGCCCTAATTTTAAAGACTCACATATTCTTATAACACTGTTTTGAAAAAGATGCACT
>NW_022104255.1:8565-9750 GCF_000313985.2 Echinops telfairi
CCTATAACGAGTTCTTATGCAGCATATTACCTGGTGCCAGGTAAATTACATGATCTCCTGACTGCTGCTTCCTGAGTGTTGCTTGTGGATCCAACCTACAATCCTTCAACCTTTTCCCCATTTATCATGATGGAGATGTTGGTCCAGTTGTGAGGATTTTAGTCTTCCTTACATTGAGTTGTAATCCATACTCAAGGCTACAATCCTTGATCTTCATACGCAAGTGTTTCAAGTCCTCCTCACTTTTAGCAAGCAAGGTTGAGTCCTCTGCATATTTCAAGCTATTAATTAGCCTTCCTCGAACATGATGCGACATTCTTCATCACATAATCCAGTGTCTCTGAATATCTACTCATCATACAGATTGAATAAGTATGGTGAAAGGATAAAACTCGGAGGAACACCTTTCCTGATTTTAGACCATGCAGTATCCCTTTGCTCCATTCACATAACCACCTCTTTATCCAAGTGTAAATTCCACATGCGCACAATGAAGTGTTCGGGAATTACAGTTTTTGTCAAGGTTATCCATTGTTGTGATTCACAGAGCCAAATATCTTGGAATGTTCAATAAAACAAAATTAATATCTTTATGGTATTTTCTGCTTTCAGTCAAGATTGTTCCACGTTCTCTTCTGAATCCTGCCTGAATGTTTTTCAGCAAAATTATACTTGAATGTGGTATCAGTGATAATTTTTTATAGTTTGAGCATTTGGTTGGTCACCTTTTAAATTTTTTTTGAATGTGTAAAAATGTGGATCTCACCCACTTGGCCAAGTACATGTCTTCTAAATTTTCTGGGAGAGATGAGTAACTATTTACAAGGCAACTTCAGCTTGATTAAGCATTTCAATGAGTATTCCATCAATTCTGATGGCCTTCTTTTAGCCAATGCTTTCAGTGCAGTGTAAACTTCTTCCCTCAGCACCGTAGATTCAGGCTCATATGCTACTTCCCGAAATGGTGGAATGTCAACTAGTACAGTGACATCCCTAATAAACCCTATAATCATGAGTTTTGTCTCTGAGTTGTTTGTTGTCTTTGAAATGAATCATGAAGCATAGCAGAAAAGTAGAATGTCATTAGGAAAACAATTGGCATTCAAATAAAGTAAAGAATGATTGAGAATGAAGGCATGACCGATATCTGCCTTGTGGCAATCAGCCTTGAGTCAGGACAAAACC
>NW_022104256.1:0-1372 GCF_000313985.2 Echinops telfairi
GGTTTAGACCCTGCCCCACAATGGCAGTTTGGTGTGCCCTTTTTATGCAGGGACCCAGTGGTGCTGGGCTGAATTTCCCTAGTTGACGAGATTGCCTTAGAGGTCCGTTGGAGGTTACCTCAGCAGCGCAGCGCGGTGTGCAGATGGCTGTCACAGCTGCCTGGTGTGGTGTTCAGCACTCACACAGAGGGAAGGCTGGAGTTCCCCCTGCTATTTGGGTTGATTTGCCCTAGGCAGAGGGCAGCGACCTGGAAGCCAGTAGTGGTGTAAGATAGGAAAGAGTGGGAGAGAAGAGGAAAAAAGAGGGGGGAAAAGAAGAAAGAGAGAAGGAAAAAACCAACAGAAACCTGAGCTCATTGAGACTGACTTCGGTGGGAAAGATAAAAGGGCGGGTGACTAAAGAAAGAAGAAATAGAGTGGTAAGTAAAGAGATAACTGAGACTTGATTAGCTGTCCGTGAGGCTGGAGGAGTCCCAACTCTTCCTCAAGGTAGTGGGTGGTGTACCTGTTTGATGTAGGGTTCCACAGATGCAGTGTGGGATTACTTTTAAAGGCAAGATCGCACCCATGGCCAGGCGTCAGTTTCTACCGTGGTACTGAGTGTTGGAGTTCACTGGTATACCTGCCTTGTGCTGTATGTAGCACTGCAGTGGGGGTGGTGGCGGGGTGTTCCCATAGCCCCGTCTAGGGACCCAGGACAGGCAGGACCTCCCCAGCTATGTAGCGAATCACTGAGAGGGAAGGTGCACTTATTGTCCTATCTAGACTGCTGGTGCCCTACTAGATCAGAGGATTTTATTTGTAAATTTTATCCCCCTGGACAGCTAGAAGAGAATCAAATTAAATTGTCTCCCTCAGTCTCTGGGCTGTAGCTCCGTGCTCTGTTAGAAGCTGAAACTCACTACAGAGGGTCTTTGTTATGCAAAAATCCTCCTGGCCCTGTAGCTGAGTTCTAGAATTCCTTAGCTGGGCTTCTTATGCTGATTGATGTTAAGGGCCCCCCTTCTATGTGCTCCTTGGGGTTTAGAGACAAGACTGGGGTTTGAGTTTTTAACCAATAGTATATATTTCACTCTTTTTTATGTTATGCTTGTGATGTGCTCTGATTTGGGGGCTGTCATACTGACCCCCAGCGGGGGAGATCTCGCTTATCAGCGGGGTTGTTTCCTTCTTGGCCAATTGGAACTGAATTCTCCCCGTGGACTCCAACTATCCACCTATTTTCTCCCACACTACGATCTGCCTCGGGTAAAAATCTGCTTTATCTTCTACTCCAAATTATGGTTACCCGCTACTCCCACTCCCCAGACTATGAGCTCAGGGCAGCCAACAGCGCGGAGAGCTCCGGCGTGGGGTTCTCCTAGTGTCTGGG
>NW_022104256.1:2603-3900 GCF_000313985.2 Echinops telfairi
TTGATCATACAGCTCTTATCACAATACATACATACATACATTCTTGTCTTTTATATTATAAGAGGGATCATTCAGTATTTGCCCTTAAGTGCTTGACTTATTTCACTTAGCTTTATACCTTCTATATGTTAAAATATGCGTTGTGTACTCATCATCATTCTTTATGGTTGTATAGTGTTCCATTGACTCTACCGTAATTTGCTTATCCATTCATTCATTCATTCATGGACATTTTGGTGGTTTCCATGTATTTGCTATTGTAAATAAGCAGCAGTGAACCGAGCTGTGCATATGTCCCTTCATGTCATTTTTAAAGGGTTCTCTGCTCACACAAAAATTTGCAGTCTTGGAAATTTTACTAATAATTAGAATTAACTAGATGGCAGTGGGTTAGATTTTACTTAGCAACCTGGGTCCGTAGTTTGAATCACTCAGCAATTCTGTGATGAAATGTGTGGCAGTCTGCTTCCATAGACCTTTACAACAGCTTTGGGAACCCTACAGTGTAGTGCAGTTCTGTCCTGGGCCACTTTGCCTTTGAATCAACTTGATGGGAACAGTCTTGGTTGTAGGGTTTACTCCTACAGTATATCCCCAGGAGTAGACTGCTAGGTCATGGGATAGTTAATGTTCATCTTATATCCTTTTTCCAATCTTTTTCCTCCAAACTTTTTTTATTTAAACATGATTTAGGGATCATACCCTCAGCATCTGGTATAGTTATTGTTATTTTATAGTTTACTTTCTAAACCTTTTAAGTAGACATTTCTATCAAAATCAAAAGCTATTTGTAAAAGATGGAACTAGATCATGAGTTAATGCTGATGCTTTTAATTCATATTCAGAACTACAAGGATTTTACCTAAACTTGGTGATGGTATGTCTCTGACTCATTTACCCATGGAAAATTCTGGTTCCTAACAACACCAGCATAAATTCTTACTTGCTATATCTCACACTGTTTACACACTAGTCTCAAAGTAATAATGCAGATGTTACCAGAAATAATGAGATTCATCAAAATCACTTATGAGATTTTAAGATAATTGTAAATTTCAAGTAATATTCTACAGATATACAGTAAAATTACTGTAATTTAAACTTACAGGTTTCAGAGGAGCTTCCAGAGTAAGAAAAACTAATGAGGAAGGTCTGATGATCTGCTTTGAAAATCAGTCAGTGAAAATCCACTGGGTCACAACAGTCACAATCAGTCAAGTCAAGGTTGCAGGATGAGATAGTGTTTCATGCCATTGTTTGTGCAGACTCTATAGCAACTAACTAACAGAAACAATAA
>NW_022104256.1:8539-9742 GCF_000313985.2 Echinops telfairi
GATTAATGAGTATTTCTGCCTCATGGGACTCATGTAAGTATTCCATTCTATTCTGTTTGTGGAGGAATGTTTTACAGTCATGTGCTGTGTCACACCTGTTCAGGTAACTTCCCACTGCAGAATCCCATAACGTTATAAGGTCTGAAACCCAGACTGGTACCTATTGAGTCAATTTTGATTTAGAGTGACCCAAATGGGGTTTTCAAGGCTGTAAATCTCGATCTTGCTCTCAGGGAGCTGCTGGTAGGCATCAACTATAGACCATGTGGTTTAGCATTCCAAAACTTAGCAGTTGCACCACTGAGTTGCAGTAGAGTTCAGAAATCACATTCAGGGAAAGGGATATGGCAAATGCAACAGCTTTCTATCTGCAACAAGTGCATCATGTCCCATGTGTGAAATGTTAACGTGCTGCCAGGCGTAAGTGGTACAAAACCAAACTCACTGCCATTGAGTCGATTTCAACTCGGTGTGATGGACGTACCCCAGTAGGTTTCTGAGACTGTAACTCTTTATGGGAGGAGAAAGCCTCATCTTTCTCCCCTGGAGCAGGTGGTGGTTTCAAACTGCTGACCTTGTGGTTTATAACCCAATGTGCAACCATTACCCTACCGAGGCTCCTTAGAGTATATATACCAAGGTGCTTCAAGAAGTTCACAGAACATTTTCATGATCTTTAATTCCATTTTTCCACGGACTTTTAGGAATCCCCTCATGTAATCTACAATACACATGTCTACATAGCCATAATAAAGGCCTATGTCAACTAATTTACTGTACTTTCTTGTCTTGTACTTTCTGTCTAAAAAGCTCACCACTATCACACTGCAGGCTTTGTTGCTTGGCAGCAACATCCAGTCTCACATACGGGATGACTCTTGAAGGTGGTAACATTATCTCTGTTTAATTTTCTCTAGAAAGTTTTACCATGAAGCACATCATGTCTGCCAAAATGCAACAAACCCGTGAGAACAATAGCAGCAGCAAGAGGGGAAAAGGTCGCTGTTTGCAAGTGAAACAAAGGTGCAGAGCCCCTAGGTAGAGAATCCAAGAGTGCTTTTGCACGTGATGTAGGTCCCTAAGGCAGGGAGCTTGTTGGAAATCCTTAAAGCAGCAGCAAGCCCAAACCCAGAGATGGTTCCCACAAAATCCACATCACAGCGTGTGCTAGGCGCAGAGCATATCATGCCGCATGGCTGTTGT
>NW_022104257.1:0-1261 GCF_000313985.2 Echinops telfairi
GAACGTATTTCAAAAGAAGCGAGAATAAAATGACAGTAAGTCACCACTAAAATGTATGCGAGGCCGAGTGTTGCTTTCTCCTGTTTCGATCGTTGTTCTTCTCTGATCTTCTAAGAATCACCACAGCGGTGGAGTCTGTGAGGACGCAGCCCGTGTTCCTCTCAGACCTGTGCCAAAGGGGACACCCTTGGTAATGCAAAGGTTACAGCTGGCATTGCAGTCAGGGACATGTATTGGAAGAAGCTCGTCCATTGTCTTCCTCCCCCATCCATCCCCAGCTGGCCTCCTTATCGAATGTGAATGCAAACAGCTGGTGACCAGTTGCCATGAGCCAGGCAGGTCTGTTCCTTAAGGTAAATCCAGATGCAGAGAGTGATCAGGGTTCCCACCCTCTCTGTATGTCAGCACCAGAGCTCTCCCAGAGCTTCCTGGAGGCCCAGACTAGCCAGACTCCCACTGGGGACATCATGCACGAAGACCCTGGGAGCACGCTTCAGACCCAGTCCAAGGGGAACCGCACTGAACGCCCCGATGGAATCCACCAAGAAAAGAGTAGGCGTGATTGGCGCTGAAGCCAGGAATTCCACAAATTTCCGACATAAAGCACAAGCTCGCATTTGGGGCAGATTGTGAGACTGCAGCTTTCCTTCTGCCTTGAAGACAGCTCACGGACACTGGAGATCCTCACAAATGAAATAAATAAGTGAGTAGACACACAGTCTTGTTTCACATGATTGGCTAGGCCGGGGCCACACTCAGATTCCAGGAGAAGCAGGCGTGGGCTTAAATTCCAGCTCCGTCCCTTACCAATTGTGTGACTTCTGCAAGGAACCTAACATTTCTAAACCTCCGTTACCTCATCCCTCTGCTAAGTGGAACTAAATGGTTCTTGAAAATCTAACTGGGACTAATGGTAATGCTAACACTGTGCTGTAAGCCATTATCTCTTCATAAATGTTAAGTAGTATTCTGCTATTATCAAGAGGAAAGATCAACACTGGGAAGGCTGGGATGAAAGATGGAAAACAGTCAAGAGAAGGGAGTGTGGGTGCTTCAGCAGAGCCTCGGAGGAGACAGGCTGCAGGCGATGGGTATTGGTCTGGGGGCAGGTGGTCGACCAGTAGGAATGACCTGGAACAAAATCCCAAAGGACCCATGACATGGACCCTGACCATAGAAACTGATCTACCCAAGAGAACATTGAAGCAAAATTACGGGCACTGGAGACAAAGGTTCAGAGCTCATGATGGAGCGGAGCACA
>NW_022104257.1:2550-3620 GCF_000313985.2 Echinops telfairi
GAAGTGCCCACAATCAACAGAAGTGAGAGAGCCCAGACAATGAGAGGAAGGAAGGTGGCCTGAGACACTCCCACCCCTCTAACTAGCTCAGGCTTCAAGTGTCCTTTGGGAACACTTGAGCGGACCACACAAATTCTGAGGTGTGGACAAGATCCAGGGGTCCACTGTTCATTCTCTGACAGACAGTTCACTCCACAGCCTTAGAGGTACCAGAATGCCCAGACGTTTATTTTAAGGCTTCATCGCTCCCTTTGTTGTTGAAGATTGAAGAAGCTCAACGATGAGGGGCCGTGGTGGTGGACTAACTCTTGGATAAGCATGGATACTTCTGCTCTGGGGAAAATCTACCTTGCTCAAGGGAGAAGCTTGTTGATGACCGATCCCAGAGTTTTGTCTGCCTGTTCTCTGTCCTGAAGAACGCTTGATAGCCTCAAGGCAGCCCAGCTGCTATGGATCAGGGCGACTCATTCACTAGTGTTTGGGGTGTGTGACAGAAGCTACTACAGCCACTGCGTCTGCCATCTTGAATCCGCCAGTCAGCACGGGCTAACCCAGTTTCTGAAATGAGAGCTGTGCTCTTGCCAACAGGACAGGGACCACCCACTTGGATTCCATCAGGAAGCAAGACCAAGCCTGGGGGAATCATTGGTTCTACTAACTGTGGGAAATGGTTGGGTCCTAGCATGATAGCTAGTGATTGAAGCTTTCATTAGGGATGACAACTCAATGTAAAGAAAACCAACATCCTTGCAATTGGACCAGTAGGCAACACCGTGATACACAGAGAAACGATTGGAGTTGTCAAGGATTTCATCTGGCTTGCCTCCACAATCAGTGCTCACTGGGTGGACCGGATGCACAAGACCACCTTAAAGGATTGAAGAGCAAGGATGTCCCTTTGAGGACTAAGGGATACCTGACCCAGGCATAGTTCAAATGAATCCATTCTTCTGTGCTCTTCTTTATTCGCCTGCTTATGAGAGTATCCGTGAAGATTCTTTTGGTTGCAACGAACAGAAACCCAAATCATTCTAGTTAGGTTCTAAGGAAGGCATCCTCAAACTATGGCC
>NW_022104257.1:5293-5669 GCF_000313985.2 Echinops telfairi
TCCATAACAATCAGGAATGCTTATTGTCGTTATTATAAGGTACCATTTCTTTGCTTCCAACTCTTAGCATCCCAATGTACAACAGAACAAAACATCCCTGGTCCTACACTGGTCTCACAATTGTTCTGATCTTTGAGCCCATTGTTGCAGCCACTGTGTCACTCCATCTTGCTGAAAGCTTTCCTTTGTATTTGCTCTACCAAGCATGATGTCCTCGACCAAGCATGGTGTCCTCGACCAAGCATGGTGTCCTCGACCAAGCATGATGTCCTCTACCAAGCATGGTGCCCTCTACCAAGCGTAGTATCCTCTACCAAGCATGGTATCCTCGACCAAGCATGGTGTCCTCTACCAAGCGTAGTATCCTCTACCAAGC
>NW_022104257.1:8703-9741 GCF_000313985.2 Echinops telfairi
CTCGCTCTAAAGAAGGGAGTCGCCATGCTAGAAAAGGCCTGTGAGGAGACCATGCGGCCACGTCCTGCGGCTGGCCCGTAGGAGCCGAGACAAAGCCCAGGCTAGCCAGCGAAGAAGGCCCTCACTCCTACTGTCATGTCACACACGCTCAAAGAGGACACCATCCAGCCCACGCCTCCGCTATCCTGGCAAAGCTGTGAGCAGAGGCCCCAGGCTAACCCACGTCCAGACTCCGGACCCACAGGGACGGTGAGACAGTACATGGGTGTTGTTTTAAACCACTGAGTTTGTAGTTGTCTGCTACCCAGCCTAGAAAAGCAGTGCGACCTCTAACCTCGGTTATGTCACCTGCAGCATTAGACGCCGCTTTTGATGAACACTCTCTCTCCTGCATTGCCACCTTCCCTTGCCTCTCCCCTTACCCTGCATGGGGCTTGCGTTGGGACATTTGAGGGTGCTGGGTAAACACAGATGTTGTCTGGCCTGGCCTTTCCATTATCTGTGTGCTCTGTATAACAGTCCCTGAACTCCTTTGGAGACGTGCGAGGACCCGGAAGTTACTGTACGTTGTGAAAACAGACGCACGGAGCCCGGTGGAGGAGTGGTTACACACGGGGCTGCTAACTGCAAGACATCTGGTCCAAACCAGCCGCTGCTCCAAGGGATAAAGACAGGGCTTTCTGCTCCCAGGAAGAGGGGAAAGATGGGCCTTTCTACTGCCATAAAGAGCGGCTGTCTCAGAAACTCACAGGGCAGTTCTACCCTGTGCTACTGGATAGCCGTGAGTCAGCATCGACTCGATGACAGCGTTTGATTTTTTTTTTTTTGGTCTTATCATTCAAACTAAAGGATGCCCTTCTTTCTCCCTGTAGGAACTAACTCTCTCTCTCTCTCTCTCTCTCTCTCTCTCTCTCTCTCTCTCATTCTCTCTCCCAAACCAGAGACACTACCTCCTTTCCCTAAGTGCTCAAAGGACTTTGAGCACCCTCTCACCAGGGCTGGTCCACACATGAGCCAAGTTTACATCACCCAGTAGAG
>NW_022104258.1:0-1459 GCF_000313985.2 Echinops telfairi
CTAACTGACAGCAGATAGTAACTGAAATACAGACAGCAAAGAAAAAGATATCATGAACAATTCAACATTGTCTTGCATTCATATACTCTAAAAAGTACTCCTTTAATACTTGAAACAGTATCAATCTTATTGCATTTATTTTTTTGTGACATTTAATTTTTTTTATGTGCTTCTATTACAAATATTCCAGGAAAGTCTACCAACAAGGTTGTACTTAGAAGGTAAACCGCCCTAAATTTTTTCATCAGACTTTTAGTTTGCCAGGGAACATGACCTGATCCTCACAAATTTTGGTCTCTCTTCGTGTCCTTTAAGTGGGCTTCCTGGGTGGCACAGTTTGTGTGCAACTAGTAATATAAAGGTCAGCAGTTCAAATCCACCCTTCAATACCATAGGAAAAAGTCCTGCAGTCTGCCTCCATAAAGCATACACACAAGAAAACTCTATGGGTCACAGTTAATACTCTTTTAGGTGTGGAGCCTCCATGTACTAGAATTAACTCAGTGGCAATGGATTTGGTTTTGGAGTTTGGTGATGTCCTTTATTTACAACTTTGTTGAGGTACAATTCCCATGCCAGCAGGTCCCTGACTTACATACAACCAACCAGTAATTATGAACCAACCACTATATTAAAATTATAATGTGCGGATTGTGATGAGTTGTATGAGCCCCTAATAAAATGATTATTTAATTTAAAAAAGGAAAGAAAGAAAAAATATATATTATATGTTATATTACAAATTCAAGACACATACAAGAGTTCACAATAGCAAATGGGCACTACTTGGCAAAAGTGCATCAAAACACATTCTTATTATTGCTGTATAGTTGTGTTAAAAATGTTTTAGTTGATGTCAAGTCTACCAGTGGGTATCTACTTTGTCTGTTCTGTATTGGTTTTACTAAAAAAACACAATAATCAGATTAATAAGACCTCTTATGCTCGGCACTAGCAGGTCCGCCAAGTCCGAAAGAAAATGATGGCAGTCATGACCCGAGAGGTGCAGAAAAATGACTTGAAAGAAGTGGTCAATGAATGGATTCCAGAGGGCATTGGGAAAGACATCGAAAAGGCTTGCCCGTCTATTTCTCCTCTCCATGATGTGTTTGTCAGAAAAGTAAAGATGCTGAAAAAGCCCAAGTTTGAATTGGGAAGACTCATGGAGCTTCATGGGGAAGGTGGAAGTCCTGGAGAAACTACTAGAGATGAGAAAGGCACAAACGTGGAACGAGCTGGTGGCTATGAACCACCAACTCAAGGATCTGTTTAAAATTCAGACTTAATGTTGACAAATTGCAGGTCTTATTGTGAAAAAAAATTAAATATGTTTTCGTGTAACTGGAAGTGAGTCTTTAATGTTGTTCTGCATATTGAGGCATGCTACATCCTGAACAGGAAAACTGCCATGAGACTAAGTGACAAATGTCAACCAACCCTAACAGCCCCAACTTACATA
>NW_022104258.1:2937-4272 GCF_000313985.2 Echinops telfairi
TGTGTGCCTTTTAAGGTCAATTGGTGGAAAATCTTTAAGCACCTCCATCTTTCATATATCTCTTCCTTCTTTCCTCTGACTAACCCTCAAACACATACCTTGGGCACACACACATACACACCATGTGCATGTGCCTGCATCTGCATGTGTCCACATACACCTCAAATGTGCGCACATACTTACTGGCACATAACATCCCTCACGGCATCCCTGTCATGAAGGAAATTCTTGTTAAACTATCCTTTTAGATAAGCAATGGTACTATTTTAGTTTAAATATAACCCTGCAATATTGGGGATATACTGAAACTAAATTTTTTGTTGTAGTTTACCAAAGGGTCTTGTGTTTTAGGATTGGGGGGCCCAACCTCTCTCTCTCTCTCTCTCTCTCTCTCTCTCTCTCTCTCTCTCTCTCTCCCTATCTCTATTCTCCCTCTCTCTCCGTACCTGTGTAATCCATCTCTTGCTAGGAAGGAGCACAGAAACCTTGGAAGACCCCACAAACAATGTTAGAAGATTATCACAGCCCATTAATTCCCGCAGTGGCCCATAGGAAGAAAACGTCATTACATGCTGCTATCAAGGGTCTCAAAGTCAAGCTAAGGGGTTTTTCTACAAGGCTCCCATGACATTTAAATATAATCTAAGTAAAGACAAAATGGGTGCATAAGCAAATGTGGTGAAGAAAGCTGATGGTGCCCAGCTATCAAAAGATATAGTGTCTGAGGTGTTAAAGACTTACAGTAAGATAAACAAATGACCATCTAGCTCGGAAGGAACAAAGTCCACATGGAAGAAGCACACCAGCCTGTGCGATCACGAGGTGCCAATGAGATCAGGTATCAGGCATCTAAGACCCAGAATAAAACCATACCCAAGGTGAGTGGGGCGGGGGGAGAGTGGTCATGAAGTGGAGACCCAAGTCCCATCTGTAAACAATTGGACATCCCTTCACAGAGGGGTCACAGGGAAGAGATGAGCCAGTCAGGGTGCAGTCTAGCACCGATGAAACACACAACTTTCCTCTAGATCTTTGGTGCTTCCTTCACCCACTATCATGACCTCAATTCTACCTTACAAATTGTATTAGACCACAGCATGCACACTGCTACAGATAAGAGCCCACAACACAGGGAATCCAGGATAAATATATCCCTCAGGTCCAACAATGAGAGTAGAGATACCAGGAGGATTAGAGGAGGGTGGGGGGAGAAAGGGAAGATCGATCATAAGGATCAACTAGAACCCCCTCCCAGGGGGAAAAATGGACAAGTGGGTGAGGGGCGACAAAGGATGATGTAAGATATGCAAATAATAATCTATAACTTATCAAGGG
>NW_022104258.1:8921-9720 GCF_000313985.2 Echinops telfairi
CCAGATAGAAGACTGGACCTGCTTTTGCTGAATTTGAATAAGCAGCAGTCCAGGTCTCAGCTAGACTTTACTTGGGGAAATTTTTCATTTTCTAGGGGGGAAAGGAGCCCTCATGGCATAGTGGTTGCTCATTGGGCTGCTAACTGTAAGTTCAGTAATTTAAATCACTAGGCAGTCCTCGGGAGAAAGATGAGGCTTTCTACTCCTATAAACAGTTACAGTGTCAGGAATTCACAAAGGCAGCTTTACCCGCCCTATAGAGTCAGTACCTACTGGCTGCAATGGGGGTGGGGGGTGGGTAGGAGGAGTATAATGGAAGTGCTGAGAGATTTCTATCATGCTGATGGTTTCTATTTTTCTCTATTACTGCCATTTGCTGTTGCTAGGTTCACTGGAATAAACAGTCCTCTTTAGTAACCCCAAAATAATGTTCTTTTCTTCCCCAGAAATAGATGGTTCAGAAAAAAATTTTACTGCTATGCTGAGAACTGAATATGTATCTTCTTCCACTTCAGTAAAAGCCCTGTCCCTAATCCCAAGATAGTAACTAGACTTCTGACCTATTAACTTCTCAACTTGGACTTCTGAGAGAAAAGGAGTCTAAGGCCAAGTCCAGAGTCATTGAGAAAGGGTTCTGTGATAGATTAATGATGTCTGCAAGACACCAGGAATTTGCTTTTGCTATTCTGAGCTAAAAAAAAAAATAGGACTGTTAAAAAAAGACTCACTACAAAAGTCAGTCATAAATTAGTGGGGGAATTTAAACAGATGCTCGTATTTTTAATATTGTTCTTTTTAT
>NW_022104259.1:0-1418 GCF_000313985.2 Echinops telfairi
TACAGGATTCATTGTGAGCCAGAAATGACTGGATGGCAGGGAGTTCATAGGCTAGCATATGCGTCAGAATCTACATCATAGCAGATTTGATGTGCATGATGGTCTAACCCCTCCACCCCTCCAAAACTCCTTGCCATGGAGACAATTTCATGTGACAGCAACCTCACAGGACAGAGTACACCTGCCCTCTGTGGGTTTCCTAGACCATCAACCCTTACAGGAACAGACAGCTTCATCTTTCTCCTTCTGAGTGGCTGGTGACTTGCAATGTCTGCCCTTGTACTTATTGGCCGATGCTTAACCTCCTACACCACCATGGATCCTGGGTTTTGGTATAGGGAGGAGGTTCATGGGTAATGCAGTTACAAGTGAAAAAAAAAAGTCTTCACGAAATATTCAAATAAGTAGGTGATACTTTATCTGAGAATGGACTAAGGTAAGGAAATAGAATGGTTTTTTAAATTATCTAAGAAAAGTTTTATCCAGGCTAAAAAAAGTCCAAGGAGAGGACTTGAGGTTTGGGGTGATGCTGGGTTAGAGCAGGAAGCCAGTGTGCTGGACTGGAGAGGACAAGATGAAAACAGTAAAACAGAGAGGGAAAGGGAAGCAGGCTGGGCTAGGTGCTGTTGTTATTATTTGGTGCTGTTTCATAAGCTCTGACTCATAGTGACCCTGTATACCACAGGAACACACACACACACACACACACACACAAAAAACAAAAAGCCACCTGATCCTGAGTCATTGTCAAAACTGTACTTATGTTTGAGCCCCTTGTTGCAGCCACTGTGTCAATGCATCTTGTCTAGGTCTTCCTCTTTTTTCTGCCCTTCCCATGCATGGTGTCTTACTGCATGAGTTATTCTCTACTGACAACATGGGAAAAGTAGATGAGATGAACTTTCACCACCCATGCAGCTAAGGGACATGAAAATACCATGGATTGGGCCGGTGTACGTTAGTCCTCAAAGTAACATGCTTGCTTTTCTACCCTCTAAAGAGGTCCTGTACAGCAGCTGTACCCAAGACAAAGTGTCCTTTAATCTCTTGACTGTTCTATCTATTAGTATTTATGATAGATCCAAGCCAGATGAAATCTTTGACAACTTCGATCATGTATCCATTTATCATGATGTTACCTATTGGCCCGGTTGTGAGAATCTTTGTTTTCTCTACAATGAGTTGTAATTTATACTGAAGCCTACAATCCTGGATCTTCATCAGCAAGTGCTTTAAATCCTTCTCACTTCCAGCGAGCAATATCATGCTATCTGTATGCCACAGGGTGTTAATAAGCCTCCCTCCAATCCTGAAGTGCACGCCTCCTCATGCAAGTCAGCCATACTGATTATTTGCTCAGCATTCAGATTAAATAAATATAGTTAGAGGATAAAAACCTTCTGCACACCTTTTTCTAA
>NW_022104259.1:3073-4147 GCF_000313985.2 Echinops telfairi
TTACAGCCACACAGTTCACAGGTTAGGTAGTGTAGATTGCAAATTGAGGCAGAGAACAAGCTAAGGCAGCCACACACTGGTCCAATCATCGAAGAGCAAGAGACAAGAAAGGTGAGACTCGCTGAGCCATTTATTTCTCCACCCTTCAAATAATCCCACATGTGTTCATTGGCCATGTTGGCACAATAAACCTACCTATCACATCTGCCATGCATTGCTGCCTCTTGAAGCTCCATTGCAACCTGATTGCACTGCTGCTGCACTACTGGCCTCTGCCAGTACTCAACATTTTATCTTCCTGCTATTGCAGCCTCACCTTGCTGGGTCTGCTGCCTGCTGGTCGACTTTTTGGGCAGACTCTGCACCTCCTGCCAGCCACTTTACTGCCTGCTTCCTTGACCTTGGATCAGCAGCCAGCATGAGTTGGAAGGACCTTCAGTATATTAACTGTTCCATGAAAATGAGTTGAACTGAACCCTATATACTGCTGTGTGGACTAATTAGCTGTTATTCCTTCCCGCTATATCAAACCTATCACTTCATATATATATAGACATACATATAATATATACACACAATCATAAGCATCCTGGTTTTGTTTCTTTAGTGAACCCTGCCTGACAAAGCCTTCTAGATATAAAGTTACTATTTCATACAAAGCTCTTTCTTCCACATATATGTGTGTTACTGGATTGTTGCTCTAATCAACCTGATCTAACACATTATGGTACCAGGAGTAGGGTATGAGAGAAACAAGTCAGGAGGATGGAGTGTGGAGGCTGGTCCTGCTGCTGTCTTATGGCTGTTGTATGGAATTGGGGTTTTCTTCTTTGCATAATTGGACATCAGATATGGTCACATAGTTTTCTCAGATGTTGTCTTAAAAGGGCACAGGGAGTGAAACTTTTGATTCTTAGAGGCTAGTTTTGGTTATTCTACTTGAAATAAAGCAAATGAATGTAATTGTGTTAGTCCGCATACATAAGAGAAACAAATTCATGGACACACATATGTGTATAAGAAAGAGATTTATATACAAGAGCAATTGAACATTGAGAAAACATCCCAGCCCAG
>NW_022104259.1:5547-7183 GCF_000313985.2 Echinops telfairi
TGACATGCCCTGACTTGACTTTGTTTATGAATGCAGACATTGGAATGAAGAGTATGCACTTCAGAGAATATGCTTGTCCCCTCAGAGTACTGGTTTGAAAGAAATAGGAAGTTTAGAAAATAGATACCCCAAATTGGGGGGGGGGGGCAGATTTCCAAAGCATGAAGTGGCTGTCTTACAAACTTTCACGGGAAAGGGAAGGTGTTGATAGGATCGTGGGATTCAGGTGTAGGTGTTCACATAACTAAATGTACACTGGTTTATTGCAAACAAAACATGTGTGGACATGTCTCTGTGATCACTGGAATATTGTAGACAATTTCTCTCAGATTCTGCATGAGCATAATTCTGGAATTCCCATTCTTCTCAATGTTCTCTAGTTTTTTAATGATCCACAGCCTTTGTATAACAGAGTCAATAAAACATAAGTGGGCAGATTTCTGGTATTTTCTGTACTCATTCAAGATATATCCGAAGGTCACTAAAGGTGTTCTGTCCAAGTCATCTTCTCAATCTGGCTTGATGTTCCAGCAACTTTCTGTGGACGTACTGCTCAAATGGCTTTTGTTTGTTTAGATTTTTATTATCTTCAGTAAAATTTTACTTGCACATTTTATGAATGATATTTTTGATAGTTCCTGCATTCTGTTGTGTCACCTATATTTGGAATGGGCATAAACATGGATTTTTTCAAGTTATTTGGTCTAGTAGCTCTCTTCCAAATTTCTTGGTATAGATCATCGGTAGGCAAACTTCTGAGACAGAAGAGCCAATCCCTGTACTTCACAACAATTTAAAAATTATTTGATATTTACAAACAAACGAAGTCACCATTATCTGAATAATTGCCTTTAATTTGTTTTCAATTTTACTTCAGAGCCACATGTACCAACTAAATGAGCTGTACAGAGCTCAAGAGCTGCAGAGTGCTGACTCCTGGTATAGACTCTGAGTGCTTCCCGTGGTGCATCAGCACTGGGAAACGAACAGGACAGAGCTGGGACTTCTGCCCTCTCTGCTAAGGGGATGAACACAAGACCGTGTGAAACAAGTGATTGAAGATGGACTCTGTGGGAACTCGCTTGATAATCACCTTCACTTTGAAGGCAAGCCCCAGTAAAATTCTGGCACAGGGCTGTACTACAAGAAAATTCTGAGCCATGCTGACCCAAAGCAGCAGCCCATAAAGAAAAGAAAAAAAACCTGAAAGAAATAATGTTTGAGACCCAGAATGAACTGAGTTATTAATTAGAAATGTGGTTGACCATCTGGAGACAGGTAACGTCCTCCCCTTTGAAAGTGACCTGTAAAAACTAGAAGTGTTCCGCTAGATCACATCCTCATCCCAATTCACCAGGGGAACCCTTCACTCCTAGAGGGAAGAAGCATAGCTCAACTCTGCAATGTGAGAGCGGTACCCACTGCATTGGCAGTGACTCTGTGCTTTAATAAACAGCTGGCTGAACTCCTGGCGGCTGTGTGTGTCTGGGTGAGCACAACTTCTCTCTGGATCCGAACAAGCCACATGGCCTCAGAGCTGGCTAGTTCCCTCAGGGAGGACAGACCAGGAACCAGACTGCACAGAAACATTTTGATTAGTATTCTGTCACTTCCTGGAGCCGTTGTTGTTGTTGTT
>NW_022104259.1:8516-9726 GCF_000313985.2 Echinops telfairi
AAATTTTTTTATAATCTTTTAAAATTGTATTTTGTTAAAATTAAATATTAAACATTTCTAAACATCTACCTACTGTTTCATTTTTAATTTGCCTAGCTCCTTATAGTTAAAGAAGAAGAGGGGAAAAGGAACTAGCACATCCACTCACATTTAGAGCCTGTTGTGCATCCAGCATCACTTGTTTTACATTCATTTCCACTGGTTCTTTTTAAGCCGAGTCTGGCAAAGGGATGCGCTAGCTCTTGTTTCACATGTTTAGTACATGTGCACTGCTTTTCTTCTTGTAAATGCAGTAGAAATGTGCCGTCAACGTTTCAGCCCTTCAGGCAATCATCAGGCACCGATTGTTTACAGGAGTGAACCGGGTAGGAAGAATTTAAGCTGCCTTGAAATCATTATGTGATTAGCTTTCCCTTGAGTTCCATGTCACCCTGAAAAGATTCTGTGAAGGCCCATTATATTCCCCTCCCATGATACTGATCAAGGAAAATAAAAATAGAAGCATCATTGAGCTCAATGTTGATTTTGGGCCCAGGCATTGTTTCAAAAGAGAATGCTAGGAAACTGCTGTAAAGCACAAACATTTATCCAGGCATAATAGACAATGCCAATTGTTTTGCTTCAAAGTCCAGAGCCTATAAAAGAAAAAACTAATTTTTTTCCAGTAAATAAAATCTCAAGAGGAATTACTGAGGTTATGTCTCTAAATGACAAGCAGGTGGACTCAGCTTTTAAGGTTAAAAGAAACACTGACGGTGTCTCTTAATGAGGACGATGCTGGTTTTGTAAAGCAAACAGAATTGCATGCAAATTGAATAAAAGAAGATTTGAGGTTTCTAATAGCTGATTATCAGTATCAGAAATGATCAGGCCCCTGTAATAATTCAAAACTAGAATTTTAAAAAGTACTTAAGTATGTAAAATGTACATTTGTCCTATGTTGAAATATTCCCAGGAATGTGCTGAAGGCCAGATGTTAAATACGATAAGGGAACATTTAATAAAAATGGGTAAAGGAAGTACATCAATCTTTCTCTTGGAGTTTTTCGGAGCTGCTTAAATTACAAAAAGCAGAGACCAACTGTTTACTGTAATGCAAAGCTTGCATTTGGACTTTAGAGATTTAATAATTAAGTTTATATTACTAATTTTGTTTAAGGTAATTTACTCCCTCATTTGTAAAACTTAAGAAGGGATTTTTTTTTAAATC
>NW_022104260.1:0-1084 GCF_000313985.2 Echinops telfairi
CCTGGGAGCCCTGGTGGCCCCGTGGTGACTCGTGGGGCGATGGACCAAACCTGGGCGGTTGGAAACCCCCAGCCAGGACAGACCGAACCTTCTGCTCCCGTGCAGAGCGCGCCTCGGAAACCCCCAGGGGCAGTTCTGCCCTGTCCCGCGGTCGCCCTGAGCCGGCATCGGCTCGATGGCAGTGTGTGTGTTTATTTTTCACCCACCAGGACGCAGAAGGGATGGAAAAGGTGATGCCCAGTGCCGGGCGGGGTACTTTGGGGTAACACTTCGGGTAGTAATCTGACCAATGGTGTCAGGATTATCTAGAAAGTCAACTGGCACCTTCCCAATGTCCCTGCTGGTCATCTACCCTACAAACATGGACCGGGAGCACACAGGGGGAGGAGATACAAATCCTGATCTGTGTGGAAGCCACAAGCAATTCTGAGAAGCCAGGAACAGCTATAATGCCCAATGTCCAGCCGCGGGCCAGCCCACGGTCTTACCCTACCACTGCAGGCGCAGAGAGGACAAGCCCGGAGCAGGCCAATTAAATGCGCTGCCAACGAGGCCCTGCGGACTCACAGCGACCGCACATGGCAGGGCAGACGGTGACTTCCTGGGAGGGGAAAGCCTCATCTTTCTCCCAGGGAGCAGTTGGTGGTTTCAGATGCCTGGTCTTCCGGTTAGCAGCCCAACATGGGACCCCTAGCCCTCCAGGAGAGCCCCGGCATTCTCCAGGCCACACCCAAGACGCCTGCCGTGGGCAGAGCGGGCACGCCAGGCCAATCCAACACATCTGCTCTCCTGGGTGCACCAATACGCAGCCTTAAACACGCGACGACAGGGCAGGGGTGGTGGGAGACGCCCAGGCCTGCGTTGGAGAGACTCCCGGGAACAGAGGGAGGGACAAGCCGGATCCGTGACCAAGTCCACCAGCGTCCGACCTCCGGCTCAGGGTCTTGAAAAGAACCAGGGACCATGGGGGCATCTGCTCTGCCTCCCTGGGCACACGGAGCCCCGGGACAGCCACAGTGAGGGTCCCACCACGCAGGGACGACAGGGCAGAAGAGCTCTGCATTCTGGGAATTCGGGGACTCCT
>NW_022104260.1:2421-4243 GCF_000313985.2 Echinops telfairi
AGAGACGAGGTGGAGACCACTCAGAGTAGCCAGTGCACCCCGCCTCCCGCCGCCCCCACCCCCACCCCAAGGCCAGTCACTAGCTATGTCTCTTCTGCACTGCAGACACAGCGAGGTCCCCAGAGGCCCGAGTGACCACCCTCCCCTCAGCGCTGCAGGTCAGCCAGAGGGGCCGGGACCAGGAAGGCACACCTGGGCAGCAGAACAGGCGCCAATGACGTGGGCACCACTGGCTACCTGACACCTGCCGGTCTTGCACCCACCGCCGTGAGGCGGCCCTGTGGGCCACACGGGAGAGCTGCCCCTCAGTGCCCAGAACTGCCACTCTTGACAAGAGTAGAAAGTTGGGTCTTTTTCCTGAGACACAGCTGCTGGTTTCAAACTGCCGGCCTGAGAGTTGGCGGCCCAATGTGTAAACGCACTACACTGGCATTAAAGACAAAACCCCTCTTTTAAAACCCACAGGCTCTGAGCAGGGCTGACACCCCGGCAGGCCCGTGTGGCCTGCACCCTGATGCTCGGGACTCATGACCATCTCCTGGAGGCCCAGGGAGACAGAAAACCAGACTCCTTGCGGAGGTTGAGGAGGGGAACCGGAGGACACGACGCCCGCCATGAGTCCCTAGCAGGGGATGGGTTCCATCGTCGGTCGGTTTAGTAGAGAAATCCCAGTGCAGTCGGGTGCTCTGGGCTGACAGGTGAGGACAAGGCGCCCTGCCCGTGCCAGGTGCCCCAGACGCCGACGGACCCCAGGCCCCCGGGGCACTCACCCGATGTACTGCAGCGGGTGGCTCTGGTGGATGACGATGCGGCACGTCGGACAGGTGTTGTTCTCCTCCAGGTACTTGACCAGGCAGCTCCGACAGACTGCGGCGGGACAGACGAGTGAGCTCAGAGGGCAGGGGAGGCCGCATGCCGACCCACGTCCGGGTGTGCAGTCGGGACACGGCGCCTCGCACGTCAGAGGGAAAGCCTGTCTGCGGCTCTCGGGCCGGCCATGCCAACCAACCGTGTCCCCTTTGGCACCTGGGGGCCACCTGCTGCAGGGGCTCCACCATGTGGAGGGGAACTGCCCTGTGGACGTCCCCGGAGTGTCCGTGGGTGGTTCAAACCTGCGCCCTTACAGCCAGCAGCCGGGCGCCTGTCTGTGCAAACCTGCGCCCTTACAGCCAGCAGCCGGGCGCCTGTCGGTGCCACCCAGGGGCAGACAAGCAGGTGGAAACAGAGCAAGGAGGAGGGACGAATGCTGGAATGAGGGCCACCAGCTGGGGAGCCTGGCACTCGCCCGGCCCCCCCACGTGGGCTCATGACAAAGGCCACACGGAACAGCCCACCGACAGGACCACAGGATTTCCCCAGGAGGACGAAACGACACCAGATCCCAGAAAAATACAAAGACGGAGCACGGGTCCCGCGGGTGCGCAGAGATGCAAGGAGCCCAAGCGGGCAGGCGCTCATCTCCGCAGGCCAGGGGCACACACGGCATGCACAGCAGCCGTGTGGTGCACGGCCCAGCGCTTCCCCCCTGCCCCCACGGGGGAGGATCGCTGCCGGCTTGGAGCATTAGGTGGGCCTGGTGGCCTGGACTACAAGTGTCTTAGGCACGCAGGCCGCCTGGGGATGGGAGCCGCGGGGCACCGGGCGGGCGGGGCTGGGGGGACGGGACGTACAGGTGTGCAGGCACTCGGTGACTGTGGTCGCGTCGATGAGATAGCCACTGCAGAGGCGGCACGTGATGTGGGCGTTGATGTCCCAAAGTTTAATCTTCCTGGTCAACATCTTTGGCTTCTGCAAGAGAAAGCATGGGATGGTGAACACACGT
>NW_022104260.1:5345-6602 GCF_000313985.2 Echinops telfairi
GGTCCTGCGGGGTCCTCACGAGGGCTCCGGTGCCTGAGCTGTCAACGTCGCCACCGTGTCCATCGGCTCCTCAGGGCTCCCTCCTTTCCAGAGCCCCTCCCCGCTTTACCCAACACGACGTCCTCTCTCCCGACAATGTGTCCACAGTGTGACAGCCAAGGGGTTGCAGGGCCACTTGGATCCTCGGTGGAGGGGAGGTAGCAACTGCGTTTCCGAGATTCCAAAAGGCTCACATCGGTGGATGTTCTCGAAGGAGTCAAACAGAGCCAGCACTCCAGGCTGAAGACTTGCCTTCTTTGCGTTGCCCGCTGCCTGCCATCCTGCCTCCCTCTGGCCAGCGGGGCACAGCCCCTGCCCTCCTGGATGGGGCTGGGCGGGCTTGGTCCCAGGCAGCTGAGCCTGAGCCGGGCCACAGCACCACCTGGTGGACAGACGAGTGGGCAGCCGTCTGTCCAGAGCCCACCCCTTCTGCCATGAAGCCAATGCCCACTCAGACAGAAGCGCCTGACCACGGGGTTCCCAGGCGACAACTCTTTCCACAGCGTCCAACAGGACAGGGTGGGCTTAAAGAGATGGGAGCTCTTTAAGGAGCAGAAAGCCGCCTCTTTCCCAGCAGAGTGACGGTGGGTTCAAATGCTGACTGTGGCCAGCAACCCCACCCGTAACCCCCGCGTCACCAGGGCTCCTGGCCTGAGCCCCGGGGGTTCTGAAATGCAGGACCCGGTGGGGAGAGGGGCCCAGGCCCTGACACTCCCGCCAGCCACAGCGGTCAGGGCCTCAGCAGTCCCCTGCACCAGCTCTCGGCACTCACCCCTCCTGTGACTCCCGGTCCACAGACGTGAGCCCGAGGACTGCACCTGCTCAGGACCCCCAAACGCTCCCGCCCACTCCCCAGGGAGCATGCTCACCCTCCCTGCCCCACCTGGGCACCAAGAGCCAGAAACCCGGGTGTCAGAGCTGGTACTGAGTGTCAGGACGGGAGACTGGTTGCCCTTCCACAGACCAGAGACCACAGGAAACGGAGGGCCACACCTCCATAGACAGACAACCCTGCCACCGAGCCCGTCTGTGACCATAGCAGAGAAGGCCCCCCGCCAGGGAATGACAGCCACGGAGTGACACAGACAGACAGACAAATCCCTGCCAGTGGACCCTCACCCAGAGACCCCTCAGGGGGCAGGGCAGAAAGGCCCGTGGGTTTCCTAGGTGGTAAATCCGATGGGGCAGACGCATCACCATCTCCCACGGAGCGGCGGG
>NW_022104260.1:8841-9654 GCF_000313985.2 Echinops telfairi
TGCAAAGCACACGGCTGGCCCCATCTGCTGTTGGGGTGAGCATGCTCTGGCACACACAGACTTTACCCAGGCTGCCGCAGGGCAGGAAGTGGACGGAGCTGCTCACGCAAACACGAGTTCAGCAGACGCAGGGGCACGTGGGAACAGCGCTGGATGGGGGCACCGAGATGGGATGACAGACGGCGCTTTGGGGAAGTAGTCAGGAGCCCCAAAGGGTCACACACCTGCAGGCCACAGGCAGAGGGCACTCTGGGGCAGCCATGAGCTGGGGCCCACCAGACAGCAAGGCTGTGACTGCCTAAGTAGGGGCTGGGCTGACCAGGTTCGTGGAGCCAAGAGCTGTAGCCCGTAGACACCCTAGAGCTTGAAGTGAACCACCCCGTGGCCCAGACCTCAGTGGAGGGTGGGCAGGCCCATAACGGGAACGAGAACTCCTGGGGAGCCCACACTCCTTAGAATTCCCAGGCCCTCTGGTTGGAGGGCAGCACCTGTCTGTCCAGGGGGTGGGCTGTCCAGTGGTCGCACTGTGGGGTTCAATCCAAGTCACCCAAGATGAGCATGAGCTGGGAGAGGCCAACATGCGGACAACGTCCGGAATCACACGCTACACTGAACACGGAGGACCGACACGGGCTCGCATGGCCGGACTCAAGGTAAACTGAACCAACTCACGTGCAGAGAGAAAGGGGCCGGAGGGCTGACGTCTGCGGCACTCACCTGTAGGCGGTAGCCCGGGACCTCATACTACATCTCAGCAGCCTGTGGAGAGAAGCAGAGCGCAGGTGACCCAGGGCGCAGAGCTGAGAGGGGGAC
>NW_022104261.1:0-6935 GCF_000313985.2 Echinops telfairi
GTATCAGTGTGTACTCTTCAAGAAAAATGAGAATCATACTGAAATACAGTCTTTCATCTGTATCGGCCAGCATCCCAGGACAGACAACACAGCCAAGTGAGGGAAACTGACGATGGGTTTCCTTGTAAACACACATGACATGGTGGAGGTGTAGGAGGAGAGCACTCACCAAGAGCAGACCATCTCCAGATCTGAAGGGGAAGGAAGCTTAGACGAGCCGGAAAGAGAGGTGTGTCGAGGTGGGAAGAGTGGAAAGGAGGGAAGTCGGACTAGACAACTTCAGAGGGATGGCGTGCGGAGTAAATGCCTGCACACCATAATTCTCTCTGCTCTCTTGCTGAGCCTCCTCATTGGCTGAACAAGCCCAGGCAGAAGCCCGAGGACATGGGAGCCTTGTCGCTGTTTCCCTCCCAGTGCAGACAGCAGGGGAGAGTCAGGGGCAGAGTGAATCTAGAGAGGCATTTCTTTGCCTGTACTATTGCCCCCAGGTGGGAGCCCCCGTTAAAATTTCCTTCCAATGTACTCAGTACCCAATTCTCCTGCTACACTGACAGAGGAGGACAGTTTACGGCATATCTAATCCTAATATCTTAATCCTTTCTGGATTCCTAGACTATGGTAGATTGAGACGAAGTAAGGCTGCTTGATATTGCATATATGTGTGTACATGTGTGCATGCATGCATGTGTGTGTATGTTATTAGCATCTCAGTCCCTCCCAGAATATGCTTGCTTCAATATTATCCCTTGGAAGGACTCCCTTCTCCCCCACCTCCTGCCTCTGGTTTTGCAGACTGTATCCATGCTGCCTGCTGGCCCGTCCTTTATAACCCTGCCCTCACTCTCAGCCACACAGATTCTTTCTCATGCCACACCTCCCACCACCTACCCCTCTCCACGCTGCTCCTCCTGGCGCCTTCCCGACACCAGTAGACCAGAGGTCGGGGAAGGGTGGGCTCATTGTTCTAGACCAGTGGTTCTCAACCTTCCTAATGCCTCGACCTTTAATTCATGAGGCACTTTAGTTCAGTTCCTCATGTTGTGGTAACCCCCAACCATAAAATTATTCTCCTTGATACTTCATCACTCTAATTTTGCTACTGTTAGGAGTCAGGCGACCCCTGTGAAAGGGTCCTTCGCCCTCCAAAGGGGTCACGACCCACAGGTTGAGAACCGCTGTTCTAGACTAAGGTGTTGAGTTTCCTAGGGTGGTCTCGTTGTTCTAGACTAAGATGCTTAGTCTTCTTGGGACAGTGTGCAAAATGAACTACCCTGTAATTCAGTTTTCAATTGGTCGAGTCCACGTGTGCTGGGAAATTAGGTGCAGAAACTGGTCATGTTAACCAATCTTGCAGTGGAGGACCTGTGCAAGTGATGGGGGAGGCTTACACATGAGGGGCAGGGCAGGCTTCTATCATCTGTCTGTAGACTAAGCCAAGGAACCCTAGTAGCACAATGGCCAAGCACTTAACTACTAGCCAAAAGGTCAGGGGTTCAAGTTCACAAACCTAGCACTCTGCTTCCACGAAGATCACTATGGTAGTTACATAATACGGTGTCAATTTGGGACTTGAGAGGATTAAGAGCTAAGGGATAGAGCCGAGTCTGTCAGTTGGATCATAGCCAATGATGACTCTGTGGGTATGGCTTTCTCCTGAGAATTCTGGAAATTCCTGAATTTCCTCCTTGGAGGCGGGAGAGACTCTCTCTTTCTCTGCTCACTCCCTGAGAGACACTTTACTGACAAGACACATGGCACTACGCCGATAGACCCCATGTCCTGGGAACTGGAGGAGCCACGTGGAGACCCCTGCCAGCACTGAGATGCTTACAACACCACTGGATCCAAAGACTTTCTACCACTGGCCTGTGATCGTCCTGCACTCAGAGTCTGAAGAGGACTTTACTGATTGGTATGGGACATATGGGCTAATATCAGACTTATGGGCTTGGATTAGACTGGGTTGGGATGCTTTCTCAATGTACAATTACCCTGTGTATAAAACTCTGGCTTATACACATATGGGTGTTTATGAATTTGTTTCTCTGGTCTACCCAGACTAACACAATTACAGCTCAGGGAACCCTGTGGTGCTCTTCTAAGCTGTCCCACAGGCTCTTTTAGAGCCAGAATCAGCTCAACAGCATCCAACAACATGGACGAAACCAAAAGATGCTGAGTGAAGGCTCAGAGCCACCAGAGTCCAGGCTGATGGAACCATGTTCAGGCTCAGGGAGTAGGAGGCTTATCTGTAAAGGAAGAAACGAGTTTAAGAGGGGGCTGTAGAGAGAATTGAGGGAAGGTAATGCCATGGTGCAGGCGTGTAAAACAGAAGGGAGTAATTTTGTAGAACAGGAAACAATCCTCTGCACAGATTATTATACTTGTGGGGGAAGAAAAGGTGATTTAATTTGGAGGGGAGGGAAGGTCATTTGAATGTAAACTGATGAGGATGCCATTGGAAGGAGCACCCATTGTGTGCTTTTCCATGTCTGGGAAGTGCAGGGCGACCTGCTCCCCACCAGGAGCACGGCCTAGAGGCACAGGAGCCTGTGTAGCTGGGAGGAAGGCAGGGAGCAGCAGCAAGGCCCAGTCCAGCACCACGCCTGGCACAAAGCAGACACCTGGTACACTGATGCCAACCTGCTCATCAGGGTCTGCTCAGTCCCTGGCATGCTTATCAACAAATGTTTCTGGGGCCCCTTGCTCTGTGCCCAGCATCATGCTCCACAACGAGAGAGATGGCATCGAAATAAGCAGGGCTTTATCCACCGAGGAGCTGACTAGTCGAGGAGTGAACAAAGAAACACTCCCAACCCCCAGTGCAGTGGAGGCCTTGGAGAAGGAAGGATTCCAGTGAGTCACGGAAGACGCAGAAACGAAGGGGGAAGCTGAGGGAAAGAAGCAGAATTTGGAAGCAAAGGTGAGAAGTCAGAGAATATGATCAGTTAATACTTCTTCACTCCCCAGTCAATGCAAAAGGAACATACTGGAAAATGAACTTTAGTGATGGCTACAGGGCCTGGTTGATGTAATCGATGCTATTGAATTGTACACATGACAAAATTAAATTGACTCATGTTATATATTTACACAATATATATATTTACAGCAATACAAGAAAGCCTAAACAAAAAGGGCATCTATTAATCATAGGAATTTGCTAATCTGCTGTGAACCCTGCCAGAAGAAGAAGTGCTCTTGGATTTAATCAGTAAGATGGGGCTTTTACACATTGGATTCTTCTTAACTGAGGAGGAGGTCCCCTGGACTCTTGTGTTTCCAGCTCCTCCAGAGGCGGGCCCTGGGTAGCTGTCCAGTGTAAAGCTGGGGAAAGGTCCTGGTGAGGATTTCAAGTTTCCCAGCCAGGGTTACCGGGAGGCTCTGCCAATGGCAGCCCAGGGCCTTTCACGTGTTCCTGGGTCAAAACCTAGGAATCTGGTCTCATGGAAGCACAGACTTGAGGCTCTGTCCCTGGCCTTGCTCTGTCTCCCTTCCTTGTCCAGCCTCACCCTCTGGTTTAGACGCAACGTTGTCACCTGGACTTGAGGAGGCTGTTCTTTGTAGAATGGAGCTCATTGCCCTCCCATGCCCCATGCTCCTGATTTCTGGCCAAAGACCTTCTCCTCTGGCCGAGGGGGCAGTGGTCAGTTCAGTGGTAGAATTCTCACCGTCCATGAAGGGAAACCTGGCTCCGAGTCGCACCCAATGAACCACCTGCACAGCCATCCCTCCTCTGTCGGCAGAGGCTTACACATTGCCGTGGCCCGAACAGGCTTCAGTGGAGCCTCCAGACTCAGATAGACTCAGTAGAAAGTCCTGGTGGTCTGCTTTGGAAAATGAGCCAATTAAACCTCTGTGATGCGATGGTCCCATCATGTGGCCGGCTCAGCAACAGCTAACAAGAGCATGGCAGACCTGGCAGGGCTCCAGGTTGTACTTCCACTCAGCACAGGGAGCTCTGGGCTCACCAGTAACCGTGGTTACTGTTATTGGGCCCCTCCTCCAAACGTCTGGGCCCTCTAACCTTCTCACTGGCGATCACTATTGGCCCTCTGCGAAGTCACCATTCTGGAACTCTCGTTCCCAGTCATAGGTTTCAGATAACAAATAACGTCAGGCAGAACAAATGTAAAATTACCATGTGCTATATGCACACTGAGAAATGATGCCCATTTCCAAGAAGCCCAAAGTTCATACGAGACGCGAGTTGGCTGCCAGAGAGCTAAGACAAGACGGAGGTCACAGAAAGAGGTTCTTTGAAAATCCAGAGTAACCTAACCTTAAGGGGCCGATGTCTGAGTCAGTCACCAAGGACTTAGTCTACCCGTCACTGAACAGCAACTCCTCCGGTCTTCTTCCAGCTCCTGACAGCTGCAAGACACTCGTATCTGTGGGTGAACAGATAAAGACATGCCTACTACTCTGATCTGTCTCCCATTGCCGAGGGTCCTTGAGGAGCCTGGCCAGGTCATTTGAGATCATAAAGACAGACCCAGGCATCCGATATCGAAATACAGATGGAAGCGCCTGGAGGTCACGGAGGCCTTTGCCATTTGCATCTAAAAGAATATGCACCAATATCCATGGATGGAAAGACCTCTGGTGCTTGTTGGTAACCATGTGAGATGAAATCATGGTGTGTGTGTGTGTGTGTGTGTGTGTGTGCAGGTGGGGCTAAGGGCAAGGAGGAACTGAAAGTGATTTAATAATAGAAAATTTCAGGATTTATTTAAATGTTTTTGTGAATTTGGTACAAGTTTACAGAACCAATCAGTTTTCCATTCAATAATTCATACACATTTTGCTTCATGTCATTGATTGTAATTCCCACAATGGCGTGTATCCCACTCCTTCCTGTGTTTCCCATTTGCATCCTCCCTTCTTTCCTAACCCTTCCTATCTTCTGAACTTTGACTTGGGTAAATCCTGCCCTTTTGATCTCAAATGGTTGGTTATTGTTAGGATTATTATCTCCCTACGGTTATTGTTCCCTTACAGACGTGTCTATTATTTGGCTGGACATTGAGCCTCAGGGTGAGTTTAGTTCCAGGCCCACAAGGTGCCTAAAGGCCACAGCATGGAGGGCCCCACCACTCTCTAGCCATCCAGTAAGTCTGGTGCTTTTCAGATTTTGTGTTTTGTTCCACCTCCGCCTCCCGCTCCATCCAGGACCATTCAGAGCAGCGGGCAGCGTAACCAGGAACCATCTAGTTCTGTGGTCTCGGGGTTGCGGAGACTGATGTTTGCATGGGCCATATGTCAAGAAGACTAATTGTTTGCACGTGTCTTAGATTTTCTTTACTCTTCTTCGCTCTGGATGTTGAAGACCACTTGCTGCACTTTATAAGGCCACTCACAAGCTTTTTGTGTGTGTGTGTGATTAATCACTATGTTTTAATTATGTTCAATTTGTAACAATGAAAATACATCCTGCATATCAGATATTTACATTATGATTCATAACAGTAGCAAAATCACAGTTATGAAGCACTCACAAAAATAATTGTATGGTTGGGGGGCACCACCACATGAGGAACTGTGTGAAAGGGTCCGGGCATGAGGAAGGTGGAGAAGCACTGCTCTCAAGGCTTTATAGAGAAAAGGCTTGCGTGTTCCTGCTTCCCTCTTCCTCCCTTCTGTTTCTCTGCCCTTTTTTTTTTTTTAACATTTTATTAGGGGCTCATACAACTGTTATCCCAATCCACACACCCATCAATTGTGTAAAGCGCATTTGTACATCGTTTCTCAAAACATTTTCTCTCCATTTAAACCCCCGACATTAGGTCCTCATTTTTCCCCTCCCTCCCCCTCCCCCATGAGCCCTTGATAGTTTATAAATGGGTATTTTGTCATATCTTGCCCTGTCCAACGTCTCCCTTCATCCACTTTTCGGTTGTCTGTCCCCCAAGGAGGAGGTCACACACAGTTCCATGTAATCGGTTCCCACTCACAAGCTTTTAAGACCTCAGTCACTACTCACCAAAGCAGGATGTAGAACATTTTCTTTATGAACTGTGTTATGTCAATTGACCTTGGGGTTCCCTGAGTCTATGGTCTGGGATCCCCAGACACAGTGGCTAGTTCCTTCAAGGCATTTGGTTTACGTCTACGAAGATTTCATGTTTGCCTTGTCTATGCTTTACTATATTTGTAGCTATATTTATGGCATGAATACTTATCTAGAAATAGCCTCTATCAAACCTACACACGAGTATATTCAGGGGTGTATTTCCATTCTCTTTCTCACACCTGTTCGACTTGTGCATCTATGTACTCGAGGATTATTGATTGCCATTGCGGGATTGGGTGGGTAATAATACCTCTGTTGCCTTTATCTCTTCTACTCTTGCAAGGGTCTTTGTTTGCCATCACCATGCTTGGCTAACTTCTCTCTCATGTTAGTTATAGTGCCTCCCACTCCACCCACATTAAGATGTGTCTAGATCACGGTCTTACTATGTTTTCCTGATGAACTCCCCTGGTCGGCTTCCTTCAAGAGAACCTACTCCCTGCTGCTCATCTTATACTTGTCCATCAATCCATAGGATTCTCTTATGAGTTGGCAGCAACGTTCCAGTTTTCAAGAGGTTGGTTCCCTCTTTCCCATCTCCAGAGTCCTCCTGTTCAAATGTGCGCAGGAATGAAACCCACAGCCATCCAGTCAATTCTGACTCATAGTCATCCTGTCAGCAGAATAAACCTACTGCCACCAAGTTGATTTTGACTCATAGCCACCCTATGAGGCCTCTCTCTCGGCTGTAAGTCTTTACAGGAGCAGACAGCCTCATCTTTCTCCTGTGTAGAGATGGGTGGTTTTGACCCAAGCAGGCCAGTGCTTACTTGATAGCAACACCAGGGCTCTTTATAGGGCAGATTGTAAAAAACAAAAACCAACTCAAAAGCTCACTGCCATTGTGTCGATGTGAAGCTAA
>NW_022104261.1:8334-9625 GCF_000313985.2 Echinops telfairi
CACAGTCAAATGCCTTGGCATCGTCACAAGTAAACATCTTTCTGGTATTCTCTGCTTTCAGTCCAGAACCATCTGACATCAGCAATGAGATCCCTTGTTCTGTGTCCTCTTCTGCATCCAGCCTGGACTTCTGGCAGTGCCCGGCTCCTAGCTAGCAGTGCTGATTTCTGAGTGGCCATGGATGGGGTAGCACTGTAATAAGGGCAAGACCTACTGGGGAAGACTGCACACCCATGGCTCAGGCTTTGCCAGTGGGTGATTGGTGGCACTTCCACCTTCCTGGGTGCCAAGCGTGGCTGGAGGAGATGGGTTCCTAGAGACATGCAATACAGGTGCCTTTTAAGAGGAGCGAGAGGCTGATCCACTTGACTCCCCAGTGAGCTGTGGTGAATGCCAGGCCGATCTAGCTTCACAGGGATGTGATTGGGGGCTCCCAGCTGAGGATACACAGCTGGGGAAGCCAGAGCTGCAGCAGGAAGTGGGATGCAGGGGCTGGGGCAACAGGAGGGGCTGTTGAGAGTCTGGCTTCCTGGGAGCAGGGAGGGGGTGGGTGGGGCCAGTGAGCAAGCTGGAGGACGTGACTAGTAGGACCCAAGGGCCACATTTGGAAGCCTCTTCCTGCCCGCCAACCTTGACATTTCTCTGAACACTGATGGAAAGCCACTCGAATTTCTTAGCAAAAGGCGAAATCTTGTGTTCACTAGATGTGAAGACAAACAACAGATTGTGAACATTCCCTCTCCCAGAGGAGTATTGGGGTGGGGGTAGGCTAGAGCGCTCACAGAGAGACAGACATGACTAATTAGTCTTTCTAGGAAGCATTTGGCCATGTGCATTCAATTAATTAGAAATCAGCAGTCGGCCCTAATATCTGTTTATACCTAAGTAAAAAAAAAAGCCTCTCAAGTTTCTGTATTCCTGTTGTTTTCATAACATAGAATAAACATCCGACAATGGGAGATAGTGAATGCCTCCCCCACCCCCCTTTTTTTATTTTGGAATCTGGGTGTGGGAGTGGGCAGGTGAAGGCCCGGAGAATGAATTATCTCTGATACCCTCGTCAGCTAACAGATTCCAGGGGAATTGCTGCCCCAGCGTGTCCTGTTCCACAGGAAGAAAAGCTTCCGGTTCCTTACAAACTTTGGTATCCACTTCACGGTTTGGGTTGATGCCTGCTCTGTTTCCTCTCTCCATCTTTAAAGAAAAGGAGAGGGATTTGTTCCCAGTCTCCCTAAACTTTAACAATCACATTGTTCCGGAGTCACACGCTTCCTTTGGGGACCGTGAAGGG
>NW_022104262.1:0-1101 GCF_000313985.2 Echinops telfairi
GATGGCCCTGGTGGGTGGTCTCTTAAGAAGGCAGCAAACCAACCCCCAAACCCAGTGCCCTGGAGTCAATGCTGACTCACAGAGGCCCCTGTGGGTTCCCTAGACAGTAACTGTTGACGGGAGTGGAAAGCCCAGACTGTCTTCCTTGGGGGTGCTGGTGATTTCCAACTGACAACCATGGGGATTGCAGCCCAATACGTAACAACCGTCCACCAGGACTCCGAGCATGCACTAGCAAGATGAAAATGTTTCAACGATCTAGAGAATGACCAGAGTGTGACACAGACTCAGAATGAGCACGTGCTGCTGGGAAAAATGGTGCCCATCGATTAGCTGGGCTAAAATCCCCTCAACCTGCCGAGCGCAGCGACGTGGAGTGCAGTCACGAGGGATGCCTTCTGTGTCACTCAGGGGCAGGGACGGGAAGTTTGCCTCAACAGACGTAAAACGGGATTCCTGTTTTGTTTTTAAAATATGTGAAGGCTCATTTGATAGCTTAATGATAGGGTTGGCCTGGTTTTAAAAAAAAATGTTCAGAGTAACTTGCTGTTGAGCTCAATTGCTGGTGAATGAAGATTCCTGTTTGTCTAAGCGCCTTTAGACCGTGCGACTCCATGGTGCCTGGCTGAGAAGTGGGGAAGTGAGGGACTGGAACAGCGAGGACAGAGTGCTAGGAGGTGAAACCCAGTGTCTAACTGGTTTTTGGGACCCAGGTCTGCGTTCTCAGCAATGCCTGCAGATGAATACCTGGACTGGTGTCTGGCTCATTAATTGGTGCTTCATTTGTATTGATTTCCCATCTTCCCCGCTTCTGGGACTTCATAAGGAAAGGAGGAGGGTTGGTGGTTGAGACTGGAATTAAGGAGGTACAACTTATTAAACGATTAACTCATTTCCAAGCAATTGTCCCAAATGGCTCTTAATGAAAAATGGGGGTGGGGCGGCGCCACTGTTTCCCCCTACCCCCAACCCAAAAGACCCTTCAGCAGGATGATGGGGACCATGTCTTCATCCAGCTTCAGCTCCTCCTCCTCCTTCTGCTTGGCCACCCTCACCCTGGACACACCTACCCACCCAGACAGTTCTCAGCCCTTCATGGGA
>NW_022104262.1:2267-4075 GCF_000313985.2 Echinops telfairi
CCAGGCAATGTACTCCATACACTGTCACCACCCATCTGCCACTGGAAACCTGTGTGGTGCTGTGATGGTGACGAAGTTTCAGTGACACTTCCAGGGCCCACATGTTATGAAGGATGACCTCATAATCTACTGCAGAAAGTCAGCCAATGAAAAACCCTTTGGATCATAATAATCTGATCTGTAACCAATTATGGGGGTGGCAAAGGACGGATCAATATTTTGTTCTGTTGCGCATGGGGTCACATTAATTGGGGACCTACTCGATGTCAGCTAACAGTAACACCAGAGGAGAGGAGACCTTCCATATGAAGCATGGCAGGCAGAATGATGGTTCCCCAAATACACCTACATTTTATGGGAAGTGGTGAAGGAGAATTAAGGTTGCGGATGAAGCCAAGGTAGACTTCAGTCTGACCTAAGATAGGAAGTGTCTGGTTCTCTGGAGTGGCCCAATGCAATCCCCGAAAGAAATCAATAGTCCCCTCCGACCCAAAGCCATCGTTGAGGATAGATCTGTCCCACAGCTTTTCCAAGATGATAACCTTTATGGCAGTGACTGTCTCATCTCTTGATCATGAAGCTCCTGGGTGAGTTTGAACTGCTGGCCTTTCAATTAGGACAGAATAGAATTGTTTCCTAGGGTCTTAGAGACTGGAAATCTTTATGGGAGAGAAAGCCTCATTTTTCTCCCAAGGACTGGCTTATGAGTTTGAACCACTAACTTTGTGTTTAAAGGCCCAATATCTTCTTCATGTAAACACAGGGCTCTTAAAAGTGGAAGAAGAAGGCAGAAGAACAGGCTGAATCGGGAGAGGAGAGTCTAGAAGAATGGTCCAAGAGATGCAGCTTGGAAGATGGAGAACCAGCTAGCTCATAACTAAGTCTGGTGTTGATATTCTGATACCTGAAGAGCAGGGTCTATTTCTCATTGACGTGTTTCTTTGTGGGAAACACTCACAATCTGTGTGCAGAAAACATTGCCCCTTCCTCAGTCTCTTCTCTGAAAAATGCCTCCACAGTTTGTTCAATAGGCTCAACCATAACAAGAATTGCATGGGTGGCTCAGGACTGGCCAAGATTTTGTTCTGTTGTCAACCAGCGCTATGAGTCAGAACCAACTTGATGGCGTCTAACGACCGAGTCTGTTCTGTCTCTCCCTCTCTCTGCATTGGTCTCCCGGGACGGGTGCAACATAAAACCCATTCAGTGGGCAGCTATGAAGAACAGGGACTTAGTGTCTCACAAATCTGGTCTGGAGACTAGGTTCCCGACCTCAGGGAGATGGCATTCTGTGCGCGCTCTGGGGGCTTTCCACTCTTGTAGCCTTGGGCATCTATTGGTGTTCTCTGACTGGTAGATGCACCTTCACATTGCATCTTCCCCTTGTGTTTGATCCTGTCTCCAAGTCTTTCCCCACCCCCCTTTGTAAGACACCACCCAGGAAGGATTAGGACACACTCTAGTCTGGTATGATCTCACTGTGATAGTTAGGTTTTGTGTCAACTTGGCTGGCTCCATATTTTCAATTGTTTGACAGTGGAAGCCTAGCAACCACCCAAGATGTGACCTAACATCATGCAAACAACTCCACGATGGGATCTGCTGGGGGAAGCTTAGCAGTTGTATGAAAATTATGGCGGAGTGCATCCCTGGACACAGGTCACAACATGAAGCAGTTGAAAGGAGGTCTCCTCGGGAATGTGGCCTACTTTCTGAATCAGTAGATGCTGTGTGGAAGAGCTTGTTTGCTTCTAATTAGATCTGGGTGCTGCATCTGGCCCATCCGCCTCTGGTACTTCGCACGTGAG
>NW_022104262.1:5380-6695 GCF_000313985.2 Echinops telfairi
TTACCCACTTGTACACCAGCGTGAGCCATTTCTTGATACAAATCTCGTTCTTTGCTTCTCGAGAGGACCCACACTAATACAAAACCATGTAAGTTTCATTGGTTTCACTTGAGAAACAAACCTAACGCACTCATCCATAAGCTAATCACACCTCCAAGAGAGACCCTGTTTCCAAAGAAGATCACAGTCACAGAGGCAGGATTAAAAACTCCACTTTTTTTTGGGGGGGGGGGCACACAATTCAATCACTCACATTCTCTCTCATCCTAAGTCGAGCAGGTGTGCTCCTGCTGCAAGCCTTCTTCCCCTCCTCCTTCAAACCCACCCCAGCGCTATCATCCTTTGATCACTCTTATTCTCTGTGTGAGGCTGAGTTTTCTAGAGAAAGAGAACCAGTGAAGCTTAGATGTGTAAGTGTGCAGAGAGGTTTATATCAGGGACATGGCTCATACAATTGTATAGGTGGGCAAGTCTAAGCACTTGGGTTAGATGTCAGGCTATAGGCTTCTCCGGACTCACAAAGCTATAGGGGCTTAGGAATCCAGGTCAGCAGGTCAGACTGAAGGCTGCTGGCTGTGTAGGTGAATGAATCCAAGGCTGGCAGGTAATACGTCAGCCTGCTGATGACTCTCCCAAGATCGGCTGGTTGTATGGCAGACTGCTTGCTCAAGTCCAAAGAACTAGCAGTCAGATGAGGAGTCAGTTGCAAGATCTAGACCCACCATAAAGCAAGCGAGCTTTTCCAGAGCAGCAGCATAGATTGGAAGCATACCAGATCCCAGATGAAATTTTCTTTCAATCGATTCACTGCTTAAAGTAGATCTCATCATGGGGATTGAACACATCTTAACTGCCAGGCCAATGAGAACCCTGGCCAGCAGTGCTGATACTCAACCTTCTTCACTGGAGTCCCCCAAAGCACTGTCTTTGAGGGCATGGTCTCCCCTCATCTGCAGGCCAGCTCCATTTTCAGGTCATCAGCCTTCTTGGGGATAAGTCATCAAGTGTCTGGCCTCAACCTCCAGCTCCATGGTCCCTGTCCCCTTTACGTCATCTGCTCCCAGCACCATTCCTAGGCCTCACTTCCTCCAATATCTCCTTTCCTGACTTGTTTCCTCAGAAGGCCACTCTCTCCCCAGGTGGAGGCCCGCCGTACAGTGGGGTTTTGGCTGTAATGACTCTTGGACCTTGCCACACTTTCTCGGCTCAGTTCCCCCCACTCGTCTGTCTGTCCCCTCTCACCCGGCCAAGATTCTGCAGCTTCATGACTGCTTCCTGCCAAACACTCCTCTTCCTGTGCCCCTCTTCCCACTGC
>NW_022104262.1:8040-9703 GCF_000313985.2 Echinops telfairi
ACATACATGTATATATATTCACTTCCCATTTTTTACAGCCTTTGTGTATTTCTATGTATTTCATATATTTGTTGTGTATGCTGTATCGTGCTCAACTGATCAGATGATAAAGCTCAAATGAGAACCTGAGGGAGGAGCTGATAAGTGAATTAGGCAGAGGATCTGTTGCCCCTCACGCTGTTGATGCTGTGACCCACTTCCACCACGGCCATTCAGACTCAGTGCTCCTGCAGCAGCTGGAGTAGCTGGGGGTTGAGCTGGTGATTCCTCAGCAGCTGGTGGTGGAGGTCAGTTGAGGCTTGTGGTGTGGGGGAGCTCACCCCACGGAGCACTTCCCTGATTTTGCAGCCAGAAGAACAGATGATCTGTCTTGTAAGGAGTGCAGCCAGACTGTCCCTTAGAGGCAAAGATGGTGACACTTTGTCTCACACACGTTGGACATGTCACCAGGAGAGACAAGTCCCCAGAAAAGTACAACATGCTTGGTAAAGTAGAGGGCCGGCAAAAAAAGAGAAAAACCCTTGGGGTAGTTAACACAATTTCATGTCAACTTGATACATAGAATGAAGGGGTGGAGTCTGGCCTGTCAGTCTGGCCACAACCTCTCTTCCTCCCTGGAGGCAGGACACACTCTCTGCTTCACCTTCCTGTTGAGGAGCCACGTGGAGAGTTGCGGCCCGCGGCTGAGATGCTTCCACCGCTACTGGATCCACAAGGCTTTCCACCCACCAGCCTGTGTTCATTGTATGTGTGACATGGGTCTGAAGAGGAATTTATAGACTCGTATAGGACGATAGGGGCTAATATTGGACTTACGGACTTGATCTAGACTGGACTGGGATGTTTTATTGATGCATGATTAATTCTCGATATAGAGTTCTCTCTGACACACTATGAGTGTCAATGAATTTGCTTCTTTGATCAGCCTTTTCTAACATGGCTCTGAAGGAGATGGCACAGTGACACACAACATGACAACTCGGAGTCCCCTTTTGTGGCCTTTCTTGACGTGTCCAAAGCATGCATGGTGACACCTCGCCATGATCATTCTAAAGGAGCCTTCTCTCTCTCTCTCGGGTGACTGGAGCCACGGTACTGTCACCCGCCTCACAGGCACGGGGATGTCGGACATCAAACAAGGAAGATGGAAGAAGCATCAGTGCAGAGGAGTAGTGGTGCTAGAGGAGAAGATGGAAAGTCATGGACTGACTGCTACAAGGAAAGACAAACCTGTCTCCCAAGAAGTACAGCCGGAGTGCTCTCTAGAGTTCAGGATGGCGAGACTTCCTCTCACATGCTTAGGACATGTGGTCAGGAGAGACCAGTCCCTGGAAAAGAATATCATGTTTGGTAAAGAGGAGGGGCAGCGACAAAGAGGAAGGCCCTCAAGGTGATGGGTGGACACCTGGCTTCAACAGTGGGCTCAGGCCTGGGGACAATGGTAAGGATGGGGCAAGGTCGGGCAGTGCTTCCTTCTGTAGGTCGCTACGGACCAGAGAGAACTCACTTGGTGGCACCTAACAACAGCCTTCTCTTTGTATTTCTTAAAAAGGGCCAATCTGTTCATTCTTCTGGAGGTCCACAGGGTATTCGATATTCTCCCAGACACCACATTGCAAACCCACCAGTTCTCTCACATTCTGTTTTCACAGTCCAGCTGCCA
>NW_022104263.1:0-1534 GCF_000313985.2 Echinops telfairi
GCTGATTTTTCAGAGGCAGGTCACCAGACCTTTTTCCTAAAGCAACTCTGGGCGAACTTGAACTTCAACCCTTCTTGTGGGAAGACACGCGCAAGAACATTTTACACCCTCCAGGAATTTCAAGAACCATTCTAGACACTCGATAAATCTCTAAGAGTGGGATTTGAATTCAGAAAACAGATGACGACATGCCTTTTTAATAAGGAATCCTCTGATGACATTGCACATAAGACTCTACGGAGCGTGGCAGGGACATGGCACTGCGGTTTACCCTTGTAAAGGATTTTCACTGTAACGTCTCCAAATTCTCAGGAGAGAGCATACCAAAAACTCAAGCGTCCTTTCCTTCAGTTGGTTTCATAACATTTCCCTTTAAATCTTACCGTGGACCTCATTTTTGGCTTCACAAACTACAGTGCAGTGCAACCCGACAAGCAGTTCACCTGGGGACATAGCAGACACCTTTCACCTGGGCACATTACAGCCGCTACAGGTCTGTCTGGCAGAAGAGAGCAAGGGATATTTCTTCCTAAAATCAAAATGGTGCACAAGCTTCCCTGGGAAAACGGGGGGAGAAAGCAATTTCTAAGTAATTGCTTCAAATGGATTTGAATAGAGTGGCCTTATTTTTCTTTGGGCTTGTTTTGCTTATTCCCAAAGCAGAAAAATTTTTTTTTCTGTTATTCCTTTCTCAGCTGCTCTTGAGTTTACAACAGCCTGGGGGAAAAAAACTCTAGTCATTCGATAATTATGTGGTTCCTTATCTTCTTGGTGGAAGAAGTGAAATGCCCTAATTTTCCTAAAACAGTTGCCGCTATTACTTGGTTTTTAGATGACATCCAACTGGTAATGGGAGTTGGGAGGCTATTTGAAGCTCCTCCTCCAGCAGAGATAAAAAGGCTGTAGATTCAGCCTGCTAAGGTCTTCGGATAGCGTTAATTAGCTGCAACGTGAAGTGGTGGCATCCCTAGGACTGTTTGTATCCGGTGTGGTTACTCATGGCCCCCCCTCCCTCCATGAACCTTGGATATAACCTTCTCTTATATCCAATCATATAGAATCCTCAGTAATGGTGATTCCCGATTTTAATCAGAAAGTCTATGTGCTATAGTTGCAAATTACTTAACTCGAATATTTCTTAGATAGTCTAAAATGATTTTTAAATCTTTCTATATCAAATCACAATATTATTGGTTACAACATCATTAGCAACAGAGTGAAAACCTTTTAAGATTTTTCTAATTCTTTTCCTTTAATGAATAATTTATCCCTCCCCCCACCTAAAAAATATTGATGTAGGCTCACAAGTACTAATTACCACAGATTGTAACTAAAACATCTTAAAGTCTGACAAAATAAGTGCTTGGAAAAGTACTGACAGCAACAAAAGCATCAAAATATTTTTGTAGCTTGTGCCTGGGAAACCATATGATTGGAGGCTCATGGTAATTGAACGATAGCGTCAACTCTGACTGAGTTAGGCAGGGTTCTCTAGAGAAACAAAACAAGGACACTAATGAATATGTGTGTGTGT
>NW_022104263.1:2883-4546 GCF_000313985.2 Echinops telfairi
TGACACCCTGCCTGACCTGTTGATCCAAAGGCATGAGAAGCCCAAAGTGGCCAGGGGGCATTGTCAGCTGCCAGTCCAGTGGAACCAGTGCTGTATTTCCAGGTGGGAGAGTTCTTTTCTATGGGACTAAGACCTCCAGGCCTGAAATATATAGGGTTGCTGGGACAGGAAACAAAAATGCTGCAAGTGGATCACTAGGAGTAATAGTGAGTGGTGCCACTCCAGCTTCCACCTCTTGGTTCCTGGACTCATGAACCCTGGCTATTGGAGACACAACATCATATATTGGCCTCTGGTTTAGAGTATATACAACTTCTTAGAGAATATCACCCCGGCCCCTCAAGTGTTGCCACCTACCTGGTGCCATAATTGTGTCTTTAGGAGGCCATTCCATCCTTCTATCAAGCCAGCTGCTTCAGGATGATGAGGAACATGATACGACCAGTGGATTCCATGGGCATGGGTATGGGCCCACTGCCACACTTCATTTGCTGTGAAGTGAGTTCCTTGATCTGAAATAATGCTATGTGGGATGCCATGCTGATGGATATGGTATTCTGTAAGTCCACAGATGCTGGTTTTGGCAGAAACATTGCATGCAGAGAAGGCAAATCCACATCCAGAGTTTGTGTCTCTTCCAGTAAAAGCAAAACACTACCCCATCCATGATGGAAGTGGTCCTATGTAATCAACCTGCCACCAGATTGCTGGTTGAGCTCCCCGAGGAATGGTCCCATATCTTGGACTCAGTATTGGCTTATGCTGCTGGCATATGGGACACTCAGCAGTGATAGGGGCCAAGTCAGCCTTGGTGAGTGGAAGTCCATGTTGCTGCACCCGTGCATAACCTCCATCCCTGACACTATGTCCACTTCGTTCATGGATGTATTAGCCCTAGTAGACTAGAGAAACAAATCTAGGGAGACTCAAATGTGTGTAAGAAAGAGCTTTATGTAAAAGAGCAATTGTATGTTGAGAAAACATCCCAGCCCAGTCCAGATCAAGTTCATCAGTCCAATATTAGCCCATATGTCCAATACCAATCTCTAAATTCCTCTTCAGACTCACACAAAACATGCAATGATACTAAATCCGGGAAATCACAGGCTACTGAGTGGAAAGTCTTGTGGATCCCGTGGCAGTGGAAGCATCTCAGCACTGGCCTGGGTCTCCACCTGGCTCCCCCAGCTCCAGGGCTCTAGGGTAGCTCCATGAGTCTTGTCAACAGGAAGACAAAGCCAAGAGTGTCAGTTTATCTGGCCTCCACTGAGCTATATAACTCCATGGCACCTCTAAATGAGGTCATCAAGCTGCAACCTGATTGACAGGCTAGACTCCACCCCTCCACAAGTTGATAGGATTTTATGTAACCGTCACACTGGCCAAATGTATTAGAGAGTGCAAAAGTAAATTAGCATAGCGTTGTAGTCTTGTGAGTGTAATCGTTACGGCCTGATGAAGAATGTTCTCATTCTTGTAACTAACCATAAGGATATTCTTATTAAACTAATATATTTCTGCTAAAATATGTCACACAAATGTCATAGTTGCCCAATTTGGTGTCACCCCCTCTGCAGTGGAGTTAAGGTTGTTTTCCATAGGTGATCTTTTGAAGTCAAAGATTGCCTTTATCTTCAGTATCAAAAAATAAATAAGACCTCAC
>NW_022104263.1:7967-9645 GCF_000313985.2 Echinops telfairi
TACCGTCCTATAAGATGTTGTTTCTGTTCTTGTTATTTGGTGTCATGTAGTCAGTTCCAACCCACAGCAATCCGATGCACAACAGAATGAAACAATGTCCAGCCCTACACCATCCTCAAAATTGCTCCTGGGTCTTGGCCAATTATGTGAGCCCCTGTATCAATCCATGTCACTGATGGCCTCCTTCCTTTTTGCTGCCCCTCCACTTTACCAAGCATGGTGTCCTTCTCCAGGGACTGGTCTCTCCTAACATATGGAAAGTATGTAAGATGAAATCTTGCCTTACTTGTCTCTGAGCAGCACCTGGGCCCTACATCTTCCAAGACATATCACTTCATTTTTTTAGCAGTTCATGGTACTTTAAATATTCTTCTTCAGCATCACGATTCAAATGCATGGATTCTTCTTTGTCTTCCTTATTCCATGTCCAACTTTCACATGCATAGAAAACAATTGAAAATACCATGGCTTCAGCCAGGCACAATTGAAAGTACCATGGCTTCAGTCAGAACAGAATGCTTGATTTTCAACCCTCTAAATAGGTCTTGTGCAGCAGGTTTACTTAAAGAAAGCACATTGGTTTCTTGATGGCTGCTTCCAAGAACATTGACTGCTCATCCAAACACAATAAAATCCTTGACAACTTCAATTTTTTCTCCATTTATCATGATGCTACCTACTGGTTCCATTGTGAGGATTTTGGGCTTCTTTACATTGAGTTGTAACCCAGACTGAACGCCCCAGTGCTTGATCTTCATCAACGAGTGCTTCCAGTCTTCTGTACTTTCAGCAAGCAAGGCTCTGTCGTCTGCATAGCTCAGAGTGTTAATCCGCCTTCTTCCAATCCAGAGGCCACATCTTCTTTCTCTAATCCACTTTCTCTGATTATCTGCTCAGTAGACACTGAATAAGTATGGTAAGAGGATACAACCCTAATGCACACCTTTCTGGATTTTAAATCATGAAGTATTATCTTGTTCTGTTTGCAAAACTGCCTCAGTATACAGTCTTTTCTATCTAATTTCTTTCACTTAGAAAATTCATTTGAGGTTCATCTACATTACTCTAGGTATTTATTTATTTTTTAATTTTATTTTTTTTCCACAAAGGGATATTCTAATTTATAGCTGTACTTACCCACAGAGTGGTATTCTACTTTATAGCTATACTACAATTGATAGTTTTTAAAGCAATGATTTAGTTTTTTTAAATTATGTATATAAAGTTACTATAAATATTCTTGTATAAGATTCCATTAAACCCCAGTTTTGAATTTTCTATTTAGAAATGGAATCACTAGGTAATAGTATGCAAATATTTATATAAAAAGACACACTATTTTCCCAAGGTTCTATCATTTGTTCTGAGATTATCTGAAAATACAAATTGCCCAAGAACAAACACGTAAACAGGTAGAAAGAATTGCGAACCCAGAAGTGAATCCATCCTTTACAGGCAGCTGATCCTCAACAAATAGTTGAGTGACCTATGCTAATGTAGCATCCTAATGTAACCTAATACAACTAGTGGTCTCCACTCATTTGGAGCAAAAGGTTAACCAAAGACTCAAAAAAGAAACTAGTTCATAGGACTAAGAGGGCCCTCCCATCCCCTGCACCCACCCCTCCACCTCCCGCCGCCACACACACACACACACACACACACACACACACACACA
>NW_022104264.1:0-1101 GCF_000313985.2 Echinops telfairi
TATTGTTTTCTTTTGTTGCTTTGTTTTGCTCTGTCTTGTTTTTTTGTGCATATTATTATCTCTGCAGGTCTATCTAGATAAGATAAGTGGGACAATCTGGAGAAGAAAAGAATGGGACTGATGGTTCCAGGGGGAACATGGGAGAGGGAAAGGTGGGGGAAAGGAAGTGGGTGTTAACAAACCCAGGGAAAAGGGAACAACAAGTGATCCAAAATTGATGGCGAGGAAGGTGTAGGAGGCCTGGTAGGACTTGATCAAGGGCAATGTAACCGAGGGAAATTATTGAAACCCAAATGAAGGCTGAGCAAGATAATGGGGCAAGAGGAAAGTAAAAGGAAATGGGGAAAGAACTAGGAGGCAAAGGGCATTTATAGCAGTCTAAATACAGGCATGTGCATATGTAAATATATTTATATATGACAATGGGGAAATAGATCTATGTACATATACTGAAAGGTCTAGTATTAAGGTAGCAGACAGACATTGGACCTCCACTCAAGTACTCCCTCAACTCAAGAACACTTTGTTCTATTAACCTGGCATTCCATGATGCTCACCTTCCCGACATGATCGCTGAAAACAAAGTGGGCGCATAAGCAAATGTGGTGAAGAAAGCCGATGGTGCCTGACTATCAAAAGATACTGCATCTGGGATCTTGAAGGCTTGATGATAAACAATTGCCATCTAGCTGAGAAGCAATGAAGCCCACATAGAAGAAGCACACCAGCCTGTGTGATCACAAGGTGTTGATAGGATCAAGTATCAGGCATCAAAGAACAAAAAATCATATCATAGTGAATGAGGGGGAGTGTGGAGTGGAGACCTAAAACCCATCTATAGGCAACTGGGCATCCCTTTACAGAAGGGTCGCAGGGAGGAGACAAGCTAGTCATGGGCCAGTATAACACCGATGAAACATTCAGCTTTCCTCTAGTTTTTTTAACACTTCCTCCCCACCCCCCACTATCATGGTCCCAATTCTACCTTACAAATCCAGCTAGAACAGAGTATGTATACAGGTACAGATAAGAACTTGAAACACAGGGAATCCAGGACAGATAAACCCCTCAGGACCAATAATGAGAGTAGCGATACCAGGA
>NW_022104264.1:2865-9663 GCF_000313985.2 Echinops telfairi
TTGACCGCTAATGACAGAAGGCCTGACGGACCTGTGGAATGACATCAAGAACGTAGTACATGAGGAAAGCACAAGGTCCTTAAACATGACAGGACTGAAAGGAAAGGTCGACGTTGAGAAAGACAAAGTCAAGTGCTAGACAGAAATAAGCAACGACCAAGACTTAGAAAGCCAAAGAGGAAGAACACGCTCAAAATGCCTCAAGCTGAAAGAGGGGGGATGGGGTGACACAGTGGCTTTGACCATGGGCTCAACTATAACAATTGTGGGGCTGGTGCCAGCGAGAGCAGTGTTTCCTCCTATTAGACACAGGGTCACTATAAATGGGTATCGGCTCAACAACGAGACGGACTGTCAAAGAATTAACTTCAGACATATTGTCAGGAGGGACCAGTCCCTGGAGGCCAACAGCATGGTTGGTAAGTAGAAGGTCACTGGAGAAGACAAAGCCCCTGGAAGAGATGGCTACTCACAGGAATCAAGGCAATGGACTCAAATGCCCTAAGGATTGTGGAGGTGGCTCAGGACCTTGCAGCGTTTGGTCCTTTTGCATATAAAGTTGCTATGTGTTGGAAGGGACTGGACAACAAGGAAATTCACCTTCTCAGTAGGAAGTCTGTTCTTTATAAGAGAAGTCGCAGAGATCACTACTTACTCCTGCATTCAGATGTGCTTGACACACTGGCTGCATATGCTGTGAACAGGGAGCTCATTATAATGCACTGCCAGAGACTGGCCATTGCAGCAGAGGCTACAGATCTGATATGAAGCTGCTATCATTTCTAAGGCATCCATTGAATAGCTATAAAACTAGGGTTAATCACATCATAGGGTTGCCTATATTGATTTTTTTTAATTTTTAAATAAAGTTATAAAGGGAAAGTGGGACTCCAGCAGAAGAAAAAGAACGAGCTTACAAACTGTACCAGTCAGCATTTTTTTTTGGGGGGGGGGAGAGGGAGGTGGAGAGGTGACAGACAGACTGGTTAGACAAGGGAATTTTCACTGTGGAAAGCATTGCAGAATCAGCTGTCACACTTGACATTAGTGTTAATTGTGGATAAACCGAATCTTCTGACACATTTTCTGCAGCCAATAATTTAGTAAAAATGCTCTGCTTTGGAAAGCCAAAAATGTCGGCGAAAGGTCAGCTCCCAGGGCACCAAAATGTCCCCTTTCTACAGGGGTGGCGAGATGTTAAATTGAACCGTTTCTGCCTCTGTCTAAAACTAGAGAAAGCAAACCATCGAAGGTCCTAAGTGCCTCCATATTACATAGCGAAGGGCAAGGCCAGCCTGGCAGAACTTGCAAAGAGAAGATGCTCAGAAGGCAGCTTGGGGATATAAAAGGATTAAAGCTAAAAGGACCAGAGAACAAAAGTACTGCACGATGTCATGGAGTGTTGTAACATTTTTTCCTCCCCATCACGGAGGTGAGGAAGACGCCACGTAAATGGGGCTGCTGGTAAATTGCTAGTGAGTTTGATCTGTATCTTCTGGTGTCTGTGGGGTCCAAGATTGATGCCAGAACTGTAGGTAACAACATCTAAAGCTAATTATTGAAAGATGGCAGAGGAAGCAAATAGCTATTCTTCAGGGGTAGGACAAGAAGATGTGAATGTTTGGGTAACAAGACGTGAGCCATGTGAGGAAGAAAGCCCTCCTCCCCTCATCTTGACTTGAATTTCCTCTCAATTTTTGTTATCGCTCCTGGAGGGAGGATTTGTTGAATTGGGGTGACCTTAGCACAATTTTGTGTGGTGGCAACTGAAAGGTCCTCTCCTTCTTTCCCCATCTTGAAACACTGGCACCAGCTGTCAAACTGGTTTTTCAGATGTATGCATCAAGGGGATGATATCCATTTGTTGCTTGTTTGTTTGTTTTAATGTTCCATGCATCATTCAAATGCCTATTTTGTGCATAGAATCCTTCAGTATTTCAACTCGAGGCTTGAATTTTTCCTTCAGTTTTTTCACCTTGAGATACACTGCATGTACTCTTCTCTTTGTTCTGCTACCTCCGGGTCTTCACAAGTATCATTATAACGCCTTACATCTCCAACTACTTCTAAAATGTCTCTGTAAAACTCTTTTACTTCATCAGGCCTTCCATTGGCTGCCATTTGCTTCTCTATAATACAAAACATGTCTCATCATGTCTCTGTCCAAAGTGGACGTTGGCCAGGAGACCCTCCAGACTACGGAACCATTTGTGATAGACCCGTGGATATACAGGGCCTGAGACCCATACCATGAGATTGCACTTAGAAAGCCTCTGTGTAGGAACCACAACAATGCCTGAGACAAAGATATTCGTCGTTGGGACTTTGCCAGAGACAGAAGGTGCCAGTGCCAAATTCCATCTCCCTGGCAGGGACAATTGCTGTTCAAGTTTCTCTCGTTATAAATTAGTTGTCCCTGGTCTAGCAATTCGTTTCAAACCTTCATTCATGCGTTGGTTCCTTTTGCTCTGAATAATTCTTTTGTTCAGAATAGTATTTTGAGGCACAAGCGGTGGGGTTTGTGGGTGTTTCTTTTTCCTGCGCAGGGCTGAGCACATAGCATTGTGTGGCTGCTGCTCAATTTGATGAGATGCAAGCTCGATAGATTGTGAATTTATATGTATGTCTATCTGCCAACATGAACTACTGGTGTCCTATGGTGTGAAATAGGGATTGTGGTTCTCTTTTGTGTTTGTTTGCTGCATACAGCTCTCCAGTGATTCCGAGGCAAGTGTCTCCAGTCAGAACGCTGGGGTGATAATGGGTGATGGAGATTTGCTTCCTATTGGTCAGCAGCTGAAAACAATCACTGTGGGCATAGTTGTTTCCTGTTAGGGTCGGTTCATTTGGGTGGGCTACTGGAGCATCTGTTGAGATGACAAAAAGCCAGTTGCATGTTATTGCTGAATCGTGTGTGCAAACGTACCTAAGGCTGGCCGCCATGTCATTCTGTTACTAAAGGAATTCGCCGCAAAGTGGGAGGACCCACCAAAACCAAACTTGCTGCCATCAAGTCGATACGGACTTGCAGCGGCCCCTATAGGACTGTGTGGAACTACCTCTGTGAGTTTCCGACCTTGCAACTCTTTATAGGAGTAGAAAGCCCAGGAGTAGAAGGCGCGCTTTGCAGTTAGCAGCCCAATGTGTAACTACTATAAATGGCCATTATTATTCATAACAACTTGATTTATGAGGTGTGCCATGTAGCGGAACAAAAACTGTATCTTACAGGTCTGGATGTAGATTCTAGTCCCACGTCTGTCTTCTCTCAAACCAAATTCATTGCCATTGAGTCGATGCTGACTCATAGCAACCCTATAGGACACAGTAGACCCCTTCCCCTGTGAGTTTCCAAGACTGTTTATGGGAGTAGAAAGCCTGGTCTTTCTCTCACAGAGCGACTGATGCTTTCAAACTAAGGACCTTGTGGATTGCAGCCAAACTCGTAACCACTACACCGGCAGGACTGTCTTCTGTAGGCACATAGTCATGATGGCAGTAGCTCTCCTGTGTCCACTGTCTGCATGTTTCATGTTGGATTGGGGATTTTAGCTAATTGACCCCCTAACTTGAACAACAAGCTATTTTATCCTGAGTTTGCAGGTCAGGGAATAAGATTTGCAAAGTTAAGAAATGCACTCATGGTCAGATGACAAATGAAAAGTCTCCTGGGTCTCCAGAGTCTAAGTTTTCCCACTACATCCCGTTGATCATGGACAGTCAGCAATTCTCTGAGCCCCAGGACGATCTCCCTTGAAAAGGGAATATTGAGCTGCCCGCTAAGTTTCACCATCGCTTCCTATCTAAAAATGCACAAGTGCAGTAAAATTGATTTTCTAATCTTATTCGGTCTCAAGCGTAAGGCTTCATAATCTAAATTAGTCAATTAGCTGAGTAACGTGGAACTTTTGAGTTCTAATACAGTCTATCTAGTTTTCTAATTCAGTTTCAGATCTCCTTTCACTTTAAGCGGAACAACAATTTCCAAGCTTGTGGTTCTAATCAATCACAACTTCCGCCCCATCTCTAAGGAGCCCTGGTGGCATGGTGGGTATGCGTTGGGCTGCTGACCACAAGATCAGGTGTTTAGTCGCCAGCTGTGCTGTGGGAGAGAGATGGAGCTTTCTGCTCCACTCGAGATTGCTAGGCTAGTTCCCACTCTGTGTGACAGTCTCTGTGAATCGTAATTTACTGGACTGCAGTGAACTTTGAGTTCTCAGGTGCTAATCATACAAGGGGGGCTTCAAAAAGTTCCCGGGAAAGTTCCAATATTTTTTCATTCTATTTTTCCATGAACTTTTGGAAGTTCTTTCATACATGCATTGCATTTCTAGCTACCTCATCTGTCATTTATTACCACAGAAATGGAAGAAATTTCTTTGGAAGGGCATATCTGAAAGAGGCCCCCTATGTATTATGATAGGACCTCAGTCCTCTGGAATTTTCTGAAAAAATCTTATTGTGCATCTGCCTGTGAACTTCTCAGCTCCCTGGGTAGACATACAAAAATAAGTGAGACAGTACTGCTACAAAGACATAGACATCTGTGCCAAACAGAAACTTCAAAAAGTGTAGCTATTGTTTATCAACAGCCTCTCCATCCATATCTATACATTTATAATGGTGATGTTTCCACTTCTGTTCCCTTTCACTGAAAAACTCTGCCATCTTCAATTCATAGCAATGGCAGGGTGAACATCCTCAAAGGAATCAAATATGCCTTGGACATGTTCTTTGGGTTTTAAGGGCAACAAAAAAACCCTGACATAGCAAAGTCTAGGATGTTGTGCAGATGGGGTCAGGGGGCACGACAGAGGTCAGCCAGGACAGCCCGGCCACAACTCAAAGCAGGGTCATTACAGTGATGGGAACAATTGTCAGCACTACTTCCTGGCCTTTCTCTCATGAATGCAGTTTTTCATCGTCATAAAGCTTCTTCTTAGCCAGTCCACTTGGTCATTCTCTATCCTTCAAGAAACTCTATCATGACGACCCCTTTGGGATAAAAACAAAAACACCGTTCCCATAACCTAGTGAGCTGGCTTCATTGCCTGGAATTTAACTGGCTCAGCAGATCGCCTGGGAAGGTTCTGTTGTCCGTGAACCATTTTTTGAAGGCCCCCTAGTGCATTGCTGAGGGAACGTGTGTGCAGTCCTCTGCTGACCCCCAAGACATTGTTCAACAGGTTTGATGTACACATTTCCCGTGTACTTGGAAATGGAACCTGAGCAGCAATACTTTTGGACTGGCCCTCCTGCAACCCGCTTTCCATTGTAGCTGTGAAGATGACCTTAGGAGTGAGGCAAAGAAATCCTTCTTCTTGGTGCCTTTTCTGAAATGATGTTAAAGAAGAAGAAAAACGGAGACCTACCCTCCAAGCAGAAATGGAGAGGACAGTCTTTGAGATCATCAGAGGGTGTTTCCCAAGCCTCCATCGACAGAGAGTCTGACAGAGTTAACCCAGGCAGTACATCATCAACGGGACACTTCCCCCACCTCTCTAACGATCGCCACATACAGTGACAGAGAGGACAGTTGGGACCACATCGTGCATGTGAAAGGTGCAGGGAGAAGGAAAGGGGGAAGCCAGTGTTTGGTTGAATGAAGGGGAAGCGCCTTCTCCTCTTTGTAGGCAGTTGGTGAAGCTCGAACTGGCTCCTTAGGGCAAATATCCTTATGGTACAACCTGGACCTGCATCCCAGTCTAATAGGCTCTCGCTCCAGGCCTCCAGAGAGGAGGGGAAACTGACCAGAAGTGATGAGCCCATTTGGGTGTCACCTCCAGATCATCAATTTCTTTCCCTGATGATCAGTCAAAGGCTGATCACAAGAGCCTCTCACAAATCATCTGGCTGACATGCAGCCTTTTTAAGTCACTCTGCCTCCTATAGCATCAGGCGATCGCCAGTCCCAAATTGACTTCTTTGTCCCCTCTCTCGAATGGATAATTAATGCAGCATCCCTGTGTACTGCCATGATTGAAGCCCCTAAACTCTGAAATGTAATCAAATGCAAAATGTGAGTGGGGCACAAGATCAAGGACGTGTATAAGACAACCCGCTACACGCCAAGGCCAAGTCAAAAAGGGCAAACCAGAAAATAAATTGCTACCAGTGAGGGCAAGAAAGAGCAGGAGGGCCGTGCTTCACAAACACATTAGTGCTGGGAGCCAAGTACAGGCTCCGGAAGGACGGTGCTGGGAAGAGAAACGGCAGACCACCGACAAACAGAAGCAGGAAACATTGCCACCGTTTTAAGAAAGATATCAAGTGCTTGCCAATTTTAGTGCAATTTCAGTTTGACCAAAAATAAAGAAAATAGAGAGAGTTTCAAAAGGCAGATATGTAATGTGTACAATATATGAACCGAAAAAGGCAAGTCAGCCAGTTTAGCACCTCCATTATCAACTGCTGATGACAGGGTATTTCTGGATGTTTCAAAGTCACTGTAAACTCAACTTAGCCAAAACGCAATTCATCATGGTTCCATCAAAAATGAATTCTCCCAAAAGATGAGGGGACTTCAAAAAGTTCAAGGCAAAAATTAAGTTAAAGGTTAATGGCATTTTTCCAGGAAATTTTTGAAGGCGCCTCTTCAATGGCTTAAGGAGCTGGGGTGGCATGGTGAGTTGTGTGTTGGGCTGGTAACTTCAAGGCCAGCAGATTGAAACCAGCAGATGCTCAGAGGGGGAAGATGAAGCTTGCTGCTTCTATAAAGATTCACAGTGTTGGGAACCCACAAAGGCAGTTCTACTCGGTCCTATAGGTTGCTATGAATCAGATTTTGCTCAGGTTAGA
>NW_022104265.1:0-1501 GCF_000313985.2 Echinops telfairi
ATGCAATACATCTTTTGATCTCTTGACTGCTGCTTTCAAGCAGTGGCGCCAAGCAAGACAAAACCCATGACCCCTTCAACCTTTGTTTCCATTCATCACAATGTTACCTGTTAGTCCAGTTGCGAGGATTGTAGTCTTCCTCATATTGAGGTGTAATCCATACTGAAGGCTATGCAGTCCTCGGTCTTCCTCAGCAAGTGCTTCAATTCCTCCTCAATTTCAGCAAGCAAGGTTGTGTCATCTGCATGCAGCAGGTTGTTAATAACCTTTTTCCCCAATCCTAATGCCACACTCTTCTTCATATCATCAGCTTCTCTGATAATTTGCTCAACATATTGAACAAGTATTGTGAGAGGATAACCCCATGCATATCTTTACAAAGCATGCTTACAGAATATTTACAAAATATTACATATAAAGTAAATAAGTTCAATTGCTAAAATGCATTTAAAACTGGTGTCATTGGGTGGTAGCAATTAAACATGTATTACAACCCACTTGTAAATCCAATCCAAACATTTGGCGTTATATGGCAGTAGCTCATATTTTTTTTTGAACAAGAGAAGTTAGTTTGCACGAAGTAAGTTTGATTATATTGCCTTTGGCCTAGGATACTGGGTTTTGACCTCACTCTTGAAACTTATCTGTGTCTATATTTTTATCACCCACTGTCTCCTCGTCTGTTTTCTCTGGCTCTATTTTATACGTTTTTATTCAGATCCTGTATGTGAAACTTTTCCAACATGCTCTCTACATTCTGACTTTTACAAGTTCACCTCTCTTTATAAGCCAAAGGAAATTTCTACCCTAAACTACTTGCCAATGGCCTTGATATCTCACTAAGATGTTTTCTTGCTATCTTGCCTTAACCTATTGTGTTATTGCTGGGTGGTGTTGAGGCCATTCCCACTAGGAGTGACCTGGTACGATCGAATTGCTCATACGCTTCTCTGTCCCGACCATCCTCCCAAGTAGTGTCAGGTTGGAGCCACTTGTTGCATCCCTCCTCAATCCATCTTCTTGAGAGTCATCTTCTCTTCAACTGCTGCTTCTCTTTTACAAAGCACAGGGACTTGTCCCTGATGAAAACATGCTCTAAGTATGAGAGTGCCTCACTCTCCCTGCTTCTAAGGAACATATTGTTCATACTACTTCCAAATCAACTTTGTTTGTTCTTATAGCACTCTGAGGAGCCCTGCTGGCATAGTGGGCTATGTACTGGGCTACTTTGCACAAGGTTAGAGGGTAGAAACCGCCAGTTACTCTGTGGGAGAGAGATGAAGCTTTCCATTCCTGTAAAGAGTTACAGTCTCAGAAACTCCGTGTATGGGGTCACTGTGCATCAGAATTGACTCGATGGCAGTGTGTTTTTTCTGTTTGTTGGTTTTTCAGCAGTCCATGCTAAGTTCAATATTATTAAATAGCACTGTCATTCAAATGTAGCAGTCCTTCTGCTGTCCCCCTTACTCCTCGTTCAATTTTCATGTGTAGATGGGGCGAA
>NW_022104265.1:2641-3700 GCF_000313985.2 Echinops telfairi
TTTTCTAGGCTGTTTTCAGAAGCAAGCCACCAGGCCTTTCTTCTGCAGCACTTCTGGAATTGAAATACCACATGACCCAGTGATACTCCACTGGGTATGTATTCCCAAGAACTAAGGGACACACATGTTCACCCAGCACACTTCACAATAGCAAGAAGCTGGAAACAGCCCAGATGCCATGCCCATCAGCAGTCCAGATAAAGAAGCTCTGGCACATGCACACGATGGAATAAAGCATCCCTGAAAAACAGTGACAAAACCAAATGCCTCGGGACATGAATAGACCTAGAAACCATTATGCTGATTGATTAGTCAATCATGAAAAGACACATATCATATGAAATCAGAACGGTAAGTATAAGCACCAGCCAAAGTCAGGCACCTGATCTCAAGCCATGTAATAGTCTAATCCACTCTCCCAAGCAATGTGTTGGTGTGCCTGCCTAGGCCACATGACCCATACATCATCTTTGCATTTGCACATCTTCAAAACCACTTCAACAAAGGAGGCCCAACTCAGCCAGGGTCAGTTTCTCATGTTGTGGGGAGAAGGTGAACAACAACCATTTGCTGCCATGTAAAATTGCTCTACAGTTATCCCAAATGAACAGGCACTCCCACAAGGGGGCCCAGTGAACTTTAATATAAATTCAAGTTCACAGGTTGGCAAGGGTAAGGGCGGGGCCACGTATGTCTCTGAGAAGGTGATTTTACTTCTTTCTATTGGTGGCACTAAACCAGGTGGGAAAACCTGCACTGGCAAAAATACCCAACATTACTTATATAGACCCCCAAGTGAGTCTATATATTATACCCTGTATTATGTTACTCACTGGGCACTTATGGCATAGTTTCTTTTTTCTTTTTTAAATCATTGTATCAGGGGCTCATACAACTCTTATTACAATCCATACATCCATCCATTGTGTGTCATGCACATTTGTAGACCTCATCATTCTCAAAACATTTGCTTTCTACTTGAGCCCTTGGTATCAGCTCCTCATTTTTCCCCTCCCTCCCCACTAGCCCCTCCCTCATGAACCTTAATAATTTATAAAT
>NW_022104265.1:8435-9650 GCF_000313985.2 Echinops telfairi
CATCCATGTCCACAGATACAGATCCTCATCAATCTCAAGGTATGGGCCATACTGTAGTTATTAAAAATGTTTTTAATATTGTGTTTTTTTAAATTTAAATTATATTTTAACTCTGAACTTATTTACTTTGAAATTTCCATGTAATTTTTTATATAAAAAGGCAAGGTTAGGGTAAAAAGTTGGTGGTCAAGAACAGAATATAGTCATCCATTTTCAATGATTTCTTCTGGGAAAAATTGATTCAGAACTCAACTGCATCACATCTAGAAGCTCCTTCTAGAATGGATTAGTGTCGAGATCCGGGGCTCTACTCTCCTCTAGCAATTTAGGCCACAAAGTTATACCACCTCAGCCCAAGGACCACACTTTACAGCCCAGAGGTGCAGCAGTAGGATAAGAAACAGATTAGATGGATATCCCATGCTGCATACCCTTCTCAAAGTAATGGGTTGGTAGATAATTTGGATGGGCAGTTAACATTCTTTATCCAAAATAGGTGAGATAAAGGCACGAGGCACTGGATTTCACACCTTCATGAGTGTGAACTCATATTCAACATGAGAGGACAACAACTGGATAGATCCCTATGTTTCTCATGAGGGTCTAGGGAAGATGGGGTGGAGCATGTAGACTAGTGCCACTGCACATTTCTTTCCCATATCACCTGAAGTTGTCTTTTTTTCTGCTGGCTGCGGCAGTCTTACGACCACATGTGTAAGTTCAAGGGGGTGATCCCTCAGCCAAAAAACTCATTATAAACCTGAACCTGTATGTGTGAATTACCAAAGGACTGATGGGATGGATTGCACCTTCTCCACATTTGACAAAACTGAAGCTGATTGAGAAGAATGTCATAATGCCTGGTGCTTGAGATAGTCTACTAGATACATAGTCTTATATGTAACCCCACCCAACATAAATGGGAAAGGACTGAGAGAGAAGCACTTTCCAGGCCGGTCTTGCTACCTATAATCTGGACTGGAATGGCAACTAAATCTGGTGTCCTTTCCCAAGGTGGGAAATGTGGGTAAAGATAACTGACAAATGAAAGGGAGGAGAAATAATAACTGAAGGTAAAGGAATGAATAAATGAATTGTGTAGCAGAGGAAATCTAGCATTATTCTTATTCCTTGAGGGAGGCTCAGAGCAAAGAAATAATTTTCTCTCAGTTCAAGTATGAGTGGGCTAATGGCTAGAAGTGCCAGGGAGTGCTC
>NW_022104266.1:0-1317 GCF_000313985.2 Echinops telfairi
GGCAAGATGGGTTTGCCTTGGTTCATAGGTCTCAGGCCCTGGTTTTTGCTGTTGCGTTGGCTCCCCAATTTTCCTCCGTGTGATCTTATCATGTGCTTAACTTTAGCTTCCTCACAGCACGGTGACTTTCAAGGTAGATTTTTTTTTTGTCAGGATAGTTGGGCTGAAGGCCCATTGACAAAATCCCTTAAAGGGATTAAATTGCATACAAAATTTGATAAGTGACTGTCGAATTTCCCCCAGAGCACACAAGTTGAAGCCAGCTGGCTTTCTCCCTAAGAGAAGTTCCTTGTAGTTTTGATTGTCTTCAGAGTCTCTTTTCCTTTTCCACAATAATGTCAGGGTTGCTTTATAAGTCGGCTTCCCTCTTTTTATGTGGAACTATCAATGGCTGTGTAGTCCAATCCAATGCAATTCCTTCCCAAACTTACTGGGTTTCCTGTGCATTGGATTACATGATATACTCCATTTTATGAAAGCCATATCCCCAAATATCTTTGAGATGGATCCCTCTCTGTTTTAGGCTGCAAGTCAGCCTATTTAGGCTGTAGGACAGCCTCCTGAAGACTCTTAGAAAACTTTTTGTGTACACGAGACTGTCTACAAGGCACTGCATTATATTCTTTTGTGATCTTAGTACAGGGCCATATAGCTATCTCCTTGAGCTGATCTAACACAGAAGCCATGCTTTCTTGGAAGTCCAGAGGCCATTACTATTTTGGGACATTATTTTTTGGCAAGAAAGACTGGGGGTTGAAAAACAGGTTTATATTTAAGTTCAGCAAGCCCCTGATCCTTTATAATTCATATATTCTGCTAAAAAAAACTAAACCCCAAACAGAAGTAACTTCTTTAGCTTTTCTTTATCCTTCTGTAGTTTATTATTATTTGTCTATTGTCTAAATTGCTAATAACTCTGAGAGTTCAGATTCTAGATAAAGCAGAAGAATGGCACTACCGCCTAAAGTAGTTGTTCTTGGTGTTAGTTGGTGTCCAATTAATTCCAGCCCATCCACTCACTTCCTGCCATTGAGTCAATTCTGACTCATGAAAATGGACTATAATTGCCCTGGTAGGTTTCTGAGACTATACATCTGTACAGGAGTAGAAAGCCTCAGCTTTCGCTCTCAGAGCAGCTGGTGGTTTTGAACTGCTGACCTTATGGCTAGCAGGACAATATGTCACCAGGGATCCTTTTCAAGACTGTGACTTTTCGGAAACAGATTGCCAGGCCTGCTTTCCTAGGAACCTATGGGTGGGTTGGAAGCATCAACCTTTTGGTTAATAATGAAGTGCTTAACAAATGGGCTTTATCCT
>NW_022104266.1:3246-4335 GCF_000313985.2 Echinops telfairi
AACTCGAGGTTAAGAGAACAAGAATCCTCACCACTGGACCAATAAGCAACATGATAAACAGAGAAAAGATTGAAATGGTGAAGCATTTCATCTTACTTGGACCCATCCACAGCCAGCGCTCATAGAAGGATCTGTCAGGTAATCACTGGATAAGTTGCATTGGGTAAATTTGCTGCAAAAGACCTCTTTAAAAATTTTTTTTTTAAACAAGGTGACCTTGTCACCTTGAGAACTCAGGAGTATCTAACCCAAGCCATGATTATTTTCATGTGGAAGCTGGAAAATGAATAAGAAAAACCCCACAAGAAGAACTGATGCATTTGAAATATGGTCCTGGTGAGGAATATTGAACACACCAAGAAACTTCTAAGAGAACAAACAAATCTATGTGGGAAGAACTACAACTAGATTGCTTCTTAGAAGTAAGGATGGTGAGACTTGGCTTCGTGTACTTTGGGTGTTATCAGGAGGGACAAATCCCTGGAGAAGAGCAGCATGCCAAAAGGCGGACAAACCTCTGCAAGATGGGTTGACACAGTGGCTCAAATGTAGGAATGGCTGTGAGAATTGCACATGGCAGCTTGATGTTTTGTTCTGCTGTGCATAGAGTGACCATGAGTTGGAACCAAATTGATGGCACCTGGTTACGCAATAGACTAACGGCAAGATCAGCCATTCAAAACCACCAGCCACTCCTCAAGAGAAATATTACACTTTTTAGTCCCGTAAAGAGTCACAGTGTCAGAAACTCACAGAGGGAATTCTACCCTGTCATATAGGGTCACTGGATGGGTGTCTGCGCATGCAACCAGCCACTGTTAGTGTTTTTTTTTTGTTATTGTTGCTGTTCACTTCCATAGAGTCAATGCCGACAAACAGTGACCAAATACTAAATGGATGCCTGCCCCTCCCCTGAGAAGAAGTTATTTCAAAGGATGGCACTGAATCCACAGCTCCAGGAGAAGGATATATCTGACCAGAGCACACAGGAGCAGATGATGGGGGAAAAGGAGAGACTGGAGTACATCCTGGCCTAGCAGGCCTTGAGGATGATGACCCCAATTAGAGCAGCCAGTCCACAGAGAGGAC
>NW_022104266.1:8572-9641 GCF_000313985.2 Echinops telfairi
GGAAGTTACTTGTTGGCATGCTTATAGCTAGCTCAGTGGGAGTGCAAAACGCCAATTCCTTAAAGAGCCTAGCACAGTCTGTAAGGTTGGGATGGTGGTAACAGTAGTGGGGTTGGTGTTAGCTGCCATCGAGTCCACTCTGACATAGGATGACTTCGTGTGACAGAGTAGAAATGCCCCCATTGGGATTCCTCACCTGGAATCATTACCAAAGTAGCCCTGGCAGTACTTTAAGGGAAGCGTTGGACTGTGAACTGCAAAGTCAGCGGTTCACACCTACCAGCTGCTCCACAAGAGACAGATGAGGCTCTCTGCTCCCACGAAGATTTACAGCCTCAGAAACTGTGATTGGGTTGCTATGAGCAGCGTTGGCTCCATGGCAGACCCAATACTCACTGTTATTGAGTTGATTACAACTCATGGCAATCTTATATATTTGTTGTTGTTGTTAAGTGCCATTGAGTTGGTTCCAATCCATAGTGATCCTATGCACAACAGAACAAAATACTGCAAGGCCCTGCACCACCATCACAATTGTTCTCTGCCTGAGTCCATTGATGCAGCCTCAGCGTCAATCCATCTAACTGAGGGCCTTCCTCTGTTGTGCTGCCCCTCCACTTTACCAAGCAGGATGTCCTTCTCCAGGCAATATGTCCAACATACTTGTGAGGCAAAGTCTTGCCATATGTGCTGTTAAGGAGCACTCTGGCCTGACTTCTTTCAAGACAGATTAGGTTGTCCTTTTAGTAGCCCATGACAGGGTAGAATTTGCCCTGTAGGTTTCTGAGTGCAGTGCAGCTGGTGGGTTAGAACTGCTGACTTTGCAATTAGTAGCTCAATGAGTAGCCCGCCATGCCACCAGAGCTCCTTTGCGCTTGAAGAGAGTGGGTTGGAACGTTTACAATAGCAGGACCTTTTCTCCTATATTGCCACTGACTGTTGTCCACAATCCAAGTGTTTAGCCATTGGGCCACCAGGATTCTTCATGGTAAGGATGTGCTCCTGCTAAAGTTCATGAACACTACACAGCAGTGGGATTTTGGAACTGTTAGGTAGTTTAGCTTAGGGA
>NW_022104267.1:0-1022 GCF_000313985.2 Echinops telfairi
GCACTAGCTGATGAAGATCAAAGATGTTAGCTTTCAGCATGAATTACAACTTAATTTAAGGAAGACCAAAATCCTCACAACGAGACCAATAGATGACGTCATGATAAGTGGAGAAAAGGTTGAAGTTGTTCAGGATTTCGTTTTACTTGGAACCACAATCAATACTCATGGAAGCAGCAGTCAAGAGATCAAAAGACTTCTTGCATTGGGGAAATCTGATGCACAAGACCTCTTTAGACTACTGAAGAGCAAGGATGTTACTTTGAGTATTAAGGGGCACCTCACCTGCGCCATGGTCTTCTCCATTGCATCATATATATATGAAAGTTGGACTTCGAATAAGGAAGACCACAGAACACTTGATGCATTTGAATAGAGGTGCTGGAGAAGAATGTTGAAAGTACCATGGACTGTTATGTTAAAAGGACAAACCAATCCGTATTGCAAGAAGCAAGACCAGAGTGCTCCTTAGAGTCAAGGATGGCAAGACTTCATCTTACGTATGTGGATATATTGTCAGGAGACACCAGCCCCTGCAGAAGGACATCATATTTGGTGAAGTGGAAGAAAGGCAGTGAAGGGAAAGCCCTCAACGGCATGCACGGACACAGCGGTTGCATCAGTGGACTCAAGGGACACAGAGGGACAGTTCCCGGACGCCACAGGTCCTTGCGATGATTTGTTCTGCTGTGCACAGCGTCACTATGAGTTGGTGCTGACTCAATGGCACCTCAGGACAACAATGGGGGTTAGTGAGATATAATGACTGGCACTGGCCAGTTTGAATTAGAAAATCATATGGTTTACTATGCTGCGAATGAAACCATCAGGAGTTATATATTCATCTTCAAAGAGGATATTTCAAGATCTATCTTGATGTACAATGTGCTATGTGATACGATTTTATCTATCCACCTCCAAGGAAATCCCATCAATACAACAGTTATTCATACTTATGAACCAACCACTCAAGCTAGAGATGAAGAAATTCGATAGCTCTACTAACATCTTCAGTTGGAAAT
>NW_022104267.1:2676-3728 GCF_000313985.2 Echinops telfairi
TGCCAGAGGTAATGAAGGGTAGAGTTCAGGGCTGTGCCGTGTCCTCTCCACCGCTCAGACTTTGCCTGTAAAGTGACGGTCCCCAACACACACTCTCTGCTTCACATTCCTGTTGACAAGCTACATGGAGCTGCAGTGATAGAGCCAGAGCTCTAGAGCTGGAGGATCCATGTGGAGACACATATCAGAGCTGAGATACTGCCACCAACACTGGATGCACAAGACTTTCCACCCACTGCCCTGTGATCTTCCTGCATTTAGTATCATTGCATGTGTTGCATGAGTCTGAAGAGGAATTTATAGACTGGTATCAGACATATGGGCTAATTCGGACGTGTGGACTTGATCTAGACTGGGTGGGGATGTTTTCTTAATATGGAATTACTCTTATTTATTCTCTTTAGTAAAATCATAGGAATATTTATAAAACAAAAGTAGCAAAATGAGAAGTTATTTTTTTCTCAACACTCTCTTCCATCTAGGTCTATATACTTCTGAAAGCAGTTTCAATCTCACTAACCTTTCTTTTTATGGTAATCATTTTATTGGGGGCACGTACAACACTTATCACAATCCATCCATCCATCCATTGTGTCAAGCACCTTTCTCCATTTGTTGCCATCATCATTTTCAAATAATTTTATTTCTACATGAGCCCTTGGTGTCAACTTCTCATTTTCCTCCCTCCCTCTCTCATGAACCCTTGATAATTTTTTTTTCATGTTTTACATTGACCGATGCCACTCTTCATCCACTTCTCTGTTTTCCATCCCCCTGGGAGGGGGTTATACATAGATCATTGTGACTGGTTCCTCTTATCTACCCCCAACCTCACCCTCCTGGTACGGCCAGTCTCAATATTGGTCCTGAAAATTACTAACATAAAGCTCTTTCTTATACACATATGAGTGTCTGTCACTTTATTTCTCTAGTCAACCAGGACTAACACACCACCTAAGAGTCAGCAAAGATTCCGTGCTTTCAACACAAATGACAGAAGACCTGATGAGCTGTGAGAGGACATCAAGATCATCGTTCACGAAGAAAGCAAA
>NW_022104267.1:8395-9680 GCF_000313985.2 Echinops telfairi
ACACTGCTGAGTCCTCATTGTATACAGACGCTGTCCACATCCTAACCAACCCTACCACTACGTACCTGCAGGTGGTGGAGGATGGTGGGACTTTGCCAGCAGCTGAGAATGGAAGATTCACTGGCTGATATCCCAGGTGTTTCCCCACAAACATGGTCCCTTCACTGCCTGGCATTACAGAGAAATTTGATCATCTTTCTGTTTTAGAGTGCGGCATGCATATCCCCTTGGACCCGGGGTACCTGTGCTGGGAACCTCCTAAACCCAAGAGAGCACATAACAGAAATAAGTTTTTCATATAAAATATAATATTGTTCATACAAAAACAAAACTAGATCCAAAAGATTCTGCAATGTAAACAAGGTAAGTTTTATACATATGCACAATAAAGCCTTATATAACAAAGTGGCAGTATACCTGAAAGGTTGCATAAAAATCAAACCCATTGTTCCTGAGTTGACTCTAGCTCAGAGATCGATGCACATGTGTTACAGTAGAACTCTGTAGGCATTTTAATGGTTGAGTTTTTTGGAAGTAAACTGTCAGTCCATTCCTCAGAGGCACTACCCAAGGGCATATGATATTATCTCAGAAGCTTATACAAGAAACAAACTTTAAACTATTACAGAAGTGATTTATAAGATTTATAACATCTATAAAGATGATTTATAACATCTACAAAGATGATTTATAACATCTATAAAGGCAATGAAGTAGCTTCTTGGTACTTTTTGTGGATAGAAGATATAACAGCAATACCTGAAGGTCTTGCCACATCCTTTACATTAAAAAAAAGGTTTTGTGCAGGGAGTTTTACAAGGCTTTTAGAGTGAAAGGTGGCTTTTCAACATGTCTTGTGGCCTTAAGGATTTTCTACAATGTTTTTTCATATGTCATTGAAAGGATTTGGGACACTTGTAGGCTTTCCCACATTCTGTACTTTCTTAGGGTTTCTCATCTGAGCATGATGTGATTGCATATGTACTCGCAAAGAGGTAGGCCAAATAAAGTTTTTCCCACATTGTTGACATTCATAAGGTCTCTTACCACTGTGTGTTATCATATGTTGCCGAAGGTTTGCAGGCATACTGTAGACTTTCCCACATTCCGTACATTCATAGGGTTTTTCCCCACTGTGCATGTGGACATGTTGCCTAAAGTATTTGGGACATCTGAAACCTTTGCCACAGTGCTTACATTCATAAGGTTTCTGTTCACTGTGTGTTTCCTTGTGTCTATAAAGGCGAGAGACACAAGTGAACACCTTTCCACACTGCTTACATTT
>NW_022104268.1:0-1048 GCF_000313985.2 Echinops telfairi
CTCCCCGCCAGTGTGTCAGGCAACTACCTAGTTTGCTGGAAAAGTGAGACTCTGCCCGTTGTCTACTCGTAGGCCAGGCAAAAGGCTGACCTGCAGGCAGGGAAATGGGCGTTCGACCTCAGTCACCACAGAAGCCAGGACATTAAATTCACGGACTGCTGGGAAAGCTAGGCTCTGCCAGGCGTTTCTCTGCAGGCCGGCCAAGTTACTACACGTCAGGCTGAGGCAATTACGCTTCACTCTGAGTCTCATTCAAAGCTAGGGAAAAGACTTCAGATCAGAATGGAAAGCTAGCTTTTGCCTTGTGTCTCCCAAAGTCCAGCCAATGGACTTGCCAGCAGGTTGTGGAAGCGAGAAACTTTGGCTTCTCCATTCAGGCCATGGAAGATATTCCCAGTCAAGGTGGGAGGCAAGGCTTGTCCCAGCGTCTCCCAGCAAGACAAGCATAGAACTTCCGGGCAGGCTGGATTTCCTGGGCTGCCCTTCTTATTTGCCTCACCTGTGGTTATGTTTGACACTTGAAGAGTCCTCACACGACTGAATTTTACTGTGGTCAATAAGGATTACATTGTCCCATATTCATTAGGATATTTGCTGCCTTTAATCCCTGTGGTCATGTGGTTACTTATTACAATAAAGAATGAAGCTTTGTGTAACTTCCTGTGCTTCACATCATGGTTTCATCATTGAGCTTGTGAGCTTATCCTCCCTAATGGGCCGGAAACACAATTGGGGTTCATTGAAGGGCAGAGGGCTACAAGGCTTGGTCCTGCAAGCCAAGAAAGAGACTCCCTGGAAGGTGGGGAGGGAGGCTTCCCTCGGTGTCTCACATTTAGCCCTGCATGTGATTTTGGGACTTGTGAGTAATAGCGGCTTTCCATGGCGTCTCCCCCTCAGCGTGGCAATCAACTACCTGGATGGCTGGAAAAGTGAGGCTCTGCCCATTGTCTACCCGTAGGCCAGGCAAAAGAGTGACTGGCAGGCTAGGGAAATGAGCCTTCACCTTCAGTCAACACAGAAGTCAGGAAATGAACTTCTGGGACTGGTG
>NW_022104268.1:2920-4369 GCF_000313985.2 Echinops telfairi
GCTAGGTAAACGATTTCAGGTCCGAATGGAAAGCTAGCTTTTGTCTTGTTTCTCCCAAAGTCTAACCAATTGATTTTTCAGCAGGCGGTGGAAGCGAGAAAACTTTGGCGTCTCCATTCAGGCCATAGAAGAGATTCCCGTTCAGGCTGGAAATTGAGGCTTGGCCCAGCGTCTCCCAGCAAGTCAGGCATTGAAATTCAGGGAAGGCTTGCTTTCTTGGGCTGCCCTTCTTATTTGTGTCACCTGTGGTTATGTTTGTCATTTCACGAATCCTCACAGAACTGAATATAACGGAGGTCAACATGCATTACAATGTCCCATATTAAGTAGGATATGGGAAGCCGTTAATCCCAGGGGACCTGTGTGTCCTAATTACAATAAAGAATGGAGCTTTATATAACTTCCTGTGCTTCACAGCAAGGTTATCTCATTGAGCTTCTTAGCTTATCATCCCTAATTGGTCGGTAAACACAGGTGGGGTTAATTGAAGGGCAGAGGGACACAAGGTTATTTCAGCCTGTAAGCCAGCAAAACGAATCCCTGGAAACTGGGGCGGGAGGTTTCACTCCGTGTCTCATATTTAGCCCTGAATTTGATTATGAGAAAGGTCAACAATAGAGGCTTTCCTTGGCGTCTCCCCACAAGCGTGGCTAGCAACTACCTGGTTGCTGGAAAAGTGAGTCTCTGCTTACTGTCTTCCCATAGGCCATGCAAAAGACTGACTGGCAGGCCGGGGAAATGAGCCTTCCCCTTCAGTCCCCGCAGATGCCAGGTAATGAACTTCCGGGAATACTGGGAAAGGTAGGCTCTGCCAGGCGTGTCTCTGCAAGCCGGCCAAGGGAATTCCGGTCAAGCTGAGGTAATTCCTCTTCACTGTAAATCTCACTGAAAGCTAGATCAAAGATTTCAGGTGAAAACGGAAAGCTAGCTTTTGCCCTGTGTCTCCCAAAGTCCAGCCAATGGATTTCTCAGCAGGTTGTGGAAGCGAGAAAATTTTGGGGTCTCCTTTCAGGCCATGGAAGAGATTCCAGGTCAGGCTGATAAGCGACGCTTGGCCCAGCGTCTCCCAGTAAGACAGGCATTGAACTTCCGGGAATGCTGACTTTCTTGGGCTACCCTTCTTATTTTCCTCACCTGTGGTGATGTTTGTCATTTCACGAATCCTCAAAAAACTGAATATAACTGAGGTCAACACGCATTACATTACCTCATATTCAGTAGGATATGGGAAGCCGTTAATCCCAGGGGATCCGTGGGGCCTAATTACAATAAAGAATGGAGCTTTATGTAACTTCCTGTGCTTCATAGCAAGGTTTCCTCATTGAACTTGTTAACTTATCATCACTAATTGGCCACACACACAGATGGGGTTAATTGAAGGGCGGAGGGATACAAGGTTTTGTCAGCCTGTAAGCCAGAAAGGAGAATCCCTGGAAACTGGGGAGGGAG
>NW_022104268.1:4797-5691 GCF_000313985.2 Echinops telfairi
CAGCAGGTTGTGGAAGCGAGAAAATTTTAGGGTCTCCTTTCAGGCCATGGAAGAGATTACAGGTCAGGCTGAGAAGCGAGGCTTGCCCCAGCTTCTCCCAGCAAGATAGGCATTGAACTTCCGGGAACGCTGGATTTCCTGGGCTGCCCTTCTTATTTGCCTCAAGTGTGGTGATGTTTGTCATTTCAAGAATCCTCACAGGACTGAATATTACTATGGTCAACATGCATTACGGTGTCCCATATTCATTAGCATATTTGCTGCATTTAAACCCAGGGGACCAGTGGGTCCTAATCACAATAAAGAACGTAGCTTTTTGTAACTTCCTGTGCTTCACAGCAAGGTTTCCTCATTAAGCTTGTTAGCTTATCATCCCTAATTGGCCGGCAAACACAGGTGGGGTTAATTGAAGTGTGGAGGGATAAAAAACCTGTAAGCCAGGTATGAGAATCCCTGAAAAATGGGGAGGGAGGTTTCCCTCGGTGTCTCATATTTAGCCCTGCATGTGATTCAGGGACTTGTGCACAATAGCGGCTTACCTTTGTGTCTCCCCATCAGCGTGGCAAGCAACTACGTACTTTGCTTTAAAAGTGAGGCTCTGTCGGTTGGCTACCTGTAGGCCAGGCAAAAGACAGGCATTGAACTTCCAGGAAGGCTGACTTTCATGGGCTGCCCTTCTTATTTTCCTCACCTGTGGCTATGTTTGTCATTTCACGAATCCTCACAGAACTGAATATTACTGAGGTCAACACGCATTACAATGTCCCATATTCATTAGGATATGGGAAGCCTTTAATCTCAGGGGACCTGTGGGGCATAATTACAATAAAGAATGGAGCTTTATGTAACTTCCTGCGCTTCACAGCAAGGTTTCCTCATTGAGCTTGTTAGCTT
>NW_022104268.1:8221-9489 GCF_000313985.2 Echinops telfairi
GAAGACTTTAATCCCAGGGGACCTGTGGGTCCTAATTACAAAAAGAATGGAACTTTATGTAACTTCCTGTGCTTCACAGCAAGGTTACCTCAATGAGCTTGTTAGTTTTTATCCCTAATTGGCCGGCAAACACAGGTGGGGTTAATTGAAGGGCGGAGAGACTCAAGGCTTGTTCAGCCTGCAAACCAGGAAAGAAACTCCCTGGAAGCTGAGAAGGGAGGTTTCCCTCGATGTCTCATAGTTAGCCCTGCATGTGAATCTGGGACTTGTGGGCAATAGAGGCTTTCTTTGGCGTCTCCCAACCAGCGTGGCAAGCAACTACCTGGTTTGCTGGAAAAGTGACGCTCTGCCCGTTCTACCCGTAGGCCAGGCAAAAACCTGACTGTCAGGCTGGGGAAATGGGCCTTCGCCTTCAGTCACCACAGAAGCCAGGAAATGAACTTCACGGACTGCTGAGAAAGCTAGGCTCTGCCAGGCCTTTCTCTGCAGGCCAGTCAAGTACTTCTGATCAGGTTGATGCAATTACGCTTCACTCTGAGTCTCACTCAAAGCTAGGTAAAAGACTTCAGGTCAGAATGGAAAGCTGGCTTTTGCCTTGTGTCTCCCAAAGTGCAGCCAAAGGACTTCTCAGCAGGTTGTGGAAGTGAGAAAACATAGGCGCCTCCATTCAGGCCATGGAAGATATTCCCGGTCAAGCTGGGAAGCAAGGCTTGGCCCAGCATCTCCCAGCAAGATAGGCATTGAACTTCTGGGAGGGCTGGATTTCCTAGGCTGCCCTTCTTATTTGCCTCACCTGTAGTTATGTTTGTCATTTCAAGAGTATTTTACATGACTGAATATTACTGTGGTCAACAAGCATTACAATGTCCCATATTTATTAGGTTATTTGCTGCCTTTAATCCCAGGGGACCTGTGGGTCCTAATTATAATAAAGAATGGAGCTTCATGTAACTTCCTGTGCTCCACAGCAAGGTTACCACATTGAGCTTGTTAGTTTATCATCCCTAATTGGCCGGCAAACACAGTTGGGATTAATTAAAGGGCGGAGGGATACAAGGCTTGGTTAGCCTGCAAGCCAGGAAACTGAATCCCTGGAAACTGGGGAGGGAGACTTCCCTCGGTGTTTCACATTTAGCCCTGCATGTGATTTTGGGACTTGTGGGCAATGACGGATTTCCTTGGCGTCTCCCAATCAGCATGGCAAGCAACTACCTAGTTTGCTGGAAAAGTGGGGCTCTGCCCGTTGTCTACCCGTAGGCCAGGCAAAA
>NW_022104269.1:0-1220 GCF_000313985.2 Echinops telfairi
TACATATGTTGCCATCATTCTTTTCAAAACATGCTCTTTCTACTTGAGCCCTTGGTATCAGCTCCTTTTAACCATTCTCCCTCCTTTCCCCTCCCACCCTCATGAACCTTGATAAATTATAGATTATTATTATTAAAATGTATTATTTTTAATGCACTAAAGTATGTACTAAAATATACACCTCTTTTGTACTTTTAAAATTTAAATTAAGTCAAAAATTAATAAGTATTATATGAACGAAAGCATATAAGTATATATGAGTACTTTTATTTGTATTACATCCATTTGTATTGTATTAATATAATAAAAATATTTTTATTAACTTGTTTATGTGTAACTAGCTAGACCTAATTATATTTAGAGTGTGTTAGCTACACAATTTCATGTCTAATCGATAAATTGAGAGAAGGGGTGGAGTTTAGCCTGTCAATAAGGTCATAGCCTAATTGTGCCTCCTGGTAAGTGTGACCTTCTCATGTGGATTCTGGGAACTTAATCACTTCCTCCATGGAGGCTGGATATGCTCTCTGCTTGACATTCCAATTGACAAGTCACATGGAGCCATGCTGACGGCAGCCAGAGCCCTGGAGATGTGTCAACTGCTATTGGACCCATAGGACGTTCCACCTACCAGCCTGTGATCTCCCTGCATTTGACATTATTACATATGCTATGTGAGTCTGAAGAAGAATTAAGGGCCTAGTATTGGACTTAAGGCCTGTATCTAACTTATGGACTTGATCTATACTGGGCTGGGATGTTTTATTGATGCATGATTTCTCCTTGCTATGAAATTCTCGCTTACACACATATTAGTGTCTCTGGATTTTTTCTCTAATCAACCTGGACTAAGACATGCACGTAAAAAATATTTTAAATTATATTTATAAAATGAATCACTATTATTCAGAAAAGTATTTTTTATCATATGTAAGTCTGTGATAGGTAGATTTATCGTGCCAACATGGCCAATGAACACATGTGGGATTAATTGAAGGGCGGAGATTCACCTTTCTTATGTCTTGCTCTTTGATCATCTGACCACTGTGCTGCTGTCTTAACTTGTTCTCTGCCTCAATTTGCAAGCTACACTAACTGTGGGACACCTAACTCATGGACTGTGTTGCTGTAGTTTGAGGTTCATTTAAGACTGGCTTTGCCACACTACTGGAGTATACATCGTTTGAGTTGGGAACTGTCGGACCCTGTCATCTAGCTGA
>NW_022104269.1:2668-4164 GCF_000313985.2 Echinops telfairi
CAAAATGACTTCAATAATTTTCAAATGAGCCCTGGTGGTGTAGTGAGTTCTGCATGGCACTGCCAACAGCAAGATCTGGAGGTGGAATATGGCCATCTGCTCAGCAGAAGAAAGTTATAACTTCAGGAACCCAAAGGGTAAGTTCTACCTGTCCTATGGGTTTGCTGTGATTTGATATCTACTTGACAGTGAGTTTGGTCTTTGGTTTATAAACATATTGATAGAGTATATAAGCTATAGAGTAACTGTTGTGTGTGTTTGTATGTGTGTGTGTGTTTTCTGATTCCATAGAATAGGATTTGGTTAATAGCAGTTCTATAAATATTTTTGGAATAATTTGAGTGCCTTATAAGTCTTTATAATAGATTGTTATACGCAGTTCTTTAGAATTCTGTGTCACCATTTACATCTTCACTAGCTATAAAAGAATGAACCCAGGTGGTGGATTGCTAGGCTGCTAACTGGAACATTGTCCATCCAAACTACCCTCTCCTCCTTGCGAGACGGTTGTGGCAGTCTGTCTCCATAGAGATCACAGCCCTGGAAACCCTGCGGGGCAGTTAGAATTAATTTAACAGCAATATTCAGAAATAAATGAAAACATCACCAACTTGTGAAAACTGCAACTAAAATAAACTTAATCACATAAATGATACTTTTGGAATGTTTCATCCCACATAAACATTTCAATGTGAATTGATGTGTCATTATTTCATTTTTGTTTTTTACTAAAACTGTTTTTCATTAAAAAGCTTGCATATAAAATTGTCTAATGTATTTTGAAACTGGTGCTTGTGGATTTTGCTTATATGCAGAATCCTTTTATTTCTCCTTGAATGGTTGCCAAGAGAAATGTAGTACAAGAGTCTATCTAAAAGGAAATGCTTGAGATTTCTTCTCTCTCCTAGAGTTGTATGGTTGTTATTTATATCTCTCTGGTTGCAAAGAGGAAAATTGGACTGATACTTACCCAAATGCTACTGATATTGAAATCTCCTAAAATGAGTATTTGTTGTGTTGATTGACAGCTTGATTATATGAGAGCTTAAGTAGCCATGATTACATTGTGCAAACTAATATTTAAATGTTTCCAAGTGTTTTAAACTGCTGATAACCTTCAAAATTATGGAGCACTTGCTACAATGTCATTAAAAAAAATTTTATAAGATTAAAGACTCCAGATTTTTTCCCAGAATATTTTCCATTACAATGAAATGCTTTATTATTATTGACTATTTAAATTCTTTTAGAAAAGTGTTTCTAAATAATATTTTTACTATTTTATAATGTGGATATTCATTAACATTGACCATATATTTTTACCATTTTTTCCCCTGTTAATATCAATACCATTTCCCCTATTGTCCATTTTATCACAGTTTGCAGCTTTATTATACTCTGGTAGAATCTAGGTCCAGTTTTGGTCCCTATTTCAAAATATTTTAACAATTAAACTAAGCAAACACAATACATATTTCTATCTTTTATAATATTTT
>NW_022104269.1:8774-9653 GCF_000313985.2 Echinops telfairi
GTCCAACCCATAGCACCTTTATACACACCTGGATGGAATACTGCGAGGTGGTGGGCCTTCCTCACAATTCTTATGCTCGAGCCCACTGTTGAAGCCTTGATCCAATTCATCTTCTGGGGGTTCTTCTTTTGTTTGGGGCTGCCCTTCTACATTACTAAGCAGGCTGTCCTTCTCCAGGGACCAATCTCTCTTGCCAATCTGTGCCAAATGTGTCAGATGACGTCTCTCCATGTTTGCCTCTAAGAAGCATTCGGTCCATACTTCTTCCAAGAGAGATTTCTTTGTCCTTTTAGCAGCCCGTGTTATTTTCAATACTCTTTGCCAGAAACATAGTTCAAATGTGTTCTTCAATCTTCCGTTTTCAATGTTCAAGTTGCACATGCATATGAAGTGATTGAAAATACTATGACTTTGATCAGATGCACCTAGTCTATAAATACCATCCTTGTTTTTCAACACTTTAAAGAATTCTTTCGCATCATATATATATATATATACATACACACATAGATATAGATATATCGTATATACTCGAGTATAAGCAGAGTTTTTAAGTATGTTTTTTTATGCAGTTTTTGTGGTAAAATTAGGTGCCTCAGCTGATATTTGGGTTGACTTATACTTGAGGATGTATGCTATATACAGATATAGATATGTGTGTGAGTGTGTATAGAATAAAAAGTATTCATTCTGTGAAATGACAGAATACCTGCCCAAACGGGCTAAGACAGCAATCCTGAGGCTGGCTGAGGACCCGGCATGTCTCCATCAGCAGCCCACAGAGGAGCTATTAGCGGGAAAGGATTCCTTGGCCCAAGAAGATGGCTCTTCCGGTGAGCTGCAACAAGTTGAAGCAAAGGTACATATTTTCTTTTTTTT
>NW_022104270.1:0-1082 GCF_000313985.2 Echinops telfairi
GCTGCCATAGGCATTTGAGTAAATTTGTCTATTTGTGCCATGACTCATTTTTCTAGGATATAGGAGAAGCCCCATTGTATAATAAGTATTGTGATTGCTAGATCATAATGCCTTGTTATTTCCAGGTTCTTAAGGACCTAGGAAATCTTCAGACAGTTATTAACAAATTATAAATATTCATATTCTGTGTTCGATGTTGGAGAATTTCCCAAGGAAAAAATAATGTAACAGGCATATAATAGATGTAATATAAAAATGAGAAGGAGTTTACACTAAGATACGATGATGCTTAAGCCACAGTTACTAGTAGAAAAGACATAAGGATTGGGGGAGGGGGCAGAATGGACTTGGAGAACTAAATTGGCTTTGCCAGGGCTGACATATGGCTATATGGCCATTCTTGGATAGTGCAAATGATTAATGCTGGGCCGCTAATTAGTAGGCCCCAGTCCACCCAGAGGCACTGGAAGGAAAGCTTGGAAATCTATTTCAGAAATCAGCCATTGAAAGCCATATGAGGCACAATCCTTTTCTTACACCCACAGAAATGCCAGAAGTCAGAATCGACTCACCGGCTTTGTTTGCTGGGTTTTTGCTTTCTTGCTTTAAGGCCCAATACCCTGAACCCCAAGCCTTGGATTTGAACAGGCCTCTGAGGAAGGAAGGAGTAGGATCAGGCAGGAACTAAGTCAGAGAAACTGCAATTAGCACAAATCAAGACTCTATGATCAGGCATAGACACGAGATGTGGTTGGGGTAGCAGAAGTCAGATCCCAAGCAGAAGGGGCTGACAGAAAGAACTCCCCTCGGGTCTGCAGTCTGTGTGCTCCTATAATACTCCTATAACCTTTTCTCCTTTGACGTGTTACTTGCCTGACCACAGCCAATTCATTCCCCCTATTCTTTTTTCTTTTTTAAATCATTTTATTGGGGGCTCATACAATGCTGATCACAATCTATGCATTCATCCATTGTGTCAAGCACATTTGTACATTAGTTGTCCTCATCATTCTCAAAACATTTGCTTTCTGCTTGAGCCCTTGTTATCAGCTCCTCATTTTTCCCCCTCTCTCCCCGCTTCC
>NW_022104270.1:2511-3511 GCF_000313985.2 Echinops telfairi
CTACCTTTCTACTCCATTCTCCACTGACTTATTTACTCTACACTGATTTTTGTTTGTTTGTTTGTTTAACTTCATAGCCTTAGCCTATTGACACTGGGACCAATGGGTAGTGTAGACCAAGAAGCAGAGGTAAACAATTTACAGAACTTCTTTTCAAAAAGCTCATCATCTTGTGACCGACACTGTGAGTGACAGTGTCAGTCGTTATATGGGAAACACCACCTAGTGACATCAAGTAGTTTTGGAGTCATGGAAGTCCTATACGGGTTTCTAAGGCTGTACATTTTTGTATGGAGCAGATAGGCTTATCTTTGTCTTAGAGGGCATCTGGTGGGCTCGGACTGGTGGCCTTGTGGTTAGCAGTATAATGTGTATTGACCACTACCACCAGGCCACCATTATATGGACAAAATAATCTTTACACACAGAGCTTAATTCAACCACTGAAAACAGCCTTCATATTCCTGGTGACATATCGAGGGGATTCTAACAGATAAACATTTCTTAAGATGGAGAAGAGTAGGACTGGGGATGGGACAAGCACATTAACAGAGATTCAGTTGTAAGAGCAAAGGTATGGCACTGTAAAAACGTGTGTTGTTACGGCTGAACAAGGCTGTGGCTGGAATGTGGTTAAAATGAAAGGATTCTTCTAGCCGAGAATAAAGGACAATCTGCGAAGGATTTACAACTAGGAATCAATGAAAGCGAGTTTGGGGTTTATGTTTGGCAAACTGGAATTTGATCAAAGGTTTCAGGAAGGGAATGATGATCACTTCCTTATTTAACAAAAAACGGGTTTGCAATGAGAAAATGTCCTTGGGACAAGTAGCAACTAGAAGTAGGAAATCATTTAGAAGGCTATTAAAATTGTCCAGTTAAAATAAGAATCTGAAAGATGTCCTTTCAAAGGAGAACCAACCAAATAAGTGATTGACAGTGTCGAGTGATTCTGACACATTCCACCTCAAGCATAATAGAAAAACACAATATTCTTCAG
>NW_022104270.1:5533-9631 GCF_000313985.2 Echinops telfairi
GCTAACTAAATGGTTGGCGATTTGAACCCACTAAACTGTGGGAGGAGGCAGTTTGCATGAGGTCAGACGTGCAGACTCAGAAACCCTGTGGGGCAGTTCTGCTCTGCCCTGTTGGGTTCTTATGAGTCTGAACTGACTCATTGTCTGTGGGTTATGCTCATTCTAACCATCATATAATCAGCCATCACGATGAAGTTGCTTGGGACCCTTAGCAACCCTCAAGGACAGAGTAGAACTGACTGCCCCAGAGTTCCCCAGGCTGCCATCTTTACAAAAGCAGACTACCACATCCTTCTCCCGTAGAGCCACTTAGGGGTTCAAACTACCAACCTTCCATTTCGTTGTCAAATGCTCTTACCATTGTGCCACAAAAGCTCTTTTTTCTATTTATGACTCAAGCATGGATAGGGGATAGTGGTCAACTTCCCATCATCTTAATAAAAATATAAATATTTACCAGAAAAAAATCTGACTCAGTTATATATACACAAAGTGACATTAAAATACAAAATTGGAAATCCCTCAACCCAGAGCATCCGGTCCTCATGGTTGGCAGTCTTTGGGCTGGCATCCGTTTCCTATGGACTGACACCATCCTAACGAGCATAATGCTTCACAATCTACGCTTATGGCACGTTTGTGTAAGGTTTCCCATGTCTCTAAATATCATTTTCCTTGGAAATGTTAATGGCTGCATACTATTTCTGGCAACAATCTCTGACCTGTCTTCATATTCCTTTAATTAGTTGAAAATCTTGATACCTTATTTCTTGGCTTCCATCATGCTAGACCGGGTACTTTCATGTTCCTGTAACCTATTGCAATAGTCCCCAGCTTGACTGCCAAATTAATATTCTACAGTGTGATTCTAAGGAAAGTGCCCAAAAGTCAAGGAGGACTCTCCATTGCCACCCAAATAGATATCTGTGTGAGCAGGACAAAAAAAAGAGAAAATGATGGCCAGGTTCCACATGAGACCGTTCATGGTTCTCTCTGTCCTGCCTCATCACCTTTTGAATATTGTTAGATCTCTCTCCCCAAATTCTTTCCAACCACAATTTTACTCTGATGGCATCATTTATACAAGGCCTTATTAAAATTGAAAACCTGCGACCTTCCCCAACCCTGCACTCCTATTCCCTTCCCTGCTTTATATTTTCTCCTAGTTCTTTTAGCCATCTAGCCAAATATTTTATTTAATGAAGTTTCTAATTATCTCTGTGACTAGACGACAAACTCATGAAGGCCCAAATTATTGCCTGTGTCTTTGTGAAGCTCCATGTTCCTAAAACCTAGAGCAGTACTCCATGCATAAAAGACGCTTAAAGTACTAAGTGAATGAGTGAGCGAGTGAATGAGTGAGTGAGTGAATGAGTGAATGAGTGAGTGAGTGAGTGAGTGAATGAGTGAATGAATGAGTGAGTGAGTGAGAGAGTGAGTGAATGAATGAGTGAGTGAATCTGTGAATCAGTGAGTCAGAGATTTTTCTATTGGTGAAATTTTTCTTTTTTAGGATAAAACATTTTAATATTCTTTTTTTAATCATTTTATTGGGGCTCATACAATTCTTATCCCAATCCATACATACATCAATTGTGTGAAGCACATTTGTGCATTCATTGCCCTCATCATTCTTAGAACCTTTGCTCTCCACCTAAGCCCCTGATGTGAAAGTTACTATTCTAGTGGTGTGTACATAGCAGACATTCTCTATCTCGCTGTGCACGTGAATCCAAATGACCAGTTCAGATGTCATGACTGAGGCTTCCATTAGCACTTCACGTGAATGTGAACCATTTGCTTTCTCGTTGGCCTATTACCCATTTTTCCTTTTCATGGCATTTATTTTATACTGTATTAAATTCCTGTTGTATATTAATACAAAATCTGTAAAGGCATTTACCAATTAACTTTATATCTCCTGCAGCTCTTTGTGTATTTGGAACTTAATTATTAGTTTTCAAATTAAATTATTACCAAAAGCAAAGGAGAAATTACATATGAGGCACTTTGCTAGTTTCCCTGCTGTTAAAAGATTAATGTATCTAAACTTGAAAAAAAAATCTCTTATCTTTACAATGGTAAATATCACCAAAGAAATCTTCATGTAATGTAAAGATTTTATATCATTGCAGGTCATTAATGCTGCACTTGCTTTGGCTGCAAGGCCCAAAAGCCAAGTTGTCAAGAACGCCATGGAAATGTACAAACATACATGGGAGAATCATATACACATCCTCACTGAAGCCGTGGATGACATTACCAGCATTGATGACTTCCTTGCTGTATCTGGTAGGATTTTGGTCTACTGCATTATGAATTGGCTCCCATTTATTTTTTTTAAAACAGAATTGACTGTTTTTTATAACAGGAGAATATTGGCTCATGAATTGCGTGCAGTATAATGAGCTGTATTTCTTGGTGCCTATTGGAAAGGGAGGGCTGTGAGAGTAGCAGCAGATGTGCGACCACTGGTTCGAGATGATGCACATTGAGCCCTATGGACTTGCAGCATTTCATCAATTTATATAGTGTCTCTAAAGAAAGCACACACTCATAGTCAAAGCATCCTCAAAAATAGTAGCTAGAAGTGTAGGCTTATCCTGACTTCTGCAATAAGTGAGCTTTTATTATTTTTCTTCTAATATTCTCTTTTAAGATCTCTGAATTTCTTTTCCTACTGAATTCTAATCTACTCAGATAAAAAGATATTGGATGTATGTGTAAATAACATTTTTATTGGGTGGCGATAAAATGAGCTATTTAAATTAGTAACATATATTTGTGAGCAGTCCAAAGAATCAAGGAAACCAGTCTAAACATCTTAACTACAGCAAGAATGGAGAGACTTTCAATTCCACATAAGACCCAGGGAGTCTCTCATTATACCTTAGAACGGCTTCCGCAGGATCACGAAAACATTCTCGTGAACATTTGTCCTCATCCTCAGAAACAACTCGTGCTTTGATTACACTGTTGTAGCGGCAAAGAACTAAACACTTGTTTGTCTTCCACAGTGCCCCCTGCCTCCTTCTTAAAAAGTCAGTCTCTTCTTAAAACATTTCTTAACGTTAATGGCTTTATGCCCTCCGTCTCTCTTTCTTTTCTTTTTCTTTTTTTGGAGAGAAGCTAATGCTAATATAGTTTTATGATGTCTGAATGAAAAGAAAAGTTATGCTACTGACTTTAAAAATAATTTAATTTCTACAAAGTAAAGATTTTGAAGATGCATCAAGTGATGAAGAAAATATTAGTAGCCCCATACTGGTAAAGAGTTCAGCTACTAACAAAAATGTTGGAGATTTGAAACTACCACGAGGTTCCTAGGAAGAAAGGCCTGGCAACTTATTTATGAAAGGTCACAGTCATTGAAAATACTATCCACAGTTCTGCTCTGAAGCATGGGGTTGGCATGAGTCAAAACTAACTTGATGGCAATATGTTTATACCCTTTATTCAGAAATAAACTATGGATACCTGCTTTGTTTCAAGACTGCTACATAACTTACAAATACTTTCTGATAAGTGCCAAGTTGTATTTAGTTGCTTTATCTATATAATATGCGGTTTTATTTTCTCATGTCATCAAATCGTTTTCAATAAAAGAAATTCTTTTAGCACTTATGCTTTTGCTATCATTCAGATAAATTCTAGTGTTTTATTACTGGGAGCAAAGCAAAGCTAAACGTTTAGTTGTTGTTTATTTCTTGCAGCCTTACTATACAGTCAAAGATGTGAATTCAATACCAATCGTCCAGAGTGACTATCTTTTTCAGTTTACTTGTTACCTGCAGCTGTTGTTTTTAGGTCTCCCTGAGTGGGTCCAACTAATAGCAACCCTGGTTGTAACAGAATGAAGCGCTGCTGGGTCCTGCACCATCCTCACAATAGTGGCTATGCCTGAACCCATGGCTGTAGGCACCGTTTCAGTCTAGCTCATTGTGATTTTTTCTTCTTGTGGCTGACTTTCTCCTTTACCAAGCAAGCTATCCTTCTCCAAGGATTTGTCCTTCCTGATACGTGTCTGAAGTAAGTGAGATAAAGTCTCCTCATCCTTGCTTCCAAGGGAATTTTAGGTGCTGTGCTTTTTTTTTTTTT
>NW_022104271.1:0-1147 GCF_000313985.2 Echinops telfairi
TGTTTATGGCAAGGTTTCGAGGTGTGGGTGCAGACAGTCAGCGGTATGCGTTCCCTTGTGTCTCAGCTGATAGTTCTCATGACCCTAAGGAGTCCATCCTTATTCTGACGCCATGCCTGGGACTGAATCCAGAGACCACATGGGACTTGTCGTTGTTTCCTTTGAGGGAGGGGGTAATATACTGTCTAGGTGAGGGAAGACGGGAGAAACATGAACTTGGTGCAATAAATTTGAGCTCACTGTGACAGCCTTAGCTGGTTACCAAATTCTGTTCATTTTTGCTCAGCTCACATGGCTGGACTGCATCTGTCTGTCCTATTTCCACTTTATCATGGCAGCATGGCTGAGTTCTGCTTGATGAAATGTGATGGGGATACTTGCCAGCAGTCTCCCAGGAGGTCCTTCATCTGCTCTACCTGTCTCTCTGTCCTTCAGCCCCAGACTCAGAAAGACCCAGAGTAGAGACCTCCTACCATTGAAACTTGCAAACTCAAACAAACAAAATCACTGCTATTCAGTAAATTCCAACTCATAGCAACTGTATCGAAGAGTCAAACTGACCCTTGCGGATTTCTGAGACTGTAACTCTTTGAGGCAGTAGAAAGCCTTATCTTTCTTCCATGGGGTTGCCGATGGTTTTGAACTGCTTACCTTTCATTTCGCAGCCCAAAGTGTAACCCACTCTACTATCCCAGGGCTCCTTCCACACATACTACTGGTTGGGAATTTTAGTTTTAGGTTTTACACAAACGAAGCTGCAACACCGAAGCTTTGAAACGCCGAGGCTCCCTATTCCAGTGAGAGATTCGCTATGCTGGTTTCTGAACATCTCCAAGCCTTCCCTGAGATGCTCCTGCAATCAGAAGCTGGAGGAAAATGGCAAGGCCGCGGGAAAAGGCCCCTAGCAGGAGCTGCAATGCTGGCGGCATGAATTCTGCGGGAGCAGGAGCTAAAAGGATGAGAGAGGTGACTGGAGGGAAAGAAGCCCCTTTTGACTCATTCCTGGGACATTTGGAATAATACTGAAATGGTAAAAGAACCATTCCTGGTGTGCTTGCTGTGGGATGTAGGCGATCCTGGGCTCCCTGGCCCAAGTGGGAGAAAGAACGATGCCCTTTTTTGACATTTCAAAGGAAATCAGAGGGAC
>NW_022104271.1:2685-4325 GCF_000313985.2 Echinops telfairi
GATAGGAGCAGTCCTCACCTTGGATGGAAGGACTTAACCCCTCCACACATGTATCCGACTCGAGCTCAAAAATGCCCTCCGAGTTCTTAGCACCATCATCAGCTAAGTCCAGTGGTTTGAGCAGCTCATGCTTTGACCACAGGCGAGGTACCCTCCCCAGTCCTAGTGTTTAAGCGCCCTCAACTTCATTCTCTTCCAATCGGGAGGAGCATAATGGACTGCCATTGTACACGTTTTCTGTCCAATAAGTCCTCTCTCCCTTTCAGGAGTCTGCCCAACTTCGGGAAAAGCCATTTCTCTGAGTCATGGATGGAGCTGGGCAGACAGCCAGTTCAGTACGCTTACCTGCTGCATGGCCCTGACCTGCACTGTTGACAGGCAGTGCAGCCCGACAGTGGAGCCTCATTGGCACCCACCAGACCATCCCTCGGCTCAAATAGGTGGGGTCTTCTGTCAAAGTCAGTTAATCCATCGCAGTTGTATTGTTCTACTGAGGCTCACCAATCTGGGACCCCTTTGCCTCAGGCACCACCCCGCCCCCCTACACTGAGCCATAGCCTTCTTCCACCCCTGACACTTTGTTCCAGGTCTGAGAAAATACTTCCCTGCTCAAAGAACCACATCAGCCCAGGTTTGGCTCTAGTTTGGCTTCTCTGTTCTGATCTCCTATTACCCTGCACCATGCTTGTCACATCATAAATATCTGATTGCTCATCAACTACCCTCAGGAGACTATCAGTTTCATGAAAAACCAAAGTTATTTTGTCTTTTAATTACCCCTTAGCAGTGTGTCTGACACTAAGTAGACTCCAATTAAGAGTTGATGAATGAATAAAAATTTTGAAAAAGAATTATCAACAGACTGGAACAGTGTTCGAACAAGGGCACTACTGTCTCCCAGGGGTGCTGCAACAATCCACAGGGGCTGCAAGAACAGATACCTACACTTTATCTTGGATTATGGACTATATTCCCTTTATCAAAACTTTTAATTCCCACGGGGAGGAAGCAGGGTAGTACTGAATAATTGTTTTTCTCTGAAAAGGAAGCCATCAGCCAAGTAAGTGTGGGAACCTAGACACTAGAACTTAGAACTTGGGCTTGGTGAAGAAGACTGAATGTACCATGGATGGCCAGAACAACAACAACAAAAAACATCTCTGTGTTTCAGGTAGGGCCATATTGCTTTCCACAATCATTTCACATGTTTACAAGCCCACTAGCAGTTTACAAGAGTTTCCATTTCTCCACACTTCTCCAGCATTCGTTGTTTTCTGTTTGTTTGTTTGTTTGTTTGTTTGTTTGTTTGTTTAACTGAGCTGTTGGATATGGGTGTAGATTTATATCTCACTGTGATATCTCAACCTGTTATTGGTAAAAATGCTTAGCATTACTTATATGACCCCCCAACGAGAGAATATATATGCTGTTGTTGAGAGAATACAAATGTCCTATATGTTGTTCCTAATTGGGCTCTTTTGACCTGGTTTCTATCCAACACTTGGTGATCCCGGCAGCATGCTATGGACAACTAGGACTTTAGACTGTGTTCTTTCAAGATGCCAGGAACATCCGATTTGGAAACTCCACGAAGCAAACTGGGCTTTACTTTAAACACACCTGTAGCAGATTAAAGGAAC
>NW_022104271.1:5671-6852 GCF_000313985.2 Echinops telfairi
CTTGGGATCCCCATTCTCAGGTAAAGGGCCAAGCAAAGACCGCTGCTCTTTGTGCCCTCCACATCTTCCCAATGCCACCAGGCTTTCCCTCAAGGCGTATTTCTGATCGGAAAGAAGTCGAATGTGTCTGAGAGAGGCTCCACATGAGACCAGTATTCGATTTCATGGCAGGCAGGTCATTTTCCTTCATGCCCTCAAAAACCCAGACTGTTTTTGGAGCTCTTAATGGTCGACAGAAACAACAGCTAGTGGGCACCCTCATAGTTACTTGACAGGCAATCCTCTGGGAGCCTGGTGAGTTAGACAACTATTAGCCATGGACACTTGTGGAGGAATTACCTGGTTAGTCCCTGGTGTGTGAAGGTCCCTTGGAGAGGATGGCTAGTTTCCTGCCTGTAGCACTCTATCCCATCTCCATCTCCAAACCCTCATTTCTTGGATATGTAGGCTGCTGGTCTAGCTCCTCCTCCCTCTGGCAGAGACATTGAAAAGAAGAAAAGCCCGGCTAAAATGCAGCTGCCCCAAGCCTTGCTTCCCTGTGCTCAGTTCTGACCTGAAGGAAGACTTGGTTGCACCTGCCTCTGCGGGGCTCATCCCCTCCCTCCTCTGAGCCAGGTCAAGAGTCAGGTTCTCAGGCAGGGATGCTAAGAGCTTTCAGGTAAGACAGGAATTGTGGCATCCAACCTGAAGCACGGGCACAAGGGCATCTCATTAGATCCCGAGTTCACCAAGGTAGCACCTGTGTGCCTAGGCCTTTTCTTCTCCTTCTGCCTGAACCTTCTGGGCTCTTTGATGGTGCCTGGGTTTCATTAGTACTGTCTCTTCAGAAAGGCTATGTAACACAGTCCTGATCTCAGGACTACCCCTTCTCCATCTGGTTACACATTAGGCCACTCACAGCAAGGTTGGCAGTTCAAAACTACCAGCCGCTCCGTGGGAGAAGTTACAGTGAATTTCTACTCCCGTGAAGAGTTACAGTCTCTGAAACCCAGAGGGAGCAGTTCTACCCTGTCCTAAGAGGTCGCTACGAGTTGGAAATGAGCTTGATTTTGGTTTGGTTGAATGGTGACCCTCATTCCTGCAGAGAGAGGCTCCATCTCTGTAGCGCCTGCCTCTGCTCACTCACCCAGTGCGATGCCTCTCCAGGGAAGCTACATCGTAACCTCAACATCCCTCCAGGT
>NW_022104271.1:8316-9650 GCF_000313985.2 Echinops telfairi
AAACTAAAGTAGCAATCCCTCAGGTTTCCTAATGACATGGATGGGATAAAAACATTAGAGCAGCAGAGAGATGCTTCTAGGGCTGTCCTTGGGATCCTACAGTCCCTGGGGACACTGGTATCACCCTAGGCTTCACGGGCCTCACAGCCAGGGTGGCCTAAGCACAGAGCAGAAGGGACAGCCATACCCCAGGCTCCTGCCTCAGCCAGTCGAAAACCTCACACCTGGTGGCAGTGTAACCTCATAGGATGCAAACCTCCTGGCCTGTCTAGAAATGTGCAGGGTCTTCCTACTGCTCTGGGCAATGGTACCCGTGTCCTTGCAGAGTCTCCCCCTCGGCTCACAGTAAAGCACCCTGGGGTCTGTGATGGTAGCAGATGACCCCTGGTGCTTGCACCCACACCTGCTGTTCCACCTACACAAGACAAGCTCCCTTTCCACTGTCCTGTTTGGGTCTCATCTGACATGTTACTTTAGAAGCTCCATGGAGCCCGGCTCAGCAATCCCCCAACCACAGCACACAAGGCATCATTGAAATTGTCAAACGGCATAAGGGCCTGCCCTAGACACTAACGGTAGACACCAGGGCTGAGCCGCCTCTGGGCCCACCGTGCCTCTTGCTGACCCCCAGTGACTGACAAAAACCAGGGACTCAATAAACACAGACTGAGCGGAAGGATGATTAAATGGGACAGCACGCTGCCAACCAGGCTCCAGCAGTCTGTCCCCAGGCAGTTGGCCTCAGGGGACCTGGCTCAACATCCAGGGCCATTTCAGGACCTGAAAGGGGGGAACTGATGAGAAAAACAACAAGGTCTGAGTGTGTGAGGAAACGCAGGGCAGGCATCAGAGAGAGGACTCGGAATTGGGCAGGAAGAAAGTTCTATCGGGAAATGACCGGGTGGGGCACAGGTAGAGGTCGCAGCTGCGGCGGTCATCGGAACACACTGGAGTCCCTGGGTTGGGGCCTGGCCCTGTGCTTGGTAAGACCAAGAGCAGCCACAGTTCCTGGGTGGCTGCGGGTGGACTGAGCTGCACGGCATCTGGGAAGAGACTCAGACTCGGGCGGGCACCCAGGGTTGAAGCACAGAGGTAAGGACTGATGGACATCATGGTAGAAAAGAAGCCTATGCTTCTGTTGGGTGGGTTATGCCGTCATGTCGTGCATTCTCCTCGGAGCTCACATCCTCCCCCATGCCCCTCCCCACTGCCCATGGCAGAGACCAAGGCCCACTGGTGAATCAGATCACAGAAGCCCCTCATCCACGTCTCCCCCTCTGCTGTCTGCGGCCCCATCCCTGCGGCAGCCATGTCCTGTTCTTTGCCTGAGGGTA
>NW_022104272.1:0-1406 GCF_000313985.2 Echinops telfairi
ATTAAACATAGCCTATAGTTCTTTAACTTATAACACAATGCTTGTGTGTATGTGTGTTATACTTTTCTGAATATTAATTGGCATAATTACAGTGGCTGCTGTGTTATATGGGTAATCCCGTTGTTTTATAGAGGAGAAGTAAATCACTACACAACTTTAAAAGAAGATATTATGAAACAAAATAATAATTGCTCTCTGTGAATGAAGAGAGGGAAAAGACAAGTTTTATGTATGTATGTATGTATGTATGTATTTATGTGAGTTAGTTAGGAAAAGCAGAAGTAAATCCAACCAACACAAACATAAAATAAACTAGAGACAAAAATCATTGTCATATTTTATTTAGGGTCCCAATCATATTTTAATAGCATAAGTGGGAGATTCCTGTTACAGTAAAAGGAGAGAAAAAGAGAAACCAGGCAGACAAAAAGAAAACCTCAGGTAAAAAGAAGATAGTTTACTCCCTATTTAGGGCAAAAATGTGAAAAGATCGATAATGTAACTCCTCAAATTTCAACTCAGACAGCCAACCAAATATACCCTATTGTGAGAGAGATGAAACAATCCTGTCTTTCACTGCTGTGAGCTCCCTTTCTATAACACCAATATTATATGAAAATAAGCAGTGTATTAGGTTGTAAGATTTTGAGAACAGGGGCCCAGCATCTATACCAGTGTTACTCAACATGTATGTATCATTGCTCCGGATTGGAGGCTGGTATAACTGAGGAGGTCCTGCAAAATCAGACAGCTCTACTTTATCCTAGAGCACAGGCTATAGTACAAACGTTTTAATTGCTGACTGAGTGCTGATTTTTTTTTCCTGAAAAGGAGTTAAAAGCATGAGGACCTGTGATACTAACATAAAATGAATCACTGTCACTTAGATTACCTTGGCAACAGCACATGCTCTACAAGCATCACAGTGGCGTATATCCTGTTCCTGTATCTACATGAAGAATCAGATCATTTGTAAGAGGCTACTATGGCAGACATAAGTTATTTTGTCAAACATGGTGGGATTTGAAGATATAACCTTTAGTGCTTACTCAGTGATTTCTTTTTCAAATCCAAATGCCTACTGGGACATGATAATAACAGTAAGCTTAAGAAAATGTAGAAATACATAATTATAGGAAAAGCTGACAGCTATCTTTCTCTTAGGCCCACACAGCTGGTTCTAGGAGTAGTGTTAGACCTCTTGCATCAATTTAAAGTTGATTTCAATCAACATTGATTGCCCAGTCTGGACCATCAAATACATAAAAGTTGATTTCACAGAAATTAAACATGATGGATGTAGAAATCACTGTGGGGAAAACTATAGCAAACAAGAAGAAATCAAGGGTCTTAAAGTAAATAAATCCATTTACTAGTTTGCTACTTACCACTTTTTCTTTAAAGTT
>NW_022104272.1:2700-3932 GCF_000313985.2 Echinops telfairi
TGACAAAGTGGACTATTGATACTGGGGTTGCAATGAGAGACTCGAACATAAGAATAATTGTGGGGATGATGTAGGACCAGGGGTGTTTTGTTTTGCTCTGTCCTACATAGGGTCACTATGACTCCATGGTACCTATCCAAACAACAAAGACAGATTGGGGGCTTTTTTCCAGATATGTGTAAAATAGAAATAGAAGAAGATTGATGGCCGTCATAACATTTTAACTAGAACAGGAAATCATAATATTTTAACATATAGATAGCCAAGTAGAATAAAACTTCACCTTTTTTGAAGCTTGGTTTAAAATGCAGATATCATCATTCCATGACCTTTGACTTATTACACAGATATCATAAAAAATCAATCATAATCAAATGTCAATTAGAGAAGTACAAATACATTTGAAGATATGTTTTAAGATCCTCACAATCTACTCATATTCTTCCTAAAGAAAAAGTAACTGTGATAGTTATGTTTTGTGTCAATTTGGTGCCCCTGTGCAAATGAATGACTATAATCCAGCCTCTCAATCAGGACACAACCTAATGAAGTCTCCTTATGAGTGTAGTCTACGTATAAGAGACACAGTGGACTGGAAAACACTCCTAAAAACCAACAAATGGTCCTTGAACTAACTACAAGCTTTTCTTTCTTGTTCTGTTTTTTGTCATTGGTTTGTTGTTGTTGTTTTGTTGTTATATGTTGTTGCTTGATTTTACTCTGTCTTGTTTTTGTGCATGTTATTATTTCCGCAGGTCTGTCTAAATAAGATAGGCTGGATGAACAATCTGGAGGAGAAAAAAACAGGATCGACAATTCTGCGGAGGGGGCGGGCATGGGAGAAGGGGAGGTGGGGGGAAAGGAAGTGGTGTTTACAAACCCAGGGATAAGGGAACAACAAGTGATCCAAATTGGTGGTGAGGTGGGTGTGGGAGGCCTGGTAGAGCATAAACAAGGGTAATGTAACAAAGAAGAACTGCTGAAACCCTGGTGGAAACTGAGCATGATAGTGGGACAGGAGGAAAGCCAAGGGAAATAGAGGAAAGAGCTGGGAGGCAAAGGGAATTTATAAAGGTCTAGATAAAGGCATGTACATATGCAAATATATTTATATATGAGGATGGGGAAATAGATCTATGTGCATATATTTATAAGGTTAGTATTAAGGTAGCAGAAGGACATTGGGCCTCCACTCAAGTACTCCTTTAATGCAAGAATACTTTCTTCTATTA
>NW_022104272.1:8023-9629 GCF_000313985.2 Echinops telfairi
TGTAGGGTCTAAGCTCATAGAGAAAAGGTAGTCCTGTTGGGCAGAGTCCCTGAGCAAAATGTGCCTATGGCTTCCTTCCAGAAGGGCTTCCACTTCTTACCAGGCCATTACCCCCCAGTAACAGGGATTCCCCATAATCTGAAGCAAGTCAGGCATGAGGCAGTGTATGCAATCAATCTGTGTGTGCACTCTCCAAGCTCCCTGTCTGCTCGTATGGGCCTGGCTGTCTCCAGACACCTGCCGTTGCTTCTGCCACCCAGACAGCAAACACAGTGTGGTTGTGTTCTCTTCCAAGTCACAACTAATTTGTGGAATTGCAGAACTGTCCCCACTTTTTTTCAGCCATCCCAGGGGCTAATTTTGGCCCATGTTTATTAACAGATTAACTTGTGCAGTAGCTTCAAATGTATGGATTTGTGTATTGAGAGGGGGAGTCGACCCCTAAAATACTTCTCTCTCTAAACCTGTCTTCTTTATCTTCTGTACAAACCAAAGATGGATCAAGTGTATCAAAAACTGTTGAGTGTGGGCTTACTAGTGCTGTGTACCGTTCAATCATGCCATTTTTAACTAAATTTGAGCCAGACACAAAAGGGCATTTCTCGAGCATTAAATCTGAACGATGTATTTCTCTTTTGTTGGAACACACGGGTTTTGACTGGTTGACATGAGCAGAAGGAACTCCATATTGGAAGTAACCAAAGGGCAGATGTTTAGTCACGTTGTTTGTAGAAGTAAACAAACTCCAGATGCCCACTGGTAAAACTTATCAGAACTACCAGATTAGGCCAACGATGTAACAGTGACATAAGCAAAGTTGTTTACCTTATTGTATAAAAACCCTACCGGTGGGAGACGAGTTTCAGAGCTTGTACACGGAGAGGACACCACGTCGCTCTGAGCTCTCCACTGGTGAGGTAAGCCACATGATGTATGATCTGATGTGTGACTGTGTATGTTTAGAATTCTATTAGAGTGTTTTAGTTATAAAGTTTGTTATCCCTGTGATGAATAAATGGGTGAATTCAGCATCATGAAATGTCTTAGGACTTAGTCCTTTTTGCGTGCATGAGACACTGGTTACTGTAAGTTCTTGCGGGAAAAACAGCCAACAATGTCCTGCAGCCCCTGTCTCAGAGTGTGACTTCCTACCGGAAATGCTGCCCATATCATGGACATGAACTCCACTTCGAGGTCTACTCAAGGAGCATGTAGAGAAGTCCCTTCTTGCAAGGCTGGTGGCTGAGGTGGTGACACATGAATCGTTATTCTTTTCAATGCTTATTTCAACAATCTGAGGGATTTTGGCAACACAATTTTGACTTCTTGAAGAATTTTTTCAGAACTGAATCCAAGTTGCAGAGAGGCTGCTGGCTTTGAACTTCTGACCTTGCAATTAGTAGCCCAGCACTTAACCCACTATGCCACCATAAACACCTAACCCACCATGTCTCAGAAACTCACAGAGGCAGTTCTGCTCAGTCCTATAGCATGACTATGAATTGGAATCCACTTGATGGCAGTGATTTGATTCCACTCATAGTAACCCTTTATAGAATGTCAAAGTCTATAAATCCTCACAGAATCACACAGTATCATCATTTTC
>NW_022104273.1:0-1034 GCF_000313985.2 Echinops telfairi
GAGCTGACCCAAATACTACTCTGAGGGATACTCCGAAATTCGGTCGATGAAGATAGCATAACTCTGAAAACAAAACCAGACAAAGTCACTGTGAAAAAGGAAAATTGCAGACCGACATCCTTTATGAATATGTGTCCAAAAATCCTCACCAGAATTATAGCCAATAAAACCTAACACAGTATCAAAAAAAATAAGAAACAAAAAGCAGAAGACTCAGTGAATTTTATACCAAGTATGAAAGATGGTTCAACAGTAGAAAAACCATGTTCTCTAACTCATAAATAAAACCAAGGGAAAGAAACATATGACCATATCATCAGATGCAGGGAAGGATTTGATAAGATCCAACACTCACTCCTTATACATAATACTCAGAAAAATAGTAATAGAAGAGAAATTCCTCAACATAACTAAGAGCTATACTGAAAGCACTCCCCATGTGAATGGAAAACAGACAAGGATTCCCAAAGGTCACCACTCTTGTTTGTTACTCTATTGGAATATTTACTGTATTGGAATCAAATAGCTGGAAATAAGTATGCAAGTACTGAGAGATTGTTAAAATCTGCAAAAATATATTCATTGCCATTGAGTTGATTGCAGTTTATAGTGACTCTCGAGAGGGCAGGGCAGGTTTCTGACACTGTAACTGTTTACAGGAGTAGAAAGCCTTGTCTTTCTGCCATCCAGGGTGGTTTCAAACTGCATACCCTGTGTTAGCAACCCAAGACGTAACCTCTATGCCAGTAGAGCTTCATTAAAAAGAAGTTCTCATTTGGGACTCCTAACAGGAACCAGGAAGTTGAGCCCCAATATGAACTCATATGAAAGTGAATTGTCTTTACCTCTGTGGTTAAACCAAGAGCTACACCAAACGCACGCCCCTGAGTAAATCCTGATGGGAGCAGACGGGCTCCTCTTTCTCCCTCTGAGCAGCTGGTGCATTTGAACCACCGACTTTGCAGTTAGCAATCCAGTGCTTACCTCACGGCACCACTAGGAGTCCTAAAGGATTTAAAATCATGTATCTCATT
>NW_022104273.1:3553-4572 GCF_000313985.2 Echinops telfairi
TGCACTGTGCCTTCATTTCAGGTATGGGTAAACATTGTGAAAGAGCTAGACAAATTAGTTGCCTTAGAGCACAGTTCTATGAGATAGCTGCTTACCTGTTTTTACCTACTTTTTCTGTGTGTGTGCACCAGAATCATGACTCCGGAAAGTAGGTGGGATGTATTATACCTACTGGCACCTGGATGTAGCTTTATGATGGGCCATCCTAAAGAACACCTAGTGATCAAATGCCAATTTATATGCACTAAACCATTCTGAAGCATCTCGGCAAACCCCTAGTGAGTGACATCCAGGCATGGTCTGGCTTCCTTGAGCTGTCCTCTTACAGAGCCTGATTTGGACTGGGCCCTTGGCATCTGATCCTGTGATTCCCCAGCTTGGCTCTTTCTTGCTAAGCCACAGATTTTCCATGAGGGTTTCTCTTCAGTGTTCTCCTGGGCAAAAAATGCCCCCAGTCTGTGGGATCAGGAAGGATTTGTTGGGACTCATTAGATGCACAATTATCCAGAGCTTTCATTTAAAGGTTGAGGACAAGGTGCTCTGTGCTTTGCCTCTGAGAGGTTAAGTTAATTCAGAACATTAAATGATCCCCTGGGGCCTGACAAGGTTAAGGTAGATCTTTTACTACTTGAATGAGGCTATGGAGAATTGCTCATATTCTCTCCTAAGTGATTTTCATTTAAATAATATATTTGCTCTAAATACTGCCAAGTTCCTCATAAGGGAACAGTATTTTGGTTAGAGGAGGTGTATGTACCTGGTGCCTGGGAGGAGGGTGGGAGGTTTTGGGAGTCAGTCGCTGGCACCTAAATGTTTGGCTTCATTTGGGAAGCAATTCGCCACATAGTGTTGTCTAAATATGAGTTACATTTTAAAGAAAGACTCTAAAGGAGATATTCCTCGCTTACTAAAGTGTGCCTTGCTGGTATTCACAATATTGAGCTCCCTCTTTGCTCCTTCTTGCTTCTCATGAGGAAACCTTAGTTGTAAAAGAGAACAAAATGCCCCAATTACTTGAA
>NW_022104273.1:8452-9620 GCF_000313985.2 Echinops telfairi
GGAATTCTTTAGTAATTTATTTTGACCAATCTTAAAGTTGATTCAAAGGCAACTCAAGAAAGACTATGGATGCCCCAGTAATTATTCCATAAAAAGTAGGGGTAAGTGCATGAGATCCAAATGGTAAGAAGTTCAGATGTAAAAGAACCCATGGAAGGACCTTAATCTAAGATATATATTTTAAAATTTTACAAATTTTCCATATTTGGGTCTTTGTTACTTCATTACTTTTTTTAATGAGACTGGAAGATTAAAGATGATTGGGACAGGGTAGCCTTTTATAAATGGGAAAACTGGACACAGGTTTTGGGTGACTTGACAGTTTCTTTGTTTCAAAGCTTCGACAGCATGGCAATAGGGGAAACTTAGACCCATTTTGAAAGTCTCAAATTATTGTGAATCTATTTTTAACCAGTTGGGGTAGAAGCGGAGTAAAATCTAGCTGCTGTTCGTGTAGGCCCTGGCAGGTGAAGGACACAGGCGTGTGAGCAGATGTTTTCTAGGATTGGGTTTTCTCAGGTGACAACCGCAGATGACTCCCACCGCAATGTAACCTCCCGAAGCCCAATCACTATTTCATCCCACGTGGGAGCCTTCCTGTAAAACTCACGTTGCAGGAGCATGGAGGAAATTGGGTAAGGCAGTTTTCTTCCTTGAATAGGCCACAATTTAGTGTCAGGATCTTGATAACAGCCTTTTTCCATGCCTTGATTTTGTTTGGCTAAGTGTTGGTATTTTAAAAGTTTATCTAAAGTTAATTTATAAAGGTTGGTGTTTGAATAAACAAATTTAGCCTTTTCAACTGCCATATGAACAAAATCATTTCCTTTTTCCCATTTCTTCAGAGTAGAGTACTATTTTTGGCTGGTTGCCTTTATTTTTATCATAGAGATTTCGAAGGGAGAAATAATGTATCTAAGAAGTCTACTCTTAAGATCCATTCTTTATGGCATTTTCTGGTGAGGTTAAAATTTTTTGGTTTCACAACCTGCCCAAAGCATATGCAATTCCAAAACTTTCTGCTGTCCTGAAAATATGAATATTTTCCTGAAGGACTTCTATAAGCTCTAGTGAAGGTGAGTTAGTTAATTGTGCCAGCCTGGCCGATAATCACATGTGGGGCTAATTGAAAGGCGGAGGGATAAATGGGTGGTGAGCCTTGCCTTTC
>NW_022104274.1:0-1445 GCF_000313985.2 Echinops telfairi
TATCTTTAAGTAAATTATTTTACAAGAACATTTCTGGCTATTTAATAATCTACATTAACACATCTATTATACAGTATGCATGTGTGATGATATATATTACACCATAGGTAAACTCAATAATATACAGCTCGATTGAGGAACTTGGGTTGTTTGACACAATCAATCATTATTGAGTATATAACAGGTACAGAATAGCTAACCACAAAATAGGCAAAAAATTGCTTTCTTAAAAGTGTTCATAATACAAATACTGATGTGTAAAATTACCTTGGGGTAAGGTAAAATGACATTAACAGTTAGCCTAAAAGGCTGTTATTGTTGTGCTGTTAGGCACCATCAAGTCAGTTCTGACCCCATGAACAGTAGACTGAAACACTGTCTGGTCCTGCACCGTCCTCACAATTGTTAGGTTCAAGTCCATTGTCGAAGACCCTGTGTCAATCCATCTTGTCAAGGGTCTTCCTCTTTTTTGCTGCCTTTTTAAGTTACCAAGCATGATGTAATTTTCCAGGGACTGGTCTCTTTGATAACATTTCCAAAGGACATGACACTAAGTCTTGTCATCCTTGCTTCTAAGAACATTCTAGCTGTATTCATTCCAGGGCAGATTTGTTTGGGTTGTATTTTTTTTTTGGTGGTGGTGGGGGAAGGTTGGCAGTCTTATTGAGGTAGTGCAGTATTTTGTATATTTTGGAGATTAGTCCCTTGTCTATTGTCTAGTAGATAAAGCTATTTTCTCAATCCATAGGCTCTATTTTTATTCTTTTGAGGAAATATTTTAATGCACATATGTGTCTTATTTTCAGCAGTTCCAAGTCATCTATTTTGCCTTTTATTGTGTGTGCTTTTTCATTATATTTGATAGCAAGTTTATGTTGCGCAATGGGGCCCTAAAGTTAGTCCCAATTTTCACATTGGTAGTCTTTATGGCTCTGGAATTTACATTGAGGTCTTTGCTCCAGTCTGAGGTCCTTCTTGTACGTTGGGTGAGGTCTGGGTATTGCATTTTTCTTCTGAAGTTGAAGATCCAATTTGATTAGCACTATTTGTCGAAAAGCCTGCCTTTGCCCCCTTGTTTAATGTTTTCTTGCTCTTTGTCAGAGATCAGTAGCTACAGGTAGGTGACATTGTTGTTTTCTTCGTGTCGAAGTAGAATCCAAATGGAAAGGTGTAGTCTTTGATCTTCATCGATGCTTCCAATCCTCTGGATTTTCTGCCAGCAACGTGATGTCATCTGGATGTGGCAGGTTGTTAAGGAGTCATCATCCTTCAATCCTGATGTCAACTTCTTCCAGAGATAGTCCAGTTTCTCAGATTATTTGCTCAGCATGCAGATTGGCTAAGTACGCTGAAAATATACATCCCTTACAATACCTTTTCCTGGCATGCAATTATAGCAAATTCTTAGCAAATATTCTTTCTTTGTTTATGACAATTAATATATG
>NW_022104274.1:8036-9619 GCF_000313985.2 Echinops telfairi
TTGGGGGCTCATAAAATTCTCATCACAATCCATCCATCCATCCATTGTGTCAAGCACATATGCACATTTGTTGCCCTCATCATTCTCAAAACATTTGCCTCCCACTCTAGCCCCTAATATCAGTTGCTCAATTTTTTTTTAAAAAGGCCTGGTTTGTGCCAGAGGACTGGTTTTGCCACCATGACAATACACCTGTTCATGCAGCCATCTCAATGTGCCCGTTTTTGGAATAAAACAGCATGCCTCTCTTGTCCCCGGCACCTTAGTCACTGGACCTCACTCTGTGTGACTTCTTTTTGTTTCCGTGAATGAAGAAGAACCTGAAAGGACAGTCATTTGAAGGTGTAGAAGAAGCAAACCTTAAATGAGGAAGGTGTTGTCAGCCATTCTAACAGATGAGTTTGAGAAATGTTTCCAAGAATAGAATTGCAGATTTGACCGCTATATTAAGTGTAATGGAGAGTACTTTGAAGGTGATAAGGTTGTTTTGTAAAAAGATTTAAATACATAGCTTTGGAAAAACATCTGGTTTTCTTGGGAATGGATAGACAGAGAGTGTGCTGGTGGTGTAATGGGTTAAGAGTTTCTCTGTGAAACCACAAGTTTGATGATTCAAACCTATCAGCTATTCCAAGGGAGAAAAATGAAGCTGTCTGCTGCTGCAAAGATTTATAGTCTCAGAAGCTCTGAAAGTAGCAAGGGGTAGCTAAGAGTCAGAAATGACTCAGTATAAAAAGACATATACACAAACATATATGTATATTTTGTTGCTAGATAGCAATTCTACAATTGTATGTACAACAGAAGGAAACACTGCCTGGTCCTGTGCCATCCTCACAAATGTTCTGATGTTCGAGTCCAGTCATTCAGCTCCGTTAATCCATCTCCTTAAGGGCCTTCCTCTATTTTGTGGCCCCTCTGTTTTACCAGGCATCATGTCCTTTTCCAGGAGCTGGTCTGTCTTGCTAACATGTTCAAAGTACATAGATGAAATCTCACCATCTTTGCTTCTAAGGAGCATTCTGGCTCTGTTTCTTCCAGGACAAGTATTTTGTCAATTCAAGGCACTTTTACTATTCTTCTCCAGCACCTTAATTTAAATGCATCTTTCTCCTTCATTCTTCCTTATTCAATGTTCATCTTTCACATGCAATGGGGCCGTTGAAAGCACCATGTCTTGAGTCAGGTGCATGTTAGTCCTCAAAGTAACCTCCTTGCTGGTAAACATTTTAAAGATATCTTGTGCAGTGTATTTACCCAATGCAATACAACTTTTGATCCTCTAACTGCTGCTTCCATAGCACTAATTATAATAGATCCAAACTTTTCTCTATTGATCATGGTCCCATTTGGTCCAGTTGTGAGGATTTTAATTTTCATTACATTGAGTTTACATGTGCATATATAGTATTTACATCTTAAAAACTATTTCTATTAACAATAATTATGTAAATATGCTATACAAATAACATAAATGTTTGACATTGTCAATGATTATTGGGTGTTGAATGGAAATATTAATTCTTTAATATCTTATTATAAGTATTTTAAATGCCTTTTTTGGGCTGCTAACTACAGAGTCA
>NW_022104275.1:0-863 GCF_000313985.2 Echinops telfairi
GGAGTCTTCCCAATCCCCCTGCTTTCTGTGACCTGGCCACAGCCACCGAGCAATGCGGGGCCTCCGGGTGCTCACCCTACAATATATTGGCAACCAAGAAGGGACAATTGCAGGTAAACTGAGTCAGGAAACATTTCTCTGCTTGCTGGGAGGCCCCAGTCAATTGCCAGGATGGGGGTGGGAGGTGGGGGGCGCTTTAGTGATTGCAAGGGGATGGTAACCCTTGAGTGCTCTTCTCTGTATCTGGTGAGAGCGCCTCTGATCTGTAAAGGCCCCAAATCACTGGTCCCAAAGGGCTGACTGGCAGTCTAGTTAAGAGGTCTCATCTGTGGGGGACCCCTGAAGGGCTGGATCCGGGAGATTTCATCTGTGCCAGGGCCTGAGTACTGAAAGAGGTTTGTAATGCTCGTGTCTTGGTGGCTAATCTGCTGCCATGGTAGAAGATCTTTCCTCTGGGGGCCGGGGCTCCAGGCTGTCAGGTCCCCGTGGTGGTGCCCTGAATGAGAGAGACCTTCTGACTGGGGCTGGTTCCATCTCGGCCCTGTTTTGGGACAGTTTCGCCACCTGTGGCCTGTTTTAGAAAAATTCTCTCCTGCAGTCAGAAGTTGTTACTGAGACTCGCTTGCCAGGGCCTTCGTTTCAAGCACTGGTGGTCCGTCTAAGCCTCACTTTGAAAAGGGAGCTGGGCGGCAGGGCACCCGCTTACCTCTGTGCAGACACATCCCACTCTCCCCACTTAGAAAAAGCAGGGGGAGGGGGAGGGGTGGGGGAGGGGAGACAAGGAAAAGATGAACTCGTCCGTTTTGTTTTAGTTTTACAACCTCAGAAACCTTCTGCTGTCTCCTAGAGGTCACCCTGTGAGT
>NW_022104275.1:2575-4308 GCF_000313985.2 Echinops telfairi
GGCTGCTCCAGCACCCCAGGCTGCATAGGGATAGATCCATGCGGCTTCTCCTTGGGGATGTCTCACAGGAAGTGAGCCTTGCCAGCTGAAGCAGAGAACTGGCTAAGGCAGCTGCATCCTGGTCTAACCATCAGAGAGCAAGAGATCCAAGAACTAGAAAGGTGAAGCTCACTGAGCCATTTATCCCTCCGCCCTTCAATTAACCCCACATGTGTTTATCAGCCAGATTGGCACAATAAACTTTAACTATCTCACCTCCATTGTCCCAAGCACATTACTCACCAACCCCCTTGGTCTCAGATAGCTGCTGCTGCAGTGTTTCTGCAGTTTAGCCTGAGGACAGCTGGAAACTAGTCCACCCACGAGGTCATGGAGGACTGTTAAAATACAGTGCGGGACACACTGTTACAAACAGTGCAGGACACACTGTTTGATACTTTTGCCAATAAAAGTTGCTTAGATTTTGTAGCAATAGTATTTTACTTAACCTCCCTGGCAGTAATCCCGAGTGTGGCTCAGGGTAAATGTTAACTGCCAGAAACAGTAACCCCAAGCCACACGCGGATTACCCTGCAGAGATTACTCTGCGATCTGACTTCCTCGTTCCGTTCAGTTCTCTGCGGGCAGTGTAACCTGTGAGGATCACATTGTATCAAAGCAAATCACCTCAGATGTGTCCTAGATCAGTCTCCAGTGCCCTGCCTGCCCTTTTACTGTCATTTGGAAAAAATTTTGCCTGGAAATTCTTTGTCCAAGGCATCAAAAAAGTGTCACTTGAGCACAAAAGGAGTTTTAGACCAGAGGAACGACAGCGGCAGTGACTTAGGATTACTCGCAGAATTGAGCGATAGCGGTTCACGGGGACAGTCATCACCCGACACCGACGCTGATCAGAGAAGTGGCGACGTGACGATTCACACCTGAGCTCAGCGATGGGCCAACCTGGTGCTCTCTTGTCTGCGGTACGGATCAGGCAGCTCCCCCAAGATACCCGTTTCCTGGAGCACCTGGCATGAAAGTAGACGTTGACCACAACACCCCTTTGGCGTACCTACAATTATTTCTGACCGACGAGGTCATTGAAAAAATTGTTACGGAGACAAACGGGTACAAAGAGCAACAATCCGCTACTCCGCTTCACAAGTTTTCAAGAAGCAGAACGTGGGACCAGTGACCAAAGATGACGTTTGGAAATGTCTGGGCCGAATCGGACTTCAGGGAGCGGTGGGGAAACCCTGCGGAAGTGGTATTGGAACCAAGATACTACTTGCAACTCCATTTTTGGCATGTCATGTCAGAATACAGATTCTCCCTCATTATGAGATGTTTTCACTTCACAAACAATGCAGAATTTGATGAAACTACTCATCCTACACCAAAACTAAAGAAAATTTGGCAAGTATCTCAAATGACTGTAAGGAATTTCCAGCAGACCCATGTGCCAGAAAGAGACATCGGCATAGATGACAGTCTGGTGGCCTATTAGGGACGGCTCAGCTGCACACAATGCACTGCATCAAAGAAAGCACGGTTTGGCATAAATCCCATGTGCTCTGTGAATCGTCAACTGGTGACATTTGGAATCCGGTCATATACACTGGAAAAGGCACGAAATTCGATCCAAAGTACAGCGACTATGGAATGGCAGCATCTTCTGTTGTAACACTCATCGAGCCATTGCTAAATCAGGGCTGTTGTGTTACAACTGACAACTTTTATACATCCCCTGAACT
>NW_022104275.1:5486-7211 GCF_000313985.2 Echinops telfairi
TACACGTATGTATAACAAAGCATCTGCTCGTCAACTCCAAACCAGGCAGCTGCCTCCTCAGGGCGGAGCTTCTGGTCTTGGTGGTCTGCGTCTTCTCACCCCAGCCTGCACTGTCTGCTGCACACACCCCACCACCACCACCACCCCAGGCATTCTGTCCCCGGGCCTCACAAAGAGTTTGTACCAGCTTCAAAGAACCAAGGGACCGGAGAGCTCACTTGTGGGGGGCTTCCGGGGTCAGCTCTGCAGGTGAGCTTGCAGCCAGGCCTCAACCCCCCACCCCCAGTGGCTCCCTGCACTGCAGTGCTTGCCACTTCTCTGGGCCCAAATCGGGGGCTCTGGGAAACGCAGAGATGCCGTGCTAGGGGGAGGCAGTCGAGGGGCAGGTACAATGGAGGGGCTGGTGCAAGGACGAGCAAGTACCTGGTGCTGTTTCACTCAGGAGGAGGGGTGGGACGAGGGCCCCCACTCGCCAGGAAGCTGTTGAGCAGTGATTGACTGTGACTGATAACAAGTAGTGTGGATGGGCTGTGGTGGTGGTGGCCTTGTCCATGCAGCCGTGGCTCGCTGTGGCCCACAGGTGTGCTAAACTGTGAGCTGGGCAGGACAGCTCACCAGGACTCCTCTCGAGCAGCTGCAGACTGCAGGCCTTTCCCTTGGCAGTCACACTGGTAAGCCCTGTGCCCAAGAGCTCCTGACACAGAAAGCACGGAGGGAGTGGCCCGGCCTTGCCTGGCTCCCGTGGACTCCCAACGTGGACAGCCTCGGTGTTACCCCTGTTTCATCACTCAGTTTAGTATTAAATACTTGCATCTTTCTTCTCCAAGAGGTTTCCCGCCTTTGGCAGTTTTTACTCTATCAGCTTCTCGGAGAAGGTGTGTAAGACTCTTGCTGGAGTTCCTCAGTTCCCCAGCGAGAGCGTGCAGGACAGGACATCAGGTGGCAGGGGAGAGGGTGGGCTGAGGAGGGGGCGGGGGGCTTCAGGCAGTGCCTCCTGGGTCTGGGCATCCAGGGTTCTCTGAGAAGACCCAGGAAGGAGCTGCCCGTCACCGTGGGCCTCGCTCCCCATTCCTTGCCCCTGGGGTAGAACTGAAGCTCCTTGAGCCTCTTTGACTCCAGCCTCGACTTCTTAGAGGCTGGTTGGCCTTGTGCACGTGACGGACCCTCTCGGAACCTCTGTCCTCACTGTGGGATCTGAGCTGTCAAGAGTGAGTTAGGTGTTGGATTGCAGCTGCTCTGCAGGAGGACGCCCCTCTGCCCACCCCTGGAGAGTCTCAGGGGCAGCTCTACCCTGTCCTACAGGGTTGCCAGGGGTCCGCATCGGCTGGGCAGCGGTGAGTTTGGTTTCTGAGTGTTTGAAACCCACCGGGGAAGTGCGAACCTGTCCTGCAGGTTGCCAAGAGCCAGAAAGGACTGATGGCAGTGAGTCTGAAGTGGGCTTTGCAGAAGAGCTAAAGCGCGCGGCTGGACGAGTCCCAGCCCCACAGAGTTGAATGGGTCCTAAAGCCGAAGCTCCAGGCTCTCTTAAACCACAGCAGAGGTGTGTTGAGAAACAACAATTTGTGAAACACCTCATAAGCATCTGAAGCACAGAAACACCAAGCATGGAGGGAGGGGTCTCTGCTTATATAGTAAAATGGGGGGTGGGGTGGTGCTTGTCTTTGATCAGGAGCCCAAAGGTCAGAGAAGACACAAGAGACACTGCCTCACTGTAGTTCGTAGGGA
>NW_022104275.1:7988-9559 GCF_000313985.2 Echinops telfairi
CCTCTTTGACGAGAGCTCTCCCTCTGGGTTTCTGACCCCCACCCTGATTTGCTAAGGACAGTTGCAGTCTGATGGGCGTCTCCCCACAGGTCAAAGCAGAAGTCAGGCTGTGGGGAAAGAGGAGCCCCATTCCGGACGCAGCTCAGCCAGTTCCCTGATCACCAACACCACCGTCTGAGGGGGTTTTGCTTATGCAAATGTTCTGCTCTGCGATTTTCAAGTTCTTGATAGTTTTTAAACAAGGGGCCCCACCTTTTTATGTTCCACTGGGCCCCATAAATGAGATAGCTGAGGGCCCCCCCCCACCCCTCCGCACCCAGGAAGACACCCTTCTCTCACACCGGCTTCCTGGTCAGGAAGTCTCAGGATCCCTACAAGGGACTCCACTAAGTGGACCCCACCTTAGCAGTGCCACATATGGGGGCGGGGGTGCCACGTGGTTGCCCGGCTTCCATGAGAAAAGCTGACCCACCTGTCACCACAGGCATGTCACGGCCCTTTCTGATTCATCGTGGCTCTACAGGAGACGGTCGAACAGGGCCTGTAGCTCCCTATGGACATGGAGAGCCTGGTCCTTCTCCAGAGGAGGGGCTGGTGCCCTCCAACTGCGAGGCCTGTCGCCACCCCAGGGGGACCACCACTGCCCTGCCTGGCCTCTGCCGCTGTCACAGACAGAGGTGGCCGGCGGTAGCAGACACAGACGGATTCCCTCAGAGTTTAGGAGCCCAGAAGTTTGAATTTGGGGCTCCAGCCCGAGGGCCAGGCAATGTCCTCACTGTCCGCCCCCCATCCCCCCAGACAGGCCTTGCTCGGCAGCTCGGCAACCCTCCCCCGCCATCCCTCCTCCCCTGGCACCCCCTTCCTTCATTTAATCTCCTCAAGGCCTCCAAAGAGGTCCACTCGTGACACACCCTCACAAGCCCCACCTCATGGCCATCTCCACAACCACCCACTCCCACGTGGGATGACAATCACAGCTGCAGAAGTTAAGGGTATGCGTGGGTTGCTGACCACAAGGTCTGAGGTTTAAACCCACCAGCCACTCCTCCTGTGGGAGGATGAGGCTGTTTGGTCCTGTAACGTTTTAGAGTCTCAGAACCCCTGTCTAGGGTCTACCCTGTGTTCTTAACCTGTGGGTCAAAACCCCTTTGGGGGTCAAACGACCCTTTCACAGGGACCAGGATCACCCGATTCATAACAGTAGCAAAATGACAGTTGTAAAGTAGCAACAAAAATAATTTTATGCACTGACATGAAACAGGAAACCAATACAGAGGCCTGAGGGCCTGCCCCTTTACCAACTAAGTGGGCAGCACCACCCGCCCCCCCAGAAGAGCTCACTTCAGAGGCCAGCACTGAAGCTACAGCTCAGGGAGAGGGACGTGTCTGATCAGGGCACAGGGGAGCCAACGGGGTGGGGGAGTGAAGCACCTCCTGGCTCACCAAGCCCTGAGGACAATGCCCCTGCTCAGAGCAGCAACGCACAGAGAAGACCCCAGGGCCGGCCCCACCACGGGACACAGCGTTCCTCACTGACCCATAGCACCATTGGGGACAACACTAGAGACACA
>NW_022104276.1:0-1333 GCF_000313985.2 Echinops telfairi
CAAAGAATATCTATAGTAAGCCCCTGGTCATGCAATATTCTATTATGTGGTCTTCAGTTTTGTTTCTATCACCAATACCATAATGTCCTACTATTTGATCCCTCCTCTTTGTTTCCAACTTAATCATTTCATACACCAGTGATCATCAATGCATCTTGGTTCCATGATTGGTCAATTTGAGAATGAAGATCATTTTAGAATACTACAATTTCTTCATAACTAATTATAATGATCAATATACAAATTTGAATAATAGTTTATAAACTGAACTACCTTGGAGTTGTATAGATATTATCTTATTACAAATAGCATGGTATCCAAGATAAATCTCACGATGTTCTTTTTGACAATGAGGATAATGCATTATTCTTGAATTTATTATCCTGAGCATAATAAACCATATGAATGTTGCATTCAAAATACCAGTCCAGTCCAACTCAGGAATGCTTAGGATATCAATTTTTGTGCATACCCTTTTATCTTTGAAGACTTCCAATTTTGCTGGATTCATACTTTGTACATTCCAAGTTCTTACTATTAGTGGATGTTCACAGTTGTTTCTTCTCATTTTTAGTTGCACCATCATTTGCTGATGAAGATGCTATATACTTATTTTCCATCAATGGCATCACAGTCAACTTTACTTTGAAGATACAGCTCTTCCTCGATTGTTTGAGTGTCTTACAATCTGAAGGGCTTCTTCTCCAGCACAGTATAAGAAACTATTCCACTGATATTCATGAAGGTTTCCGTGGCAATTTCATCAGAAATGGATTGCCTATTCCTTTTCCCTGGTTTGTCCTTATTCTGAAGCCTATTCTCCTTAAGTAATGCTACTGACATTTGAAATACAGGTGGCATAACTTCTAGCCTCACAGCATGCCACTACACTGTGACAAAACTGCAGATTAGAGGTAGTAATATTATTACATGTCCTTTAAATATTTTAGCACAGATGAAAATTATAAAATTACTATTCATTTTATTTGCACTATGAATTTGGACAAAAATAAAAATCTAGGCAATCTCATGTTCCCAATTCTTAAGAGATATATGGAAACCAACATTATAAATTCATTTTAAAATAATATATTTTAATAAGTTCACCCACCCTTCTCCTCAGCACCATAAGTAAGAAATGCATCTATGAATCAATCAAAAAATAAATAAATATCATCCCTCTCCTCCTCAACTCTTAATTCTTGAAGAGGGGAATTTTTAAAATTCCCTTTCAAATTTCACTGTTAAAATAATATCTATTATCTATAATTAATTGCTATTTCTCATTATTAATAATTATCATAATTATTAATCTCAACTCACCCTTATGTTT
>NW_022104276.1:2780-4184 GCF_000313985.2 Echinops telfairi
TGTTAAAGGATACAGGCTTTCAACCAATAACTACTTGACATGACTCATTCCTCTGCTGACCTGCTACGGCTGCTAATAGCCTAACAGAAGTTGCTGATGCTGAAGAGTAAATCTTGCGAACACACACACACACACACACACACACACACACACACACACACCTCAATCTCTTCATTTAAAAAAATTCTGGAAATGGTATTAAACCAAATTTCCTAAGTCTCACCAGCTTTTCTGTACATATAATTAACCTTATTAATAGAAACTATATATTTCATATTATACATCAGAATGAATTACTTTGATTGCCTCTGATATGGACTTTTTTGATATAAATACACCCCCTTTCTTTATATCCTACATAGTGTAATCAACCCATAATAGAAAAGATAGATGCATAATGTCCTTTAAATGTAAGAAATAGATTTTGCCATCTATTCTATTTCATATACATGACATCTTAAATCTCCCTTCAAAGTAAAGGTGGTTTGAGGTACAACAAATTCACTCATATAATGAGGTTAAGGGTAAGGGTTTAAAGTAACAATAAAGATAAACTGCTTTTACTAAATATTTGACTCTCCGAAAATGACAGATTATGTTGAATCAGTAAAATATTTTGGTTTACTAGCAATAAACCATCTTCAAAAGTCTTAGGCACTGAATCCTAATGTTGACCATGATTTTTCTTTTCAAAAACACAATACTTTTTCTTTCCCCAGACCCTAAATTACATGTTGTTGCTATTGTTGATGCTGTTTTATTTTTCCCTTAAACTTAAATGGACACCATGGGACAATTGTGTCATCATATTGAGTATGGATATAAGGAGACCTGGTGGCATAGTGTATTACACAGTGTGCTTATAACCACAAGGTCAACGGTTCAGAACTACCAGCTGTTGGGCCAGAGCAAGGAGAGGCTTTCTCCTAGGTAAAGATTTGCAGTCAAAGAAACCCACAGGGAGAAGACCACTCAGTCTTAGTGTCCCTCTGAGATGGAACCAATTGGACGGCAGTGAGTTTCATTTTGGTTTTTGGACTCTGTGCTGATGGAGTGGCTACACATTGGGCTGCGATCTGTATGGTCAGCAGTTCAAATCCACCAGCAGCTCCAGGGTCAGAAAGACTGGGCTTTCTATTCCTATGAACAGTAACAACCTCAGACACTCAGAGGATGTCGCTGTGAGTCAGCATTGACTCAATGTCCCTGAGTCTGCAGACGTTGGGATTGTCTTGGAGAAGCTTCCTTGATGTCTGGGAGTTATTGTAAATCTTTAGACAGAGTTAAGTCTGATTTTAAAGATGAGTTTGGTCATCTGTTTGGAAAACCTAAAGGAGGACAATTCTTATGTCTAGAGTTAGCCTACAAAGTAAAATTTTCTAATCAAATAGGTCATTTTCCACC
>NW_022104276.1:8192-9579 GCF_000313985.2 Echinops telfairi
GACGCGCTCAGACATGAAGAAAGTGCCCAGGAAATAGGTAGAGGGAAATGACTGGAAAGCTTGACAACTTAGCCCAAATCTTTGCTATTTCCCATTATAGGAAAGAACAGTGTTATAATTGAGACAACTTTACTTTACTATCAGCTAGTAGGACAAACACCAATATATTTTAGCAGATAACAGTATAAAATTTTATAACATATCCTGCTCAATTTCTGGAATTAATATATATTAATTAATATAATTATATTATATCAATATATAGAAAGGATCAACACATGAGATGATTTATTAATAAAATGACCTGATCAGAAGGAGGGAGGGAAAGAGAGAGTTGAGAGCGAGAAGTGGAAATTCCACAACTGGAAGACAATATCAAGTAGTCTGAGGCAGCTAAACAAGAAAAAGAAATGTGGTTATAGAAGAAAACGATGTTTAACCAGGCTTCTATTTAAGAAATGTTGCTGTCGGGTGCCATCAATATTATATATTAATATATAATATATATTATTTATATATATATATATATAATTATATATATATATATATATAACTACTAGTAGACTTAAACCAAACCAAATGATGGATCATAGCCAACAGAAAAAGTCATCAGTAGAAATGGTATCAAATATTACACTGATGTTGGAATTAGGCGATAATTAGGCGATAAAGCCTTTAAAATAGTCATTTTGGCTTGTTCATCATTTTAAAGAAAAACATGATTTTAACTAATTAACAGATGTGGCATCTCAACAAGAAATGGAAGCTACAAATTATACCCACATACAAACCCAGAAGTAAAAATGGGATATTTAAGAACAAGTAATCATATAGTTAGTCTAAACAGCTGATTGTAGAAAACAGAAGAAAGGATCAACACATGAGATGATTTATTAATAAAAATGACCTGGTCAGAAGGAGGGAGGGAAAGAGAGAGGGAGAGCGAGAAGCGGAAATTCCACAACTGGAAGACAATATCAAGTAGTCTGAGGCAGCTAAACAAGAAAAAGAAATGTGGTTATAGAAGAAAATGATGTTTAACAAGGTTTCTATTTAAGAAATGTTGCTGTCGGGTGCCATCTAGTCCATTATAAGGCATCGCAACATGATGCACAACAGACAAAGTATTACCCAGCCCTGCACCTCGCGCACAATTGGTCCTATGCCTGAGCAGCCACTGGATCAGTCCACCTCTTGAGAGTCTTCCTTTTTAAAGTTTTTCAGCCCTCCACTTTACCAAATATGATGTGCTTCTCCAGGGACTGGCCAATCTTGACAATAAGTCCAAAGAATGTAAGAAGTCTTGCCTCTTAGGAGCACTATGTTTTCTACTTGGACACTTTTCTTTTTTTGGTTGCCTTCCTTTAGAATGGGTGCAAATATGGAT
>NW_022104277.1:0-1328 GCF_000313985.2 Echinops telfairi
AAAAGATGTACAATAAACATAGGTTGACAATACAGTCACCAGGCTGGAAAATAAATCAATAAAATTAAGTCACCGAAAGAGATTTTCTCTAATTTCCCTAAAGAACGTAAGTAGTGCACTTAAGAATTGCATTCATTGAGTTCTCACGTGAAAGAGCAAGCACGTGGGCCGTGGGGTGGGTGTGCTTAGGCCTTCGTGTTTTGTTGTACCCTGTCGAACTGTTTCTGACTCATGAAGACCTGACAGGACAGAGGCGAGCCAGCCCCATCAGGATTTCTAGGTGATAATCTTTATATGGGCAGATGGCCAGTTCCTTCTCCCACAAAGCACCTGGTGCTGGGTCCAGCTGTTAACCTTCCCATTAGCAGCTGAGTGTTTAATCATTGGGCCACCAGGCCTCCTCTCATCTCTTCACTGGGGGCTGCAATGCTCAGAGAATTTGAGTGGAAAAATATGTTTCTTTTTCACCTTTGTTAACTCTGGTCCTACCATGTGTTCTGCTATGGGACCAAATAGTATAACTCAAATATGCCAACTTTGAGTAAGGAGTCGAAACTCAGACTCGAAAACTCACAGGGCAGTTCTGACTTGTCCTATCGTCTCACTATGAATTGGCATCGACTCAATGGCCGTGAGGTGTGTTTTGTTTTGTTTTTAGTTTTTTGGAGAGAAAGGGACATCTTAAATCCATAATGTTTGTTTTTTCATATTAGCTGTAATTTCCTTACTAGTTTGCTACATATTCAGATTATGCCACTGAAAATATTTTGCGGAAAAGAGCAGATTGATTAGCATACTCAAGAGTCCCAGAAACTGGTCAGGTCAAATAAGCATTGTGACGAACGATTTTTTGAAGACAGTCATTAATTGATTGGTTTTCTTTTCTTTCTTTTTTTAATCGTTTTATTAGGAGCTCATACAACTCTTATCACAATCCATCCATACATCAATTGTGTAAAGTGCATTTGTACATTCATTGCCCTCATCATTCTCAAAACATTTCCTCTCCACTTAAGCCCCCCGGCATTACGTCATCATTTTTCCCCTCCCTCCCCGCTCTCCCTCCCTCATGAGCCCTTGATAATTTATAAATTGTTATTTTGTCATATCTCTTAAAAAGCTTGAGTTTCTAGAGCATAGTTTAGAAATCTCTGTGGAAGGTGGTGGGAATTTTCGCTTGTCCTGTAATCGCTGTCCAGGCACTCTAGTGACTAGGATCGCTGCAGCTTAGCTGGTGTAGAGTTTCCATAAAAGTACAGCATCGGTCTCATCAGTTGTGTGTGCTGGTTCAGGCAAAGAATACTCATCCAGCGATAAAGTTTTACTAG
>NW_022104277.1:7812-9596 GCF_000313985.2 Echinops telfairi
ATATCTTACACTGTCTGACATCTCCCTTCACCCACTTTTCTGTTGTCCATCCCCCAGGGACGAGGTTATGTGTAGATCCTTGTAATCAGTTCCCCCTTTCCACCCCACCCTCCCTCCACCCTCCTGGTATCGCCACTCTCACCACTGGTCCTGAAGGGGTCATCTGTCCTGGATTCCCTGTGTTTCCTGTTCCTATCTGTAGTGTACATCCTACGGTCTAGATGTCCTGGATTCTATACCTCCTTTAAAACTGGCTTGAAACTCTGGAAGTGGAGTTGATGTATGGATGAAGCCATTTTTTAATTCTCTTCAGCAAACTTTTACTAGCATGTTTATATTAATGATACTCTTCAATAATTTCCATATTCTATTTGAGCAGCCTTCTTTGAAATAGACATAAATATGGATTTCTTTTAGTTTACTGGCCAGCTATCTGTCTTCCATAATTCTTGACACAGATGAGTACCATGTTTTATGCAAACAATATGTGCATTATATAGTTCCTCCACGTTTGCTTCCGATTACCCCTGTACAAACTGTATGTGCATATGTTATCTAGGAGGGTGTATTATATATGATAGAGTACGGCAAGTACCTCCAGAATTGTATCCTTTTGTTGAAATAGGTCCGCTGTTGTCACCTACCTCTTGGAGGATGCTTTGCCCCAGTGCCTTCAGTTCCGGGATATTTGGCTCCTATGGAGTTTCTGAAAGGGCCGAATACCAGCCAGTTCCTTTTGATACAGTGTCTCTGTGTATGTCTTCCATGTTCTTTGGATCTTCGTGCATCATTCCATTTCTGCTCATGAATTCAACTCAGAGGTTTTCTCTTGTTTTCCAGCTTTTCACCTTGTCTTCTTGAGGCAACTTTTCAGATTTCCGGTTCAGCTTTTTTGTTTCATAAATTCTTCATTGTTTAATGGAAAGTTTCAGAGTTTCTTCTGACATCTCTTTTGATATGTTCCTTCTTTTCCGGATTTCTAATGACCTTTCATTTGCTTTATGTATGTTCTGGATATCTTTGATATCACCCCACAACTTTTCTAGTCTCAGTCATTAGTGTTTAGGAATCAATTGTATTCACCCTTTGAAAGTGAAATACCAGCTAGATTAATGCTTTAAGTGTGCATAAAAAACAAGTAAGAATTAGTCATGTGAACCAGAGAAGATCCATATAGGCGAGAATCCAAGCACAGGAAGCACCATCCCTTTCAAAGACTGCAAAGAAATTCAATATGATTGGGATGTAGATGTGAAAGTGATGAATGGGCTTGGCTAGAAAGCTCAATAGGGCTCAAATAATGGTGAGCTTTGAGTATCCTCTTAACAAGTGTGGACTTTAGACTCAGGGCAATTAGAAGCTACTGATGTGCTTTTCAAATCGGAATAAATAACACAATCAAATTTTCATTTTAGGAGGGGCCTGGAATGGAGGCTAACACATCACATATAAAATGACTGTAGTTCAGACAGGAGATGATCGTGACCTGGGTTTAGGGTTAGTGAGTGAAGAGATGAGATGTGGTGAATTTAGAATATGCTAGACACTCATTGCAGACTGCTAGAGTGTGGGGAATACAACAAACGTGATGGAAGGGGTGGAAGAGAAAGAAGAAGCGAGAAAGGGATAGATGCCCACACGCACGAATGAGTCGAGGATGGCTTTCTGTTTTAGGGAACTGGGTAACTGAGATAGGAAAGGTTAGTGGGGAAGTAGCTTTAAGGAAGAAGAAAATGATCTAAGGCTTAGGGTTATAATAAGCTTATGTTAATCATAAGCTTGGG
>NW_022104278.1:0-1092 GCF_000313985.2 Echinops telfairi
CTTGGGGGATCCATATGAGATCGTCTATGAACTACCTGCTGGTAGCTGTACTGAGGGGTCTGGCTGTCGTTATATCTTCCTGTGGTGTCACTCTTGTCCTGGCCATCCAGTATTCCGTTACTTGGAATGTGTGTTGGATATTCCTCTCGTGTGACACTGTGGGCCCATGAGGGCCTTGCTTCCCTGGCTGATTTCTAAGTAGCCTTCATGGTTCTTGGAGCACCTCGGCTGGCCTGTGGTATTTTCCTCTGCGACTGGAGTGCTGAGGAGGGTGTGTGGGTATACCCACCTTGATGTAGAGCTCTGTAGTTGGTAGGGGAATTACTGTAGCCAGAGAGATCACCTTGGAAATTGGGTGAGTGTTCCCGCAGTAGCATGGAGCCCAACTAGTGGTAGCCAGGCGGTTCCCCCAGTCACTTGTAGGGCCTCAGGTTTTAGGCTGGGGATGCCCCCACTTTTTGTAGGGGGGAACGCCCTGCTGCTTGGTGTGTTGAAGAGGACCAGCTTGAATTACCCAGGTGCTTGCCAGGCCTATAAATGTGGGTGGGAGCTCCCCCACTTGGGCCTTCAGAGTTGACCTAGGCAGAGGGGAGGGGCCTGGTGGCCGCCAGTGGCTGTGACAGGAAAGAGAGTGAAAGGAGAGAAGAAAGGGAGAAATAGGAATACACATGCTGGAGCAACAATGTCTAGCAAACTAACACCCCCTCACCCACTCTCAACTAGATTGCACAGAGTAAACAAAAGTTAAAAACAGTAAAAAAAAAAAAAAATAAAAAGGAAAGAAGAAAACAATAAGAAAGGTTAACTTAATCTGCTGAGGTTGTGGTAGATTAGAGAGATGTGTTTTAATAAGAGGAGGGATGAAAAAAGTGAAAGAAGAACACAAATAGAGTAAAAAAAGAAGAAGAAAGGAAGAAGAGGTAGACAGAACTGACAAAATTGATAGAGAAATAGCTGACCCCTGTGCTGTGCTATGTGTAACACTGACAAGTCCTGTGTGGGGCCCTGTCTTAGGAGTCAGGCTGCCCCCTGGGAGGACAGGGTTGCCATAGGCAGAGTGTAGGGGTCTGGGAACCAGCAGTGGTATGTAAA
>NW_022104278.1:2116-3683 GCF_000313985.2 Echinops telfairi
CTGGTCAGTTAAACTAAAATCAAATTAACTTGTCACCCGCAGTCTCTAGTCTGCTGCTCAGTGCTGTTTCAAACTGAAGCTTGGTACTGCGGGTCTTTGTTATGCAAAAAGCCTCCAGGCCCTGTAGCTGGGTTCTGGAAATCCTTAGCTAGGTTAATTCATATGCTGATTTTTGTTAAGGACCCCCGCCCATGTGTTCTTTGCCACCGAGCAACCAGACTGTGGTTTGGGATATTAACCAATAATATATATTGCACCTTCTTTTTTATTTTTATTTTTCAATACTTGTGATGTGCTCTGAATTGGCAGCTGTCAGGCTGGTCCCCAGAGGAGTAGATCCAGCTTATTGGGGTGGGCGGGGGAGAGGGGGTTGTTTGCTTCTCAGCCGATTGGAATTGATTCCACTCCCTGGGTTCCACTTATTTTCTCCCGCACCACGATCTATTTCAGGTAATAATTTGCTTTTTCTTCTATTCTAAATTATGGCTGGCCGCCACCGCCACTCCCCAGGCAGTGAGCTCAGGGCAGCAACCAGCACCGAGAGCTCCAGCGTGGGGTTCTCCTGTGTGTGGCGGTGCTGTCCCTTTAAGACGTCAGCTGGGAGAAACGGAGGCTCCGGCAAAGCCGCAGCTGGCACGCAAAGGCTCGCAGAAGCTAGAGCACTTTAAAGCGTTCTCGGTTTGCTTTGTGAGTGGAAATCACACACGAAAAAGAGATTCAGGAGAGACCCTAGTACCCTAGTTCTAATTTCTGGACTCCACCTCCCCATTCCCTTTGCCTTACTTCCCAATTTTCTAGTCTGGCAGCAGGATCTCTGGACGGGTGTGTCCTATTGGGTTGCCATTTTCCCCAAACTCTGCTCTTCTATACACTTTTTTGCATCCTGACCACCACCACCCATCCACCCACACACAAATTATCTAGATCTTTTCATATCAGAACATCAAGGTTTTCCTTATTTCCTTATTCTTTAATACAGTTGCATAAGACAGTCCCTTGTCTAGATTTTGATGGTTATTATGGGGCACAAGAGAAAGTCTTTTGGAAGATTTAGAATGTGGGAATAAAGAAGCAACTATTTGACTCCCATGGAATCCAGACCTCCTGGGGCTATTGAGATTGGACAAACACCCAAAATGATTGTCCTGAGAGACTCTTGAAATCTTAATGCAAACATAACCCCTGAAGTCTTCTTGAAGCCACTTATTTAACTTAACTAGTAACGAATGTCTGTCTTGAGCAGGGTAGTATTTTAAAGAACTATCTACAGGTGATCAGACTGACAACTGCAACTCAGAACTGTGAGTTTATGTTAATGGTTATGTCAATGGTGGATGAACAAGTCAGAAAAGGAGAGTGAGAGGGTTGCTGCACAATGTGTTAGACAGGGTTCTCTAGAGACAAAAACAGATTGCTAATAATTTTATATATATATATTTAGATAGATAGATAACACAAGAAATAAACAGTTAAATTATAAAGCAGTACAAATGGCTCAGTACAATTCAAATGTGTTAGACAGTTGTGAGACACTGGCAGTCTTTCAAGTCTTGAGGGCCGCCAGGTA
>NW_022104278.1:5576-6865 GCF_000313985.2 Echinops telfairi
GCTTCAGGCTGGGGGACCCTGAAGACCGTAAGAAACGCTCTGAGTAATGTACAGCTCGCCCTCTTCCCTAAGCCGTCTAAAGAGGACCCAGAGGATGAGAGGGAAAAAAGGCAGGTCCAAAGCCTTTGTTGGGCCTGGGACTCTCATTTCATCACAGGAGCACCTCGTGGCTGTGCCCAGTGAGCCCAGGAGAGGGCACAGTACCCGGGCACTAGCCAATCTGCGTTCTCTCTGCATCACTAGAAATGTGCACAAGACCGAGTACCCCTCTCTGGGCCCCCCTTGAGCCAGGTGACCCATGAAAGCCCTCCCAGCTGAAACCCTTTGTGAAGAGCGATTGCCCTCAGTCTCATGAGCCTCCATTCATTTAGTAATGATAACTGGTTGCTGTGTGCCTCTCGTAGAAGAACAAAGAAGCAAAGCAGCATCTGTGGCTTTAGTGACATCAGGAAGGCCCAGCTGTCTCCCCTCCTTCATCTTCTCAATCTAGAAACCCAACCATTAGCCTAACCACTGCTTTGATTCCTTCTGAAATGATTCACTGACCCTTTCAGAGGGATGTGATTGTGGCCCTGTCCAATGACTGAACGTCAAAAGGGAGGGCTGGGTGCGGGCAGAAGGGGCTTGAATGAGTTTGAGACATCGATTTTATGGTCCGCAAGGATGTCTTCGTGGAGGCCTCCAGCTGGGCATGGTGGTCGGGATAGGGACGGTCCAGAACTCAGGAGACCGGTCTGAATTAGAGACGGAGATTTGGGAATTATCCACATTGACAAAGGCATGAAGATATTGGTGTGGGTGAGTTCAGCCAGGGACTCGGAGAACAGAAGAAAATAAGAGAGTGGGCTGAGGAAAAAACCCTTGCGAGGAGAGACACTTAGGAGGAAATTGCTAAGAAATAGACAAGGTGAGATCAGCACGCAGTGGAAAGACCAAAGGAGGCGGGCACATCAGTGCCAAATATACCAGGTCAGAAAAGACTGAAGGCACAAAAGTGCCCCAGGGATTGGCATCAAGGAGGTCAGTCATCTGGTCCCAGCAGCTCTGGTCGAGTGGTGGGGCAACACCCTAACTGATGTGGAGAAAAGAGAATGAGGAGGTGCAAATAATGTAGACCATTGTGGGTAGACCCCCCTGAGGAACTCTTAGTGAGGGTTATCTGACAAGGGAGGAGACAGATAGTGAAATGAGGCCAGGGCAGTGGGCAAGAGCTTTTATTTGTGTGTTTCTGTGGGAGACACTTGAGCAGGAGAACGTTGATGGGGAGGAGCTAATGCCCCGAACGACAT
>NW_022104278.1:8018-9530 GCF_000313985.2 Echinops telfairi
CCCTTCGAACTGCCACTCACGTTTTCCTCAGGGCCTCCCAGAAGGGAAATCCTTAGAGATGCACTCACCCACACCTGGAGGAAGAGTCTTTACCAAAGCCTTCCCTTCACCTGGTCTTTGAATGTGTCAGCCAGTTGAGCCACGCAGGAATTAAGGGCTTGGGTTAATAATAATGTAACACTGTCTTTTCATCACTTATAACAAATGTACCACAAATGGCAGGTATTAATAAGAGGAAACCAGTACTTCATGGGAAAGGAGGTCTATGGGAACTCTCTGTGCACTCTGCACAATCCTTCTGTAAATGTAAAATACTCTAAAACATAAAGTCCTAACAGGTACATCGATAATACTTATAACTGGACCCATAGACAACATCACGATAAATAGAAAAAGATTGAAATTGTCAAGCATTCCATTTTATTTGGATCTACAATCAGCACCCACCTGTTATTTTGTTGGACTGTCAGGCATGCATGCTGGAGTGATGCTTGGAAGCTATGCCAGGAGGGGCCACCAAGGTGGACAAGTTTGACTAGAGCCCCCAGACGAAGAACAGACTACGAGGTCCTGGCCATTTTGAATCAGACAATCATAAGGTTTCCTATGCTGGGAAGGACAAATTCCAGAGGAATGGCATTGTATTTGTGGTCAAAAAGAAGATTTCAAGATCCATCTTGAAATCCAAGGCTGTCTGTGATAGGATACTATCTATATGCACACAAGGAAGTCCAGTTAACACACCTGCCGCTCAAATGCACCTGCAAACTACGAGGGATGAGGAAAAGGAAGAATTCTACCAACTTCTTCAGGCTGAAGTTGATGAACTATGCAATCAAAATGCACTGCTAATTACTGGTGATTGTACTAAAAAGTTGAAAACAAATGAAAGGAACAGTCGTGGGGGAATCTGGCCTAGTGATAGAAACAAAGCTGTGGACCACATGATACAATCATATAAGACCGATGATTTCATTGCAAACATGTTTTTAACAGTGACTATGCACAAGGCTTCACGAAATGGAATACATGGAATTGAGTTGACTACATCTGTGGGAAGAGATGACGAAAAACTCATTGTTATCATGTAGAAGAAGGCCAGGCCAGACCGTGGGACAGACTTCCCAATTGCTCATATCTAAGTTCAGGTTGAAGTTAAAGAAAATTAATATAAACTCATAAGAGCCAAAATGCAGCCTTGAGTGTTTGTCACTTGAATGTTGAGAACATCTCAAGGAAAAACGGATGCATTGCACACTAATGACACAAGACTTGACGAGCTGTGGGACTGCAGTAAACGCATCATACAAGAAGAAAGCAAGAGAGCATTAAAAATATGGGAAAGAAAGATCAATGTGGATATTAGAAGAGACTCTGAAACTGGCTCTTGAACATAAAACCTGTTGAAGAAACGATGAAGTAAAGACCTAAACATAAAAGTTCAAAGGGCAGCTCAAGAAGACAAAGTATTGTAATGAAATACGCCAAGATCTTGAGTTAGAAAGTCAAAAA
>NW_022104279.1:0-1447 GCF_000313985.2 Echinops telfairi
GTTGGGTTAGAAGTTGAGCACTTTATCCACTGAACTGCCAGGGCTTCTTACCCAAGAGTCAGCTGGGTTAGCAACGAATGTCTGTCTTGAAAAGTAGATGATGACTTAAACATTTACCAGTAAACTGTGCTCTTTTAACTAAATCTCTCTTTAGGCTGCACTGGGATCAAATAGCTGGGAGCAGCTGAAAGTTCAGATGAGAATCTCAGAAGCAGTGAGCTTATGATCATGGGCGACAGACAACTTGGAAATGAAAGGTAAGAAAGGTTTCATGACTTGAAGGATGCATTCAATGTCACTGAATTTGATGTGTAGAAATTACTGAATTGGTGCATTGCTGCCGTGTCTATTTTCAACAACAAAAGAAAGTATGGAACAATAACAACGACAGAACTATGTGTTTTTCATTGAGAATGCCATGAATTGCATACGGATGATTTTTTTTTGTGGAAGTCACTTTCCAACTGTGTGACTAATTTAATCGACTCACCTAATTGTTTTCAAAGTCATGTGTGGTAACATGCACTCTGATGTATAGAAGGCGTGATGGCAGCACCAGCTTCAAGTGGCGTGCTTGTGAGCACCTTCTCCATGCCTGTCTTACTCACGGCTCACCTTCAGGATCCCTGAGCTCAAGATAGGCAGGCCTTACTCCAAAAGATTTTGTGCAATGCACAAAGTTCATTAAGTACATTGGTTAAAAAAGGTTACACACATCTGAAGCATTTTTAGCACTTATAAACCTTTATAATTGAGACAAAAATGAACATTTACCACAATAACTTTTTCTCATTATTTGTGGAATTTTCCAAATGCAACCCTGTGGTCTCCTTTCGGATCGTTTTACTCCCAATACAAAATGCAGACACTTCAGACTGCATTCTAACTATTCTCCAGTAACTTTTGTGGAAATCCATACTTTTCAACACGGATGGCTTCAAACAATAGATTTCTGAGAGGAGCTAACACATTCACATAACAATGTATAAGCAATTTCTAAGACAAGGAAATGTCTAGTTTCAATTGGCCTACAAGTTTATTTTCTCAGCGAAGTTATAGATGGGTTTCAAAAGCCAGTTTTCCTCCTCCAGGAGAAAGGTAGCCTCGGGCATCGTGGGCTCACTTCTTTTTCCCTTTCTTCTTTTTCTGTGAGTCAGAGACAGCGAGCTTCTTCTCAGATTCCATCCGCACCTGCACCTCCTCTGCAGCCAGCGTCTCCAACCGCCGGCGCTCCGCCTCCAGCAGCTTGTTTCGGTATTCTTCCCGGATAGTGAAGACCTTCTGTCGCGCTTCATCCAAGGAGTTCTGTTCCGAAACAAAGCCCAAACAAGGAAGGTCTGAGATCGATTGATGGAAGTGTATGGCCACAGGCTGTGTGTGTGTGTGTGTAACCGTTTATTTACATTTATCTTTTCCTTATGTTAGTCCTGGTGGTGCAGTGGTTACG
>NW_022104279.1:2887-3861 GCF_000313985.2 Echinops telfairi
GGAGGAATTTAAGAGAATGAATGAAATTAGATCTGTATTGGCAATGGCAGCTGTCTCCAGAAGATGTGCATTGTAAAATGAAATGTCTTCAAGATTTTTCTTTTGTTTCCTTTTTTTAAATTAAAATATCATTTTATTGGGGCTAAAAAAAGAAGAACTACAGTCTCAGAAATCCACAGGGGCAGCTCTATCCTGTCTTATACGGTCACTGTGAGCTGTAATTGACTCAATGGCAGTGAGTTTGGTTTTGAATTTTGTGCCTTTTGAAGTTTTCGACAGGGCTTTACAAGGCTCACACAGAAGGGCAGTGACCCTCCAGAGAACCCAGAGACAAAGCTGGTAGGACTCCTTGGATTTTGCCTGAAGTCATGGCTGGAAAAGGAGGAGGAGGATTGGAGGAAGAAGAGGAGGAGGAGGAAAAAATTTGTTTTCTGTTTTACTTAGCAAATCCATACATAGCCTTTAGAATTACATTTACATGGCTATCTAATGTGCTCTCTAGTGGTAATAAAATAATGTAAAAAAAAAAAAAGATTTCTTTCTACCATACCTGATGATTCTATGATTTCCTTTTAATATGACAAAAGACTTTGTCTATTGTGACCCATATGTGCAGCATTAGACTCACCCGCATTTCTCCATACATATCCAGGACACCATCCTTTAACTTGATCCTGTGTTCTTGGTCAACGTCTCTAATGCTGATGATTCTGGCCCTATACTGTCGAAACTGATGGACCTCCTCTGCCTTCTGCATGGCGAGCTGCTGGCACAGCTCTTCCGTCTGCAGCAGAGTTTCGGCACTTGTTTTCCTTGTTAGAAAGACACCAAGAGAGAGACACTAATCATTTGGGAACTCTGGAGAAAGTGTCCTTCAAAGGTCAAAGGATTCAACATTCTTCTGTCAACAGTGTGGTGGTCTGTGGCAAACAAACATTGGGAATAAAAAGAACCAACCATTATTTTTCAACCAT
>NW_022104279.1:5526-6889 GCF_000313985.2 Echinops telfairi
GGCCAGGTATCTGTCTTCCAAATTCCTTGGCATGGACTAGTAAGTGCTTCCAGCACTGCATCAATTGGTTGAAACATTTCAATTGGTATTCCACCAATTCCTGAAGCCTGCTTTCAAAAATGCCTTCAGTGGAGTGTAGAATTCTTCCTTCAACACCATCAGTTCTTAATCAGGTGCTACCGCAGAAATTTGAGGAACATCAACCATTCTTTTTGATACAGTAATTCTGTGTATTCCATGCTTCATGCCATGTAATTATTTTGCCAATAGAATCCTTCAATATTTCAACTCAAGGTTTGACATTTTTTGTTCTGCAGTTCTTTTATTGTTTGAAAAATGCTGTGTTTACACCTGTAGGAGTGTTTTCTGCCTTTTGGTTTTCTAACTCCAAATCTTTGCCCATTTCATTATGATGCTTTAATTTGTATTCTCGGGCTGCCATTTAAATTTCTTTGTCCATCTCTGTTACTTCCATCAGTTCTGCTTGCATTCTCAGACGGGATTGGATGGCATTGAGTTATGTTCAAAAGCAAGTTTCAGGGTCTCTTCTGACATCCTCTTTGGTCTTTTATTTCTTTCCTGGATGTTTTTAATGGCCTTTTGCCTTCTTCATGTATGATATTCTTGATGCCATCCTGCAACTTGCAGTGCCTTCTGTCACTAGTATTCAATGCATCAGATCTGTTCTTGAAATCTTTTCAAAATTCAGGCGGGATATGTTCAAGATTGTATTTTTACTTTCATGGACTTGTTTTAATTTACTTCAGTTTCCACCTGAACTTACACATGCACAATTGATAGTCTGGTCCCCAGTGAGCCTGGTCTTCTTCTGGCAGCTGAGCATGAAGGTTTCCATCTGTTCTTTCCACAGCTGTAGTCAACTCCATTTCTGTGCATCCCATCGGATGAGGTCTATGTGTATAGTTGCCATTTGTGTTGTGGGGGGAAAAACTTTACTTGCTCTGAAGAAATCATTGGTCTTGAAATTTTCTATCATGATATTTCCAATGTCATTTTTAGTACCAAGGCTGTATTTTCCAACTAGTGATCTTTCAAGCTTTTGATTTCCAATCACCATTAATTATCAGTGCTTCTTGAGTCATCAGTATAGAATGTTTGATAGAATGCTTCAATTTCCTCATGACTAACTTTAATGGTTGGTATAAAAATTCAATGATTAATTGTATTAACTGTACTTTCTTAAAAGCATATAAATCATAGATAGCTCCGTGATAGATCTTTATTCATATAGATCTTTTTTATGAGTGTATTGCCATTCTTCTTGAATTTGTCATTACCTGCATTGTAAACCATATGCCTGATTCAAAATAGCCAATACCCACCCATTTCAGCTCACATAGGA
>NW_022104279.1:7839-9574 GCF_000313985.2 Echinops telfairi
TGTGCAGACAATTTCCTTCCATCTTTCACACAGGAAATGGCAACAGCATCTCCAATATGACTGAGATCTTGGCAAAAGCAATGCAAATTCACCAGAAGGCATCTTTACTACACAGCTAGACTCGTGTTCTGGAAGTCCAAGTTGTTCAACATCTCGATCCAGCAAGTTCATTTCAGAGTCTGAAACTTTTCCTTGGTATGGTACCTCAAATACTAGTGCCAAGATGTCCAGGCCATCTTCTGCCCTTCGTGTGAGGATGTCTTCATTGCCAGCACACTTCAATATTTTGGACATGTTGATGAGCTTCACCCCCTTGGCTAGGCTGCGGTCACAGAAGTGGATGTTGAAACCCTTGAAGTGTAGAGTGAGCTGCACCAGGGAAATTGGGACGAGTTCATACTCTGCAAGTTCTTGCCACGTGAGCTGATGTCCCAGCAGGTCCTGCTGATGAGGTCCTTGAGAACTTCTAGCACGTTCTTCCAGAGGGAACCTTGGACCAGGTACACCTTGGACAGGATGGTGACGTCACAGCATCCCAGCTGCAAACAGGTGGAAAGGTTGGAGGTCTAGCCACCTGCGGCCTCGCAAGGATCAGTGAGAGAACCAGAGGTAGAGACCAAGAAGGACCACGACCAGCCTGTTGTGTCTGCAATCCACACATAGGATATTGATCTTCGTGTTTTATTCCATTTTGATCACTTTCCGTAATCCTAGATTTAGACTTTGCACATTTATTGCTAGGTTCATACTTTGCACAATTTCATATTACATTGGTTCACATTTTATATGATTATTAATTGACGTCTGCCACTGTTTCCTCTCACTTTGAGTTAAACCCATGAGTAAATGAGGGTCCTGACAGCTTTACTCCATCCATGTCTTTAAGGAGGACTATTCTGAGGAGGCAGCTCTTCCAGTCTGAGGCTTATCTTCAGGCACTTTATCAGCATTGTGCTGCTCTTTATAAGGCTTTCAGGAAATAACCTCTCAGGAGCGGACTGCCTATTCCTTCTTCCCACTCTGTCCTATTCCGGAGCCCCCTGCCTTCCTCCCCACAGGTGATCCTGCTGGTATTTAAAGTACCAGGGGCGGGGCTTTCAGCATCCCAGCAGCCAGGAAGCCACCACAGCACAAGGCACTAGCAGATAAGTAGTGGGCAATGAAGACAGAGTAAGCTTCCATTTAAAAGTTTCAGTTTAGAAACTACCTATTAGCAATACATTCAAAATGCTAGGAACACAGCTGTCTGAAGAATGATGTTTACTTAAACTTACCGTACATATTTAGACATGTCCATACATGCCAATTCATTTTTAATAAGTTGTGGAGGTATATCCAAAACTTTAGGAGATCGTGGTTGAGGACCTGTTTTTTAAAAATAAGACAATTCTAAGTTTACAAAAAATAATGAGCAAATGAATAAAGGAATGGCTGTATGTCTCATTTTAATCTAAAACATTATTTTCTCTAAAACCCAATCATTGACTGGACTGCATTACTAATAAAATTTGCACAATAACTATTTCATGCTGATACTCTAGCTAGAGTTACTATACTTTCAGTTGAATGAAAGAAATGGCCAAATTAACTTAGACAAACTGAACATACTCTATGAGAGTAACAACATATAGTTAAGTAAAGGAGAAGACAAAAACTTTAACTTTTAATTACAAAATTTCATTATAAACAAGCTAAAGAGCTTGGACTTTGTACAAAAGCGATAGTAAACACTATG
>NW_022104280.1:0-1124 GCF_000313985.2 Echinops telfairi
TAGCTATATCCCTAACTCTAACCTTAACCCTAACCTAAATCAAACCCTAACTGTAACCCTAAAGCTAACCATAAACCTAAACATAACCCTAACCACAACACCAAGCTCAATGCTACACCCAAATCTAAATCCTTACAATTAACCCTAATCCTAAAAAGAATCCTGCCTAACCCTAACCTGAACATTAACCTTAAATCTAACCTTAATGCTAAACCTAGTCCAAAATGAACCCTAACTAATCACTAAACCTTAGTCTAATCCTAACCCTAACCCCATTTCTAACCCTAAACCTAGGTCTAACCCTACCCTGTCTAACGTGAAGCCTAACCCTAACTCTAACCCTCGCCCTAACCCTGAGAGTACTCCTCTCCGAAACATATTGCCTCATGGAGATTCATGGGTCTTAGAGAAAACAGTAAATCGTGCAGGTTCCTGAGTATCCACACCGCAACAGTTCTTGAAGTTTCAGATTTCACCAAAGGAAGGTGCCTTCTGGAGGGTCAGTTTGCTGCACAGAAGTGAGCTTCACAGAGTTTCACTGCGCTTCTTTAAAATGGAGATTCATGTAATTCTTGAGTTTCTTAGGCTTCTTAGGCCTAATGTGCTCCTTGAAGTTGCTCTTTGCAAGTACAACAGCGCTTCCTGCAGTTAGCTTCTTCTTCAGAATAAAATTGCTTCTGAGATTCATGGGTATAAGGAAAACCTTCATTCCTGCAGGTTTGAAAGTACAACAGCGCCTCCTGCAGCTTGTTTTTCCTTCAAAATGTAACTCCCTCTTTGAGATTCATGGGGTAGGAGAATACTGCAAGTTTTTCAGTTCAAATGTGACTTCCGCAGTTTGTTTTCTGTCAGAACAATATTGCCCGTGGAATTTGTGAATCTCTTGAAAACTCCTGAAAGTTCAGCGTGCTTTTCATCTTCACAAAAATGTGGCTCCTTCCACATTCACGTGCCTCTGTACAATGATGCTTCCAGCAATTTCATGTATCTCAGTTCAATTTGCCTTTTTTAGATTCACAGGTCTGCGGAAAAAGGTGAATCCCACAGATTCCCGTGCTTCGCTACTGAACGGCTTCATGAAGATGTTTGTAAATACTGCCGTATACCAAATCAGTGTCAATTCT
>NW_022104280.1:1926-3582 GCF_000313985.2 Echinops telfairi
CTGAAGATTCACGAGTGTGTGGAACACGGTGAAAGGTGCAGGTTCACTCTTCTGGAAATTCAGAGGTCACGGGAAAAAGTTGCCCCTCTGCGGCTAAGAAGCCTCAGGTGAATCGTGCTTTGTCAGTTCCTCTTTAACCTCTGAAAATTCAAGTGTATGAGAAACGGTGAATGGTGAAGGTTCATTCTTCTGAAAATTTCAAAGTGACGGAACAAAGTTACCCCTCTGGGATTAAGAGGCCTCTGCTGAATGGTGGAGAGCAGTTCCATTGTTCTTAGTTGCTGTTAAAGCTCTGAATATTCTTGACTGTATGGAAAACGGTGAATGGTGCAGGTTCACTCCCCTGGAAATTCAGAAGTCACAGAATCAACGTAATTAAGGAGATGAACTAATCCCTTGACAACCACTTCAGGGAGTTTGGCGAAGATTACTTAAAATGTGGTGTCCTGACACTCTTGGCGCCCGAGGGCTGCTCACTCCAGCTGCAAACAGAGAACAACCCTCAGGCAGTTTCTTTTCTCTCAGAACAACATAGCTGAGCTAAGAGCCTAATGTGCTCCTTGAAGTTGCTCCCTGTAAACACAACAGGGCTTCCTGCAGTTAGCTTCTTTCTGAATTACATGGCTTCTGACATGCATGGATCTAAAGAAGTCTTGATTCATTCAGATTTCAAAGTACTTCTCTGCTGAATGGTAGAGTCAGCAATTCCATGTCGCTATTCCTCTTAACCTTCTGAAGATTCATGGGTCTATGGAAAACGGTGAATGGCGCAGGGTCACTCTTCTGGACATTCAAAAGTCACGGAACAAAGTTGCCCTTCTTGGGTTAAGAAGCCTCTGCTGAATCGTGCTGCCAGCAGTTCCATTTCTCTCAGTTCCTCTTTAAACCTCTGCAGATTAAGGAGTGTATGGAAAACCGTGAATGGTGCATGTTCACCCTTCTGAAACTTTCGAAGTCATGGAGCAAAATTACTCCTCTGGGATAAAGGAGCAACTGCTGAATAGTGCTGAGAGCAGTTCCATTGCTCTCTGTTGCTCTTAAAGCTCTGGAGATTCTTGACCGTATGGAAAATGGTGAAGGGTGCAGGTCCATTCTTCTGGAAATTCAGAAGTCAGGGAACAAATTTGCCCCTCTGGGGTTAGGTAGCCTCTGCTGTATGGTACTGCCATCAGTCCTATTGCACTCAGTTCCTCTTAAAGGTGTGGAGATTCTTGACCGTATGGAAAACAGTGAATGGTGCAGGTTCCCTCCTCTGGAAATTCAGGAGTCAGAGAATCAACTTAGTAAGGAGATGGATGATTCTGGAGAAAACTGCACTTCAGGGAGTTTGGCCAAGTTACTTTAAAATGTGGAGTCTTGATACGTCTAGCGCCTGAGGGCAGCTCCCTCCAATTGCAAAAGGGTTCTGTTGAGAGAGCAACCCTCAGGCAGTTTCTTTTCTCTCAGAACAACAATGCTGAGCTACTGTCCTAATGTGCTCCTTGAAGTTGCTCCCTGCAAGAACAACAGAGCTTCCTGCAATTAGCTTCTTTCTGAATTACATTGCTTCTGATATGCATGGATCTAAAGAAGTCTTGATTCGTTCAGATTTCAAAGTACATTTCTGCTGAATGGTAGAGCCAGCAATTCCATGTCGCGATTCCTCTTCACCTTCTG
>NW_022104280.1:5281-7236 GCF_000313985.2 Echinops telfairi
GCTGGAGTGAGCTGCCCTCCCACGCTTGAAGAGTCAGAACTCCACATTTTAAGTAATCTTTGGCAAACTCCCTGAACTAGTTTTCTTGGGTTTAGTTCTCCTTAATTACGCTGAATCCATTAGTTCTGAATTTCCAGAAGAGTGAACCTACACCATTCACTGTTTTCCATATAGTCAAGAATCTCCAGAGGGTTTAGAGGAACTTGGAGAAATGGAACTGCTGGCAGTACCATTCAGCAGAGGCTTTCTAACCACAGAGGAGCAACTTTGTTCGGTGACTTCTAAATTTCCAGAAGAATGCACTTGCACCATTCACCGTTTTCCACAGACTCATGAATTTTCAGAAGGTCCAGAGGAACAGCAACATGGAACTGCTGGCAGCACCATTCAGCAGAGATGTACTTTGAAGCTTGCACGAATCAACGTTTCCATAGACCCATGAATCTCAGAAGCTGCGTAGTTCTGAAAGAGAAGAAGCTAACTGCAGAAAGTGCTGTTGTGCTTGCAGGAAGCAACTTCAAGGAGCACATTAGGCCAGTAGCTCAGCAATGTTGTTCTGAGTGAAAACACACTATGAGGGTTGCTCTCTCAACAGAACCCTTTTGCAGTTGGAGGGAGCTGCCCTCAGGCGCTAGAAGTGTCAGGACTCCACATTTTAAAGAAACATGGCCAAACTCCCTGAAGTGCAGTTTTCTCCAGAATCATCCATCTCCTTACTTAAATTGATTCTCTGACACCTGAATTTCCAGAGGAGGGAACCTGCACCATTCACTGTTTCCATACGGTCAAGAATCTCCACACCTTTAAGAGGAACTGAGTGCCATGGAACTGCTGGCAGTACCATTCAGCAGAGGCTACCTAACCCCAGAGGGGCAACTTTGTTCCCTGACTTCTGAATTTCCAGAAAAATGGACCTGCACCACTCACCGTTTTCCATACGGTCAAGAATCTCCAGAGCTTTAAGAGCAACAGAGAGCAATGGAACTGCTCTCAGCACTATTCAGCAGTTGCACCTTTATCCCAGAGGAGTAATTTTGCTCCATGACTTCGAAAGTTTCAGAAGAATGAACCTGCACCATTCACCGTTTCTCATACACTCTTGAATCTTCAGAGGTTTAAAGAGGAACTGTAAGAAAATGAAAGGCTGGCAGCACGATTCACCTGAGGTTTCTTAGCCGCGGAGGGGCAACTTTTTCCCGTGACCTCTGAATTTCCAGAAGAGTGAACCTGCACCTTTCACCGTGTTGCATATAGTCGTGAATCTTCAGAGTTAAGAAGAACAGAAAATTGGAACTGCTGGCGGCATCATTCAGCAGAGGCTTCTTTGCCCCAGAAGGGCACCTTTTTTCTGTGACTTCTGAATTTCCAGAAGAGTGAACCTGCAACATTCACCGTTTCCCATAGAATCCAGAAGGTTAAGTGGAATAGCGACAAGGAATTGCTGGCTCCACCATTCAGCACGGATGTACTTTGAAATCTGAACGAATCAAGACTTCCTTAGATCCACGCATGTCAGAAGTAATGTAATTGAGAAAGAAGCTAACTGCTGGAAGCACTGTTGTGCTTGTCGAGAGCAATTTCAGGGAGCACATTAGGCCAATAGCTCAGCAATATTGTTCTGAGAGAAAAGAAACTGCCTGAGGGAGGCCAGTTGAACTGGTCTTTTTCAGTGTGAGTGCGTTGCCCTCAGGCACTAGAAGTGTCAGGACTCCACATTTTACGGAAACTCCTCCAAATTTCCTGAAGTGCTGTTTTTTTCAGGAATCATCCACCTCCTAAGTTGCTTCTGAGACTTCTGAATTTCCAGAATAGTGAACCTGCACCAATCCCTGTTTGCCATACACTCTGGAATCTTCAGAGAGTTAAGAGGAACAGAGCAATGGAACTGCTGGAAGCACGATTCAGCAGAGGCTTCTTAACACCAGAGTGGCAACTTAGTTCCGTGACTTCTGAAT
>NW_022104280.1:8189-9493 GCF_000313985.2 Echinops telfairi
AGGACTCCACATTTTAAGGAAATTTCGCCAAACTCCCTGAAGTGGTTTTCAAGGGATTGGTTCATCTCCTTAATTATGCTGATTCCGTGACTTTTGAATTTCCAGGAGAGTGAACTTGAACCATTCACCGTTTTCGTAGACTCAGGAAAGGGAGCACTGTTGTGCTTGCAGGGAGCAACTTCAAGGAGCACATTAGGCCCGTAGCTCAGCAATGTTGTTCTGAGAGAAAAGAAACTGCCTGATCCATGCTCTCTGAACAGAACCCTTTTGCAACTGGAGTGAGCCGCCCTCGGGCGCTAGAAGTGTCAGGACTCCACATTTTAAGGAAACTTCTCCTAACTCCCTGAGGTACAGTTTTCTCCGGAATCATCCATCTCTTTACTTAAGTTGATTCCGTGACTTCTGAATTTCCAAAAGAGTGAACCTGCACCTTTCACCATTTTCCATACACTCATGAATAATCAGGGGGTTAAGAAGAACTGAGAAAATTGGAACTGCTGGCAGCACTATTCAGCAGAGGCTTCTTAGCCCCAGAGCGTCAACTTTTCTCCGTGACTTCAGAATTCGCAGGAGTGGACCTGCGCCATTCACCGTTTTCCATAGACCAATGAATCTCCAGAAGGTTAAGAGGAACGGCGATATGGTATTGCTGGCTGCACCATTGAGCAGAGATGTACTTTGAAACCTGAACAAATCAAGGTTTCCTTAGACCCATGAATCTCAGAAGCAATGTAATTCAGAAAGAGAAGAAGCTAACCGCAGGATGCGCTGTTGTGCTTGCAGAGAGCAGCCTGAGTGAGCACATTAGGCCAGTAGCTCAGTAATATTGTAATAAGAGAAAGAAACTACCTGAGGGAGGCACGCTGACCAGAATTCTTTTGCAGCCGGAGTCAGTTGCCCTCAGGCGCTAGAGTGCCAGAACTCCACATTTTAAGGAAATTTCGGCAAACTCCCTGAAGTGCTGTTTTTCCGGAATCGTCCATCTCCTTAGTTAAGTTGATTCTGTGACTTCTGAATTCCCAATAGCGTGAACCTGCACCATTCACCGTTTTCCATACACTCATGAAACTCCAGAGCTCTTAAGAGGAACTGAGAGAAATGGAACTGCTAGCAGCACCATTCATCAGAGGCTTCTTAAGACAATAAGCACAAACTTGTGCTGAAACACCTCAAAGTCCGAGGCATAACCTTTTCTAGAGGATAAGGAACATTCACATGTGATGTTGAACTGAGAGAATTGACACTGATTTGGTATACGGCAGTATTTACAAACATCTTCATGAAGCCGTTCAGTAGCGAAGCAC
>NW_022104281.1:0-1745 GCF_000313985.2 Echinops telfairi
GTATTGGCAAGATGACTATCGTACATTAAAATGAGAAACCTGATTTGAATGGTTAAAACTTTGCCCCTTGATCTCCCCTCTGATACACTTTGGGCTTGATCTGGCTTTTTAATATTTTCTGCATTTTTTGTTTATCTTTTTTCATATTGAGGTTTATTTCGGATGTATTTTGTCATAATGGGGAGCCTTCTTTGTTATGTGTTTTTCTATGTTTTTTGGTATCTGAAACCCAGCATAGATGGACATATAGAGACAACAATTACAAGAAGACCTCCTGGGGGTACAGTGGAGGAAGTGGGGGAAGAGGGAGAGAGAGCTTCCTGTTCAAGAAGGAAGGAAGAAAATGTTTTGAAACTGATTTTGGTAGCAATTGTACAATACTGCTTGATGTACCATATACTCGAGTATAAGCTGACCCGATATCAGCCAAGGCACCTAATTTTACCACAAAAACTGCATTTAAAAATGTACTGAAAAACTTGGCTTATACTCGAGTACATACAGTAATTGAACTATGGAATGGTGTGATATCTGGCTTAGCTCCTAAAAAAATGGTTTTGGGGAAAAATGTTAAATAAATCAAAGTGAAAGAGAAAGTTTAAAAAAAGGACCCATTCCAAAAACGATTAACTCAACAGGATGCTCACATTATAAAACAATATCATCAATATCATATGCAATAAATTTTTGCTGAAGATAAATCTAATAATGGTTGCAGCCGTACATTGAGCTTCTGGGTGAATTGAGAAGAGGATGCAGAACAAAGGATATCATTGCTGATGCCAGATGGATCTTGGCTGAAAGGAAAGAACAGGAAGATATTTGATTGTTTTATTGACTATGCTAAGGGATTGGACCCAGTGGATCATAACAAACTAAGGATCGTCTTGCAAAGAATTGGAGTCGCAGAACACTTCATTGTGCTCATGAGGAACCTGTACATGAATCAACAGGCAGTTGTATGAACAGAACAAGAGGATACTCCCTTGCTTAAAATCAAGAAAGATGTGAGTCTGAGTTTTATTCTCTTGCTATACTTATTCAACCTGTATGCTCAGCAAATAATTAGAGAATCTGGGTTGTATGAAGAAGAATTTGGTATCAGGACTGCAGGAAGGCTTATTAATAACCTATAGTATGCGGATGGCACAACCTTACTTTCTGAAAGTTAGAAGGACTTAAAGCACTAGCTGATTAGAATCCAGAATTGCAGCCTTCAATATGGATTACAACCAGTACAAAAAGAATCAAATTCCTCACAACCGGACCAAAGGGTAACATCATAAAAATTGAGAAAAGTTTGAAGTTGTCAAGGATTTCATCTTGCATGGAACCACAATCAATATTCATGGAAGCAGCAGTCAAGAGATCAAATGATGCATTACGTTGGGTAAATCTGCTGCACAACACTCTGAGAAGCAAAAGAGGTTACTTAAGGACTTAGGTATGTCTGGCCCAAGCCATCATATTTTCAATTGCTTCGTATGCATGTGCAAGTTGAACACTGAATAAGAAAGACAAGGAAAAAAATCACTGTCTTTGAATTACAGTGCTGGCAAAGAATATTGAAATTCCCCTGGACCCCCAAAAGAACCAACAAATCTCTCTGGGAAGAAGGAAGGGCAGTGTGCTCTTTAGAGGCCAGGTGGTGAGCCTTCATCTTCCATATCTTGGACTTATTGTCAGGAGAAACTAATCTCTGGAGAAGGCATCATGCTTGGTAAAGTAAAGGGGCATCCTAAGAG
>NW_022104281.1:2804-4311 GCF_000313985.2 Echinops telfairi
CAACAAGCGTGCTACTGCTTAAGCTACTTCTTTACCTCAACCATGTGCTGCACTACTTGGGGGCCCAGCCAACCCATGGATTATGACCCTAGAGCTTGAGGCTCCTTGTAGACCAGCTTCTGGTGCGTATCTCACTTGAGTTTGAGATCCAATCGGACCTGCTTTGCTAAGCTCCTGGTGCTACTGACGTTCGCTTCCCCACCCTGCTGTCTGCTGTCTTCAGGTTGACTCTGCCTGTCTTGTCTGAGGGCAGACTCCACTTTCTCCTTCTTTGACCTGAATCTGCAGCCTGAGTGGATGAAGGACCTTCAGTATATTAACTATTCCATGAAAGTGAATTGAACTGAGCCCTCTGTATTGCTGTGTGAACTAATTAGCCATTATATTCCTTCTCTCTGTAAAAACCAATCCCTATATATATGATACACACTGATATTTTCTCTTTCTACCTTTCTCAGAGCTTTTGAGCCTTGGAAAACTTCCATAAATTCTCTAGAAAATGTATTCATTATTTAATTTAATGTTGTAGTAGTTATTGTTAATATATATGTATATATAATCTTAACTATATATACACTTATATATAAGTATATATATACTTAACTATATATATAACCTTAATATATATATATACATATATATATTCATAATTGTCCTGGTTTTGTTTCTCTAGAGAACCCTGCCTAACACAAATGATTTTTAAAAAATCTTTTCTTCAAATTGTTTGCAACAATTAGTGATTCTGCTATCATCGATCCAGGTAGTTGAAGTCAGAACTGATTTTGTTTAGAAAAAATACTGGATCAGAGGTTGGAAGATGAGTTCTAGTTCCTATCGCTACCTTTCACACCTTTGTGTATTTAGGAAAAAACCTTCATCTCTTCTGGCCTTACTAACCCCTTCGAACAGTAAAGTTACAGCAGTACATCCAATGATTATTATTCTACCACATTGATGAATGAAGGCACTTTTAGAATATGATCTCAAATTGAATGGAATAACAGACTATATGATGTTTTCTCTTTATACCTTTTTGTGTTATCTGGGTACTTTAGAGAAACAAATCCACAAAAACTCACATGTATAAGAGAGAGTTTTATATAAAGGTTAAGTGAGCATCAAGAAAACATCCCAACCCAGTGCTGTCCAAGCCCACAAATTACCATTAACCCATAGGTCTGACACCAATCCACAAAGTCCACTTCCATCTCACAAAATATATGCAATGAAGCTGACTGCAGGAGGAAAGCCAAATCAGTGAACATGTAAGCATTTCAGTGCTAGCAGGGGTCTCCACATGGGGGCTCCAGCATCCAGGGCTGCATCGGGGTAGGTCCATGCGGTTTCTTTCAGGGATGTCTTGCATGAAGCTTCTCTCAGGGATGTCTTGCAGGATGTCCTGGCCAGTTGAAGCAGGCAACTGGCTAAGGCAGCTGCACCCAGGTCTGGCCATCAGAAAGCAAGAGACCCTAGAACTCAAAAGGCGAGGCTCACTGAGCCATTTATC
>NW_022104281.1:8500-9558 GCF_000313985.2 Echinops telfairi
CTATCTATCTATCATCTATATGTAAAAAATACAAAAACATAACTCAAACTCACTGCCATTGAATTGAGGCCAATTCCTAGCAACCCAATTGGACAGGGTAGAACTGCCCTTGTGAGTTTCTGAGAGTTATAGCCAACTCAAATTTAATTTGAAAACATAAGTTTATATGCAGTTAAAGAATGCTTGTATGAGTTTGCAAGTGATTGAAATGTCCTTTTATATGGGTGGTTGAGAATGTTGTTATCCTGCTGGCCAGAACTAGTTTGCATATTCATACATAAGATTTATCTGGCACAATTATTAATTATGATACATATACAACATAATATCTGGCATGATTATTAATTATGTTACATTTACAACATCATATCTGGCATGATTATTAATTATGTTACATTTACAACATCATAGAATGTAGTCCAAAAGCAATGAAAGGCGAGGCTCAGATCACCTAGAAGGTTGTACTTTAGAAAATGTATAACTTTTCATGAAAACACATGTTTTTCTTGATATCTTAATGAAAAATAATATTAATAATTTATGTTGTGTTTAGCTACCGGCACAACTGCTAAATGAAAGAGTGGTTCTTCAAACCCAGCAGCCCCTCTGTGGTAGAAGGATGTGGTAGACTGTTTCCCTGCAGCTTTACAAGTTATGTTTGTCTTATGTCATCACTATGAGTAAGAATCTATTCAATGGCAATAGGTTTGGTTTGGTTTGGGGATATGCAGGCCCAAATTCCCTGGTAGTGAAAGTGGTTTGCAATTAATGAGTAAACTAAAGATTGGTGGTTCAGACCTACCCATGGTGCCATGGAAAAGGGCCTATATATCTGATTCCATAAAGATTACAATGAAGAATACATGATAAAAGAGATCTGCTTTATAAAGTAGGGATGTATTAGTCTAGGTAATTTAGAGAAACAAATCCAGAGCAACTCATGTATAAGAGAGTTTTATGTAAAGAAACTGTGCATCACGAAAACATCCCAACCCAATGCTGCCCAAGCCCACAAGTCCAACATTAACCCATTAACCCAATACCAGTCCACAAAGTCC
>NW_022104282.1:0-1336 GCF_000313985.2 Echinops telfairi
TTGTACCTAAAGATCTAGCAATTTCAACAGCATACTGAAGTGACAGACTGAAATATAAAAAGACCAAAAAACAAAGTTCGCTGGTTCATGGAGAAACTGCATGTGAGCCTATGAGGCAACCCGCCCGTGCAACCGCTTGCCTTGCTTGTACCTCTCTCTTGTCAGCATGTTCTAAACCAGGGGTTCTCAACCTACGGGTCACGACCCCTTTGGGGGTCAAACAACCCTTTCACAGGGGTCCCCAGTTCATAACAGTAGCAAAATTACAGTGAAGTAGCAACAAAAATAATGTTATGGTTGGGGGTCACCACCACATGAGGAACTGTCTTGAAGGGTCGTCGAGGCATTAGGAAGGTTGAGAACCACTGTTCTAATCCATCGTTGCAGCTCCTACGCCATCTTTACTCAGTGTCTCCCCTCCCTCGTAGGCTCCTTATGTCACCAAGCACATGTCCTCCTCTAGCCTTCGATCCCATGATGACATGCCCGCAGCACAGTAAGCCCAACAATGTTCTCTTGTGACCCGGGCTTTCCTTGGCTGATTTTCGAGAGTGGATTGCCAGGTCTTGCTTCCCAATCTGTCTCAGTCTGGAAACGCCACTGAAACTTGCCCACCATGAATGCCCACCACCTGCTGACATTCAGAGTACCAGGGGGTAGCTTTCATCCGAGGGATGCAAGTGCCACCACATTACCACCAGCTGACAGACGGGGTAGATGGCAATAAGTAACAGAGGTACAACATATGAACTCGTTAGCCAGCTCACTGGGCAGAAGGAAACTGCAGCTATTAAACAATGGAAACCAGAGTCAGAGGTTAAAAGGCACCTCTCAGTTTACCCTTTGAACTAAAGCACCTCATTTGTCACATAAGGTAAAACTTAAAGGGCTTCTTTCTAGATTTCAGAGTAAGTGAAAATGCACTTCGTAGAGACAACATAAGGGGATGACTGTTGCTGGACTTGTAGCCAGGCCAGCTCGGCCTCTCAAGGGAAGACGGCACCATACCTCACCTCGGGGAGTGTGCAGACCCACAAGCTGAGAAGGATCACATAGGATTTATGGAACTGCTCTTAGAAACTCAGCACGATTTGCCCACCAATGAGCTGGCTAAATGGAGGAGTCCAGCTTGTTCCCAATAGGAGGGGCTGTAGCCAAACCCAGCTTCTGTGGGCTAGGCAGCTTTCTTTCTGAGCAGGGATATCAAACAGCAAACCAGCCCCTGTCCATAATCCCCAGATTCGGGACACTCAGTATGTCCCAGCTCAGTCTCCTTGGTGCCCAAGTCACAACATTTGCCCTAAGAGATAAGGCCATTCTCAGGGTTGCGCTCTAG
>NW_022104282.1:3100-4359 GCF_000313985.2 Echinops telfairi
TCTATTTCTCAGACACAGGGGTTAACGGACTGACAACACATGGGAGGGGAGCTTCAGAGAGTTCGTGGGGAAATGGATTCGAAAGACAATGGAGCATTTTAACTGACTCTTTGAAAGCTTGCTTATACTTGGGGAACTACAATTCAAACCAATACTGTTATGTTTCAGTCCATCACATTTATGCGTGTCTGATAAAGCCTGTCTCTTAATCTGCCCCCAAAATACTATTTCTTGACCCTTCTCTCCCACACAAAGAGACAAAAATAAAGGCGTATAGACACCTGGGCAGAAGCCCGGGGAAACCTGTGTGAACCAGAACTCAACGGGACTGCCTTTTCATCCAGGTCTTGTGAGTTTTCTGCCTTTAATAGGCTGCAGCCTTGGTACTTTTCCATTGCTCATTTTAATGGGAAATATTGGTGTGTTCCTTCCCTAACAGGTTTCCCCCTTTTACAGGCTCCAACAGTCACAGCTCTGACCATGCTGGAAGACCCAAACGAGGGAGGAGCACTCACAGTCATGTCCCCAGACTGAATAGTTCAGCAACAAGGGGAGGGCTCTCTTTCGAGAGGAGTCCTGGTGACACAGTGCTTATGAGTTGGGCTGTTACCCCAAGGTCAGCAGTTCAAAACCACCAGCCATTCTGTGGAAGAAAGACGGAGTTTTCTACTACCATAAAGAATTATAATCTTGGACACTCACAGGGGCAGTTCCTCCCTGTTCTACAGGGCCGCCATTTGTTGACATCAACTTGATAGCAGTGAGTTTGGAGGGGGGGGCGGGTGAGGTTGTTTACTGTTTGTTATACACCTGATGGGAAGCAGAGAGAGGCCTGCAATCACCTTGACCCTCCTCATGGAGAACTGCCAAATGGGGCTCAGAGCAAACACCTGTCCCAGGAGATACATCTGCTTGCCCTTGACAGTCTGTTTTGGATTTTGGACCCACTCAGAAGAACAAAAAATCAACAACAAATATCTATTTAAATAAGCCACCAAAATAAATGACAACAATTTTCTCAACTGTATGTTTGAGCTCATTATTGTGACTGCTGTGGTGTTGGTGGTCTCCTGCCTCCCCCCACTCCTCTAACCTCAACTCATTTAGAAGCTCATGAAGGAGAAATTGAGTCCCGGTTGCTGGAAGTATTCTCTGCCCAAGGCTGGGAGTCAATGGAGAAACATGATAGTGGGTGAGAGGTTATGGGTAGCAGGAAGGTGTTTTGAATGTCTAAAGGAAGAAGGCCTTCAAGAGACCCC
>NW_022104282.1:4779-6360 GCF_000313985.2 Echinops telfairi
ACAAGTGAGAGGGCAATTGAAGAGATTTCCTCTAGCTAATTAAACATGTAAATAAATCATGTTAGTCCTCTGCCGCAAGTTGAATCCTATGCATTAGAATAGTGTATGAATCCTAATGCATTAGAAAGGTGATTTCTAAGGAAGTATTGTCCCTAATTGCAGAGCTCCCCCCAAAAACAAACCCAAACTATAATAATCATCAAAGGAAAACATCGAAACAAATGTAGCCACCCTGACACAAGGCAATAAACAGAGGATTAAACATAACTGATAACACAGCAACTGCAGAAGAAGACAAACAAACGGCAGACTTGGGACCTACAACTTGAGCCTTTTCTCTGAGAGCAGAGCTAACTATTCATTCCGCAGAGCATGGGGACTCCCCTGAGTTGGAGGCCCAGATATCTCTCCACTTTTGCCACACCCCAGCAACTGCAGTTATCTGAAAACCAGGGATCAGAAAAAATAACAGGGCCCACACTCCAGGTGTTTTTCCCTCTCCCTTATCCAACCTTGAAAAACATGTTTGCTTTTTGTAACTACCAAAGAAATGACTCTTTGTTTAGACCTTACTACACCAATGCCCTTTGGACTCTTTGGAAATGGAGGCCATCCTAAACAGCTACCATGAAAGCAGTCCCCGCTGCCTGTGGGGCAACATTGCAGGGAGCAGCGGCTGGCAAGTGGGTTGTATCGAAGAATGCAGAAAAACACAGCCACTGGCAGAGATTCCCAAGTCTGGCTAAGATGATCAAATAATGGATCTGGAGTCTCAGATCTAACACCTACTTGTCTCTTCTGGATAATGAGAGGACCATAGGAAAATGTCATTCTTTTGATATAAAGAGGGATTGACCATTGCTTTCTTTCTAGTTTCCTAATTACTAACCTTGGACCCCTGGTGGTGTGATGGGTCATGCCCTGGGCTGCTCTTCAAAAGGCCAGCAGCTCAAAGCCACCAGCTTCTCCTCAGAGAGAGACCAGGCTTTCTACTCCCGTAAAGAGGTGTAGTCTTGGGAACCCACAGGAGCAGGGTCTACCCTGTACTATAGGGTCGCCATGAGTCAGAATTGACTCGATGGCACTGAGTTTGGGTTCTGGAATTACTTCTAACCATATGAAAACCAACCAGTTAAGAGCTGTGACTAATGGAGGGATATTAATCCTAATCCAAATGAAAACTGGAGCTAACAGAACAATTGCCTCCACACTAACCCCTCCCCACCCCATGGGGCTCTTCTTTCCAGATTTATTTAATGTCTTTATTTCAAGTAAAATTATTTGATTTCATAATATTCCCACAGATTATAAATAAGGTATAATGATTTCAAAGATGGTGAGGGTTAGACTTAAAGGTCTCTGACAAAAAGTAATCACAAATAGATCATTCACAAGCAATTAGCACTCATGCTTCTAAAAAGGAGTTACATAAGTGAGTTGTCTTAATAATCTCTACTTGATCTCTAGGTTCTAATATCCATTGCAATGGCTACACACAATTCGAGCATGGGGGTGGTGGTAAGTGGGTGGCTGGTTTAAAAGGGAGATGGTGTCAAGGAGTACAGGAAGAAAATGAATGTT
>NW_022104282.1:7528-9500 GCF_000313985.2 Echinops telfairi
GGCAGGCACCACCTGCGCAGCTCACTGTTGGCCGCAGCGCAGCTGGAGTAGACAGGAAGTGCGAGGTCTCTTTTAATAAAACAATAAACAATAAATGTGTACTGTATTCTTCTTCATGGAAAAATAAGACATCCCCTGAAAATAAGACCTAGCGCATCTTTGGGAGCAAACGTTAATATAAGACACTGTCTTATTTTGGGGGAAACAGGGTAGTAGGTGTCTAGTATGTGCATGATTTGGGGGGAGGGCAGGGGGGGATGGAAAAGGAGTAACACAGCACTTCTACAGGCTCTCACTTGAAGGCAGAAAGGAATCTACTTTTGCTAGGATTGAGCGTGCTCCCTTACATCCAATTTGGGAAGCAGAAGACAGTCGCAGAGCAAGGCTGTCTGCTGGAAAAGCCCGAAAGCTCTCCTCACCACCGCCCACACCCACTCCCTGAGCAGGGAGGGTGTTCTGACTCCAGGATCCCCTTTCTGACTGGAGGGGAAAGCAGCGTGTCCCCGCTGTCTGCATCCAGAGGTTTCCGGAGCATCTTTTGAGGCATGGCTTCTCTGCTGTCCCCTCAGCCACTGGCTAGTAACATGAGCTCAGCTTCCACGATCAGGGAAGGGATCCCCTTGGCATCGAAGATAATCTTTGGGTCCTGTGTTTTCCAAGTTCAATAAAATGCACTCATTTCTCCTTTCTTCTATTCTGTAGGCTCTAAATTCTGAGTCTCCCATTTGTTTTTCTGTGGTCCAACAGGCAGATTTAAAAAAATCCTTTTATCTGCACACAGCATTAACATTTACAAAGCAAATTAATATTGATGGAGCGGGTTTCTATGGCTGAAACAACAATCAGTTGTAAGAGTCTGGAAAGCGCGTCTGCTAGAGCCAAAAAGCCAATCTGACAGTTTGAAAGAAGGACAATTTCCTACACCTTAGCTAAAATCCGTGGCCTAGTCAATTGCTTTTCAGGGAAACCAGCTTCCGTGATTGGACAAGATTGTTTTAATCAGCATGTTTATTCCAGGCAAATGAGCACCGCTGAAAGGCCTGAAAAGTTTCCTCCCTTAATTAAGACTCCTCGTTGCCTTCTTCACTCTCCCCTCCCTCCTCACACCCTCACGGATGGCCACAGTAGTGACTGCGGTTTATGGTCCCAGGAAAATGATTCCACATTCAGAAGCAGTGGAGGCCAAGTCATATTTTTAGAGCCACGTGACAAGGAAGACCCAGCCGACTAATTGGTAGAGGAAGTGATGAGTCTACCTTGTCAAAACGTAGAGTTCTAAGAATAAATCAGAGCTTTTCAACAGAATGGAAAAATCGCATTGTCTACTTTTTTTGTTTGTGAAAGCTGTCCCTGTTTCACACTGTCTTCTTGTTCGGTTTTTAGCTTTCTAACTCACGCGTTGGGCAGACCATGAGATGACAGTCCAGTATCCTGTTTAAGACAAGGGACTCTCAGTCACACCGTTTCTAGGCCTCAGAACTATGGCCAGTTAGGGTCACTACAATGCTCCAGAATTCTCTCATCTGGAAAATGAAAGTGCAAATATTAAACTCACCACCATCCGGTCATGTCTGACTCCTAGTGACCCTCTAACTAAGATGAAAGGCAGTCATGGATAAAGCACTTTCAAAGGGTATTGGACAAGTTAAGAAGTGATATATAAATATGACTGTCATTCCTATCATGACAATAAAAAAAAGACAATGTGATATTACGAGCTTCTTTATTTACTTTTATATATATATACTTTTATATTATATATATATACTTTTGTGTATATATACATATTTAGTATTTTTTCTTTTTTCATATTAGTTTTTTTAAATCATTTTATTGGGGGCTCATACAACTCTTATCACCATCCATATATACATCCATTGTGTCATGCACATTTGTACATTTGTTGCCCTCATCATTCTCAAAATATTGTCTTTCTACTTGAGTCCTTGGTACCAGCTCCTCATATTTTCCC
>NW_022104283.1:0-1237 GCF_000313985.2 Echinops telfairi
GTAGAAGTCAATTGTGCCTCTCTGACCTTCTTTATTCGGACACAACTTTTCCCTCCCAGAGCACTCTGTTCTCTGTTGAGTTTGGTAACCCAATGCAATCGACACACAGACCTCAAACTTTGTGTGTGGGCTGGTGGTGGTGGTGGGGTGTCACTACAAGGGAAGTTAAGGAGCGCAATTGTTATGAATTGGGTGGCTAATCACAAGGTCAGCAGTTCAAAATCACTGGCAGTTTTGCCTGAGAAAGACAAAACTTTCTACTCCTGTAAAGATATACAGCCTCAGAAATCCACGGGGGCAGTTTCACCCAGTCTTACAGGACTGTTAGGAGTTAGAATGGACTCTGTGGCCATGAGCTTTTTATTTGTTTGCTTTGTTTTATTAGGGAAGTTGTCACAAGTTACGAGGCAGGATCAGAAAACATGAAGGATGTAATCCTTCTGTACCTTGCTGCTCTTCTCAGCTATGCCAATGGGGATATTCCTCTCTGGCTCCCTGCCTCCTCGCTCCGTGGCCTCTGCCCTGCTTCATTTATTGTTAGAAAACCTTCTTTGTGGGAGATAAATGCCCAATGGGTACTTCATTGTTCAAACCAGCCTCACGTCCAAAGACGCTCAGCTTTACCCTTTCCATGAGCTGGCAGACCTCCCACGCTGCCTCATAAGAGCGGTCTCTGCCACTGCTGCCCCCTCTTCTCCACGCGGAGAGCTTGTTTGGAATGTGCTGGAGTCCATTGCCCTTCTTCCTGGATAGCCTGGAGATTCTTTTGTTCTCCTTCTGAAATGACTCATTTTAAACCCAGCAGGATGATAGTTTTACTAATTTCCTCATTAATGTCCTCTACACCTTATTTGCATGCTCCCAACCAGTCACTTTCTGGGAATTACAGAGATTATGGGCAGAAGGACCATACCCTTTAGTTTCACACCATGGCCCTAAGTTTGGCCTATACTGTATCAATTTGTGAGACCCCTTGGGCTGGCAGGTCATGTGTTACCCTGAGAAGAATTTTGAGATTAGGAATCAGACAGCATTCTGTTTGGGTCCTAACTCTGCTGCTTACCCTCAGTATGATCCTAGGCAAGCTGCCTAATTTTTGAGGACTTAATACAAGGGGGCTTAAAAAAGTTTGTATAAAGTGGACTTAAAAGATAACTGCATTTTAAAATGCCTCTAGCATTTTTTTCAGGTATGAAATGGGGATTACAAACATGTAACATATGTGAAGGATCTAACA
>NW_022104283.1:2975-4225 GCF_000313985.2 Echinops telfairi
TTCAGCAGGTGTAAAGCCGATTCCCCTCTTCCTTTCCATTGTAGACACCTGGCTCTAAGCCTTCTTTGTTTCCACCCAGATGCCAGGTCCTAGCTAACTATTCATTTTTTTAAGCCACCAACCATCTGGAGGAAAGCTGATTGGGGCTGGGGTCATTTTGTACCTTTTAAAATTGCTGTGGAGATAAAAGGATTTGTCAAACCCATGAATGACCCTTCTCAGGTCTCCAAGGCCCTTCAGCTTGGCAAAGGGCTCCTTTATGAAAGCACGGAGGCAAGCTGAGGCGGCGGTCGCAGGGACAAAAAGGAGCTTGCGTGAGCTACAAAATGGGCTGAGAAATATAGATCTGCCCGATTATAATTCACCCCAAACCCAGTGCGAAGCTGTAGTCGGTTGTGGCGCTCTTGGCCGAGCATCTGGGCTTTGCATGCATGCATGCATAATTAAGCTTCAGGCAGCTGCAAGCTTCCACAGTGCAACAGGGCAAGCAGCATATCATAATGCACAGTAGGCTGCATATCAATGGAACTCTTTTTAAATTCACAGGAAGCATAAGATAAAAAGACATCAGCAAAAACAGCATTCAAAACGCCAGTGACTAGTGATAGAGGCCATCGGGAACAGAATGGGAGTGGACCTGGCTTCCCCCTATTGTTCTGTTTCCTCCCACAAACAGATTAGAGCAACTGGTCTGATTTTGTTTTAAAATACACACACTTATTAGATCAAAGGGATCAATGTACATTGAAGCGACTTTCAAGGCAGCACAGGAAGAGTGAACCGGCCTGCTTTATTTTGAAAGACAACAGAGAAAATCACACACATGCCAACAGGGCATTGGGATAGACAGATGACTAGCTTTCACGAGAAGGCGCTGTTTGTGGAAGAGAAAATTCCTCCGAACATATATTTTTAACACAAGGCTTTGTTTCGGCTCAGTGCCCTCTGTGCTCACATAAGAGACCGCCCTGCTTCTGGATATACTGGGCACAAGGTCAGTTCAGATGCACCATTCCACGTTATCCTCTCGCAGGCCTAGCAAGTCCCTCCCCAGCTGGGGTGCCCCATAGTAGCCCGTGATGGTGCCTCACTGAGGTGCAACACAACGTTGCCCTCGCTTTCCTCTAAAGTCCAACTCATGGCTATCCCATGGGTGTCAGGGTAGACCTGTGTCCCACATGGTTCAGAGGCTGGTGGTCCACAAGCAGACACCCTGGCTGGCTCTCTTCCAGGGTGTGTCTGGGTGGAGT
>NW_022104283.1:5760-6957 GCF_000313985.2 Echinops telfairi
TTAATGGGTTAATGTTGGACTTGTGGGCTTGGGCAGCATTGGGTTGGGATGTTTTCGTGATGCACATTTCCTTTACACAAAACTCTCTCTTATACATGAGTCGCTGTGGATTTGCTTCTCCAAAGTACCCAGACTAATACACTGGATTTCACTAAGAATTGACTGGATGGCACTGAGTTCTGTTTGGAAAATTAAAAACATAGTTTTTTCTGTGTGTAGTTTTTTTATGCATATTTGAAACCCACACATACGTGTGCTGACATTTCTGGATCCCAACATATAAATAGATATGACTTTCAGGAATGAGATCTAACACATTGTTTGGGCTCAAGTCCCAAAGAGGGAGAGACTAAATGTCGAGGGTGAGACTCACAGCCTGAGCTGGAGCCAGTCGGAAAGACTGTTTGCACCGAGTGGCTCACACTTGCAATAAATAGCACTGTTTCCTGCAGTGGCAGCTGACTGGATAGAAAAGGATGCATTATGGGGTGATTGCAAGGGCTTATTTATTTATCTATTTTTTGTAGTTAAACAATTTTAAGTGAGGCGGGCTCCTGAAACCATTAGCACCATGACACTACCAAAGAAATTCGCTGCCATCAAATGGCTTTTGATTCCTAGTCACCCGATAGGACAGCGTAGAACTGCTTCCATCCGTTTCTCAGGCTGTAAACCTTTATAGGAGCAGAGAGCCTCATCTTTCTCCCAAGAAGTGGCTGGTGGTTTTGGACTGTTGACCTTAGAGTTATCAGCCCAAATTATAACTCACCACACCAGCAGGTTCTGGCTGTGGTCTGCTCCGGAGGGCCCAGGGTCCTCCGGTTGGGCCCCAAAACACACAGGCATGCCTGCTAAACTGAGGTGCAACCATTTCAGAATCTTAACTAATAGTCCAACATTCTTCCTGCCTGGGAAGTGTGCTTTTAATAACTAGTCATGTTTCTATGACGAGAATGCTACCCTTTTTGTAAATATCCTCTAAGATTTGCTTCAACGGAGAATCCAAGTTCATATACCAGTGCCGTGCCCCACACAATACTGGATGTGGGGATGAAAGTCCAGTGGTAGACTTTTTTGCCTCCTATGAGGGAGGCTTAGATTTGGTTCCCCATCAGTGCACCCCAGGGCAGCCACCTCCCATCTGTCAGTGGAGGCTTGCATGTCGTCCTGATGCTGACCAGTATCATAAGTAGTGCT
>NW_022104283.1:8161-9521 GCF_000313985.2 Echinops telfairi
TCTGCTGTGCTGCTTCATGCTTTTGTGCTGGCTCTCTCTGATCCATAGATGTCTGTGCACCAGCTGGAAAGGTCAGGATTCTCAACAGGTGATTTTGGTAAAAATATTTTCAACAGGCGGGTATTTTGGGAAATTAAAAGAGAAATGCATCCTCATTGTACAGCAGTCAAACCACAGCTATGTGACAGAGAAAGAGACAGAGGGACACATGTTAATAAAGATCAAGATGCAATTGTTGCTAGTGGCCATTGAGGCAGCTCTGGCTCATGATGACGCCATTTATAACAATAAACGTTGACCTTGCCCCATTCCAACTTGATGACTTCTGGTATGTCCTTCTGAGGTCATGTCCAAGTTTAATAAGTCAGTTAGTCAAAGTCTCAGAAAGTATTCTGTGATCCAGTTGGTTTTCATTGACTAAGGCATCTTTCTTCTGAATCTAGTTTAATAGATTGCCAGATCTTTTTTCGGCCCCTTATCTATCTGAGTCTGGAAGCTCAACTGAAACATGTTGTGTCAGACCGGGTCGACTAGAGAAACAAATTCATTGACGCTCATGTATGTGTAAGAAAGAGCTTTATATCAAAGCATAATTATATATTAAGAAAACATCCCAGCTCAGTCCAGAACAAGTCCTTTAAGTCTGATATTAGCCGGTATGTCTATAAATTCCTTTTTAGACTCTCGTTGCACATGCGATGATGCTGATGCAGGAAGATCACAGCCTGGGGAGTGGAAAGTGTGATGAATCCAGCGGTGGTGGAAGCATCCCAGGGCTTGGGCTGCCATCAGCAGGGCACAAAGTGGCTTATCAATCAACAGGAAGGTAAAGCAGAGCGAGAGTATGGCCTGCCTCCAGGGGGAAAGAGAGGAAGTTCCCAGAATCCTCATGAGAAGACCATGCCCACAAGGAGGTATCATCAGGCTGTGACCTGATTGACAAGCTAGACTCCACCCCTTCACTTTTAATATCCTAACGTTGACGTGGCATTATGTAACTAACACACCTGTACACTGTGGAGGCCTCTCTTGGCCTTTGGACTACCAGCAGCATAGTTTAAAGCATCATAGCAACATGTACCTATATACTTAAGTAAAAGTCGACCTGAATATAAGCCAATTTTACGTAATTTTACCACAAAAACTGCATTAAAAATGTGCTGAGAAACTCAGCTTATGCACGAGTACATACAATAAGTAAGCTAACAGGGAAGAGATGGAGAAACCATTAGGGCACACTTCTCCAGGTACATAGGAGCCTTTGGGGAATAAGTGACTTATGTACAGAGGTTTTAGCAATGTTTCAGAAGGCTGAAGGTCTTCATGATCACCCCAAGGACTACTCATCTAAGATGGACAT
>NW_022104284.1:0-1152 GCF_000313985.2 Echinops telfairi
TGAGATCAAACAATACATTGCACTGGGTAAATCTGCTGCACAAGACCTCTTTAAAGTGTTGAAAAGCAAGGATGTTGCTTTGAGCCCTGTAACAAATCAGAGTGTTTTCAATTGCCTCGAAGGCACGTGAAAGTTGGACCTGGAATCAAGATGACTGAAGAAGAATCGGTGCATTTGAATTACGGTGCTGGTGAAGAATGTTGAAAGTACCATAGACGGCCAAAAGAACACACACCTTTGGCAGAAGTACCGCCACGCTATTCCTTAGAAGCAAGGACGGTGAGACTTTCTCTCGTGTGCTCTGGATGTATTACCAGGAGAGAGGAGTCCCTGAAAAAGGACATCATGTTTGGTAAAATCAAAGGTCCACGAACAAAGAAGGCCGATAAGGAGATGACTTGACAGTGGCTGTAACGATGGGCGTCAGTGCTTGTAAGAACAAGTGTGAGGATGGCGCAGGACCGGGCAGTGTTTTGTTGCTGTACACACGGTCACTGTGGTTGGGAACTGACCGCGGATTACGTTCACCTTTTCTACACTTTCATAGAAGTGTAACAATGCACATTCTGTGCCTGGCTACTCTTATTCAGCATATTTTTGAGATGCCTCACTTCTATAGCATGTTTTTTAAGGTACAAAAAAGGACCCCACATCTCAAATATGATTTCAGAACATTTGATCTTAAATATGATTCAGAACATTCAAAACATTTATTGAGTTATAAAGAGGAAAAAGACAAGACAAAGGCATATCACCCGATGAGAAAGATCATTCGCATGAAGTCCTTGTGACACCCATGGGTTTGCCGAGAGACAACAAGGCCATGGGAGGGCGAACGAAACTGTCACAAAAGCATGATTGGTGGCAGGTCAATACATCACAGTTACTGATGGGCTACGGAAGGGGGAAGGGACCCCTGCATTCCCTCAGAAACATGTGCTTCCAGGATTGACAATCAGGGCCTTCCACCGGTGAGCCACAGAGCCTGACTCATGACCATGCAGCCCCCAATATGGTGATCTCCGTCAAGGGAACACTCAGGCAAGACCCTGTGGGAGACTGCCCATCCCTGGGCTGCCTGAGGGAGTACAGGTAATGAGTAGCCCATGCACTCTGCCTGAGGGCAGATGGTTCAGCTCTGTAGATCGTGGT
>NW_022104284.1:2799-4524 GCF_000313985.2 Echinops telfairi
TGGTCCTGAAGAGATCATCTGCCCTGGATTCCCTGTGTTTCCAGTTCCTATCTGTACCATTTCGTTTTTTGATAACTTCCAATTTTCCTAGAATCATGCTTTATATATTCCAAGTTCTGATTAATAATGGCACCATGTTGCTTTTTCTTCTCACTCGAGTTGTGATAATAATTTCTTTGAGAAGAATTAATGCCAGACTAATCCCAAGAAGTTGGAGATTTAAGATGTCCCAATGTCCAACTCTTCTAAGATGCTGCTCTACACCATTCCCCGCCTTCTCACTCTTCCCTCGAGTATGTTTCCTCATGTCCCTGGGTCCTGTAATTCACTGCAACATCCCACAGAAACTCCCCAAACATTGATGCAAGGTGTCACGTGGTTGTGGGTGCTGTTTAATCCCAAATCTGAAGGTCAGGCAAAGGCAAGCCTAGTGTAGGGTCCAGAACCAGAAGTCAAAAATGCCCCAAAGTCATAGGTCTTGCTTCTACCCAAGCGCAGTTGGGAAATAGGTATATTGCTTTCCAGGTGTGTTAGAACCAGCACATATCCCCAGCAAAGAATGGTGTCTTAAGTCACACCCTCTCCTAAGGTAAAATCAGTGGTGTCCCCGCAAAGAAACTAAGGGTGTGGCTTGGTTCATACCTTCTACTGTAGTGGGGTCTTTTGTTCCCCCAGCAGTTTTATTGACATATAATTCACATACCATACCATTCAAAAGTTCAATTCAATCAAGAAGAGTTGTACAATTGCCACCTCAATTAGTTTTAGAACATTTTCTTCACTCTTATTGTTCTTAGCGCCCCATTGCACCACAACCTCCCCTGCCATACCCGTCAGGAACCATTAATGCATTACTTTATGTCTATAAATTTACTTCTGGATTTCATATACAGAAAACATAAACAAACTACTAACAGCTATAAAAAAGTACAACAGAGGAAAAACCTCAATCAAAAGAAAACAGGAAAAATAAGAACTGGAACAAATTTAAATGCACCACATTGTCGTTGTTGTTAGGGGCCATCGAGTCGGTTCCAATCCACAGTGAGACTAGAATGCAACGCCGCACGGCCCTGTGACATTCTTATAACTGAGCCCATGCTGCGTCCATGGTATCAATGCACCTCCTTGCGGACCTTCCTCCTTTTCGTTGGCCCCTCCACTTTACTAGGCATCGTGTCCTTCTGCAGGGACCGGTCTCTCCTGACAATATGTCCAAGGTATGTAAGACGAAGTCTTGCTTTCTTTGCCTCTAAAGAGAACTCTAGCCATACTTCAAATGGTTCATAGGGGAGATCAAATGATAGGGTGCTAAATTTTAACCTAACTGCATCTGCAGCAATCCAATTTCCAACATATTCTGCATGTTAGTAAGGTTATTCACATCCCTGGTCCTTGGTCAGAGGGAACTCGACGGAGGCTTAGTCCCCTGTATTTCCCCTTCACTTTTTGTTGTTGTTGCTTAACCGAAACGGCTTTAAAATGAGTCAAAAGGGAGATCAAATGATAAGTTATTACCAATGCAGTTTTTGAAAAATGTTTCCTAATAAACCCACATAATCGTTCTGTGCCCTTTGAGAAACATCTATTCAGATGACGCCTTCAGAATCCCTGACTGTCATCACGATCTTAGCAGACCTCTGGGCCTCACATGTAACGGGTCCAGCAGATCGCCCAGGAAGGCATTGTTTTGATGGTACCGAGATTTGCTGGCATTCTAAAAAA
>NW_022104284.1:5659-6585 GCF_000313985.2 Echinops telfairi
AAAAAAATTAAACTGATACATATTTATTATGATCAAAGATAATAAAAAATCATTTTGGGGGGTGTTTATACAACTCTTACCACAATCCATCCATCGTTGTGTCAAGCACATTTGTGCATTTGTTGCCATCATCATTCTCAAGACATTTTCTTTCGACTTGAGCCCTTGGTATCAGCTCCTCATTTTCCCCCCAGTCCCCCACGCTCCCTCCTTCATGAACCTTTGACAATTTATGTCCTTTTCTGAATCTGCCTGAATCTCTGGCAGCTCCTTGTCAATGTACTACTGCAACCCTTGTTGGATGATCGTCAGCCAGATTTTACTTAAATGTGATATTTGCGATATTCTTCTCTAATTTTGAGCATTCTGTTGGGTCACCTTTCTTTGGAATGTGCACAAATATGGATCTCTTCCAGTCGGTTGGTCAAGCAGTTGTCTTTCAAACTTCTTGGCATGGACAAGTTAGTGGATTCAGTGCTTCGTTGGCTTGTTGAAACATGTCAACTCTTTTATGTAGTCTTTTCTAGTAAGAACTGTGATTTTAGACTTAGCGTAAGGTTGGCTTCCTTAAAAAATTGTATTGAATTTATATGATTTCTTCCTTAAATATTTAATAGGGCCATCATTTGACCCTCAAATATCTTTTGGGGAAGGTTTTGAACTGTACACTCAGTTTTTTCAAAAATGAAGGCCTCCTACTTCTTCTTGATTGGCTTTGGAAGTTTGTGCTTTTAAAAGAATTTAATTATTTAGCCCAAGCTGTCCAAATTAATAGAATGAATTATTCAGAATATTCAGATGACTATAATTCTTTTATCCCAGAGATTTGTGGAATATCCCCATTTCACTCCAGATGTTGAGAATTTATGACTTCACTCCTTCATTAACCAATCTGCTCAGAAATTTATCAATTTCTTGAAACTTTT
>NW_022104284.1:8378-9520 GCF_000313985.2 Echinops telfairi
CTCTTATGTCATATGGGCCTGTTATCAGGAGAACTCATCCCTGGAGAAGGACATCTTGTTTGATTAAGTAGTTGTCCTTCCTTCTCAATTAGATGGGTTGACACAGTGGCTGCCACAATGGGCTGAAAGCTAGCAATGGTTATGTGGATGGCACCCAACCCGGCAGTGGTTCATTCTGATGTGCAGAATGTCTCTCTGCATAGGAGGAACGGACCCTATGACACCTGCCAGTGACACCTGTACTATTTCTCCTGATCTTCATTTCCTTCGTAAAGATACAGATTTTCCATTTGTTATCACTTACCTTTAGCCTACAGTGAATTCTACGGAGTCCTGGGTTCATGGCCTTCTGGGTTATACATTGGCCTGGTAATTGCAAGGTAACTAGTTCAGCACCACCAACCATTCCATGGGAGAAAGAAGAAACTTCCTGTTTCTGTAAAGATTTACAGCCCCAGAAACTCACCGGGCCAGTTCTGCTCTGTCCTACAGGGTTGCTCTGAGTCAGAATTGATTCAGCGACAGGCGCTTGGTTTTGGAAAGCCATTTCCTGTGGCACAGTTATGCTGGTGATGTTAAGCTCAGCTTTTGTTTTGATGAAATGAGATGGTATAGTGCCTACATTTTCAGATGATGTTTATCCTTAGTTCAGAAATCTCGAATCACTTTAATTACTTGCTGATGAAGATCAAGGATTGCCACTTTCAGTACAGATTACTCCTCAATGTAAAGAAGACCCACACCCTCACACTGGCCTGAGAGGGGACATCATGATAAATGGAGAAAGGGTTGAAGTTGTCAGGGATGATATCTTGCTTGGATCCACAATAAATTCTCATGGAAGCAGCAGTCAAAAGATCAAACAATGCATTGCACTAGGAAAATCTGCTGGATAAGACCTTTTTGGGGTGTTCAAAACCAAGGATGTAGTAACATCCTTGAGGACTAAGATAAGCCTGACCCAAGTCATGGTAAATATCAATGTTACAAAAAGGTAGAAACAAAATAAGGAAAACGGTTTTTTGGGTTAAAAAAATCATTTTATTGGGGCTCATACAACTCTTATCACAATCCATCCATCCATCCATCCATTGTGTCAAGCACATTTGTACATATGTTGCCATCATCATTTTCAAAACATT
>NW_022104285.1:0-1044 GCF_000313985.2 Echinops telfairi
TGTTGAAGGATTAAAATGTTGGGATATGAAACTGAGATAGTCATAATAACCAAGCATAAAGCAACTTGACTATAGAAGGAAGTATATGACAATAATTAGAAAAATTCAGATTATCAATCTGTGATATGCAGATTACACAAGCAACAAGAATTTGAAACTTTGACAGACGAAGATCATTGAGTACAGCCCATAGCATGTATAACACCAAAACATAAAAAAATAAGTATTCTCATAATTGTACCAATAAACAATGTCCTACTAAGTGGAGAAAACACTGAAACTCTTAAGGAGTTAATTTTATTTATATCCACAATCAATGCCAATAGTAGCAGTAGTCAAGAAATCAAACAATGCATCACATTGGATCAGTCTATTGGGAAATATATATTTACTGTGTTAAAAACAATAACATCACTTTGACTCAAGCCATTATATTTTCAATAGACTCAAATGAAAGCTAGACAAGGAGTACAGAAAACAAGAAGAAAAGACAATCTTTAGTAATGGAGTTAAAGAATATTATATATAATACGGACTGTCGGAAGAATAAAGAAATGTTTGAAGAAGTACTTCCATAATGCGTCTAAAAAACAAGGAAAGGACCATCTAATGTACTTCTACCTAATGTACTTTAACATCTCGTCAGGAGGAGAAACCAATCCCTGGAGAAGAGCATTATGATTGAAAAATTAAAGAATCAAAGGAAAAGAGAAAGCTCTTTCATGAAATGCACTGACACAGAAGTTCCAACAATGGATTAAAACATAGAGTTACTATGATTCTGAATCAGCTTGATGCTACATTGATAATAACAACAGTCCAAACCCAATTCAAAAGAAACATATATGAACAATCATTACCATACTCTGAGGAATATACAGATATCAAAGTAATGACATCTGTGGGATGATACAATGAAGAAGCTCAAAGTCAGCAGCTAAAACCATGTCAGTGGTTGACTGCAATACACCATCAATTGTTCACATGGTAATTCAGGTTAAGCTGAAGAAAAGCAATGCACAAGAGCCCAAACATCACCTTGGA
>NW_022104285.1:1381-3036 GCF_000313985.2 Echinops telfairi
TAGAGTTAGAAAACCAAACAGGAATAATAAACACAGCATATTTTATAATAAAATAAATGAAGAAAAAAACCCAAGCTTTGGGTTGCAATATTGAAAAATTCTTTGGACACCATATTGAATGATACAGAATCATCAAAAGAAGGTGGAAAGAATTCATAGAGTCACTGTACCAAAATAAATCCCACTATTTCAGGAGGTAGCATATGAGCAAGATTCAATGGTTCTGAAGGAAGAAGTTCAAACTGCATTATCCCAAAGCAAGGCTCCAGGAACTGATGGAAGACCCATTGGAATGCTACAGAAAGCTGATGAAGCTCTGAAAGCACTCACACATCTATGCCAGGAAATTTAGAAGACAGCCAACATATTTGCACAATTCCAAAGTAAGGTGACCCACCAATATGCTCAAACAAGAAAACAATACCACTGATATGACATGTCAAGAAAATGTTGATGAAGATCATCCAATAGCAATTTTATCAGTCCATTGACAGGAAGCTGTCAGAAGTTCAGGGGGATTCAGAGGACAACTTGTTGACTTGTGTTCTATTGACCACTCCCAGGCATTTCACTCCATGGCTCGTAACAAACTATGGATTACCTTGAGAAGAATGGGAATTCCAGAGCATTTCATTGTATTCATGAGGAATTTATACATACATGGATCAAAAGGTGGATGTGGGAACAGAACAAGGAAATACCACATAATTTAAAATCATGAAATGTCTGCAACAGGGTTATAGCCTCTCACCATGCTTAATCATCCTGCATGCAAAGTCTCTGAGAAGTTGGATTATATGAAGGATAATGTGTCATCAGGATTGGAGGAAGTCTTACTAAGATGGCCCAGCTTTGTTGTGAGGCTGATGCAGGACTGGGCAGTGATTCGTTTGTTGTGACTAAGGTCCTTATGGATTAGAACTGATTCTATGGCACCTAATGACCACAACATCGTTTTCTTCTTCCTATTGGGCTTGTATTATTTATTTATAATTCCTGAATCACACAATAGAGTGTGCTTCTTCCACGTGGATTAGTTGACGTCACATTTAGATAGCTGCTTGCTTGAAGAACAAGTCTAGAAAACCCAGAGGTGCCATCTAGTATTTTTGTTTGTTTTTTGCCACACTTAACTATAGTAACCATATCTTCTGTGATCTCTTCCCAAGTATCAGTAGGGCTCCCTCATAAGAACTATTTGTTTTAAATTGAAGTTGGAATTAAGTGTGCCCCAAATCATTCATCCATTCATATATGTATGGTTTACATATGCTTCTGGTTAACCTTAGAGACATCACATGATTTTATGTTAGAGTACAGTATCCATCATTGTCCAGGGACATAGGGTGATTCTATTCATAATGTCAGTAATTTAATCAATGATAAAGAATTTAAAACACAATCGAAAAATAAATTATACACATGTAAGTCAGCTATGAAGTTGGCAATGGATTCCTTCTTCATTTGGTTTGTTCTTGGTCTGGAAGCTGTTGAAACCTGTTTATTTGGGTGACCATGCCGGCATTTGATAAACCAGTGACAAAGTTTCCAGCGCCACTACAAGACACAAGCTACCACAGTACTACAAATTAACTGAAAAGTGGTAGATAGTTTGATCAGTAGAGCTATTGAGCCTGCTTGCTCTTTTTTTTTTT
>NW_022104285.1:4360-5726 GCF_000313985.2 Echinops telfairi
GGGAGGTCTTCTAGTACCACTAGCAGTCATTTATATAGGATCCATGTTGTTATTCGAAATGAAAGTACATGAGGACTGAGGGAGGTCATTCTTTACTACAATATACAATTTCATGAATAAAAAACTGTTCACATGGAGGTGTTTATGGTCACAGAGCATTAAAAGAACATGAATATGTATACCTGCTAAGTTCCAATCCATGTTAGTCAAAGGGCAACCTCTGTATAAAACAAAGATGGTGACAGGTTAAAAAAAATACATCAAACCCTTGTGTATTTTTCTCTCTTCCTCTGCTTTTTCAGATAATTACCTTTCTCTGTACCTTGATTCTAACTGCTACAAAAATCAAAAGACAACATAAAAAACAAAGTGAACCCATTAGAGACCTTTGGGAAGATCTCCATCTTCATAACCCTGCTTACTACAGAGGAGCTCTGATGACATAGTGGTCATGTGTGGGGCTGCTAACCACAAGGTCAGAAGTTCTAAACCACCAGCCACTCCATCGGAGAAAAATGGGGCTTTCTACTCCTTCAAAGAAATACAGTCTCAGAAACTCACAGTCATAGTTCTATACTGTTCTATATGGTCAGCAGGAGTTGGAATTAATTCAATGGCAGCAAATTTTTGAGAAATGAGCACCTAATCTCAAGTCACCCTCTTGTTCATATTCATTGGAGGAGGAAGATTCTGGAGCCAATTGGTAGTTTTAGACACATTTCAGAGTGGGGGAGAGTTAATGTGACCTCATGGGTGAGTCCTAAGTCCAGATCTCAGAAAGAGATCCCCTGATTTGTAAACTCACAAGTTAGCCTGCCAGCATATACAAAAGTATATATCTATATACTAGAGTATAAATTGGTCGGAATATCCGCCAAGGCACCTAATTTTACCACAAAAATTTCATAAAAAAATGTGCTGAAAAACTCTGCTTCTATTCGAGTGTATAGGGTAACTGTATACGTGTATTACGCATACATATTTAGGTATGTATACATATGCTGATATTTAAGTACTAAAACATATAAAGATTTTAGACATCTGGTTAAGGGAATAAGCTTTTTCTCATAGAGTATCTGTCGATTTCCCATGTTCAATTTTCCAGTAGGCAACATAAGGAAAGGCAGCTGTGCCAATGTGTGCTGAGCTTGACCACAAGGGAGGAACCAGAATGTTGTAAAGCACAGCGTTTATAAGAACTCCTGGCTCTTAGGAAGATGCATTTTTACTACTCTTTGGGATACGCATAAATAGCATTTAGAGAAATGTTGCTAAATCCTTCTAGACAGCGTCTGTATTTTCCTTCTTAGGACTCTTTCTCACTCTAACATGTTTGACCAAGGTGTTATTATTAGTATTATTGCTA
>NW_022104285.1:7446-9494 GCF_000313985.2 Echinops telfairi
GAGCTTCTTTGTTATTGCTTTTGGTTGTCAGAGTCGATCCTTATCCACAGTGACTCCATGTATACAGAATAAAATTGCTCCGTAGGATCTTTAAAGTTGTGAAAGCAGAAAATTCTTCTCTCTCTATTTTTTGTCTCAAGGTCATTTTGAAAGCACATCCTTCTTAATGGACCTACTGGGTGCATTCCACTCATCTCATTCTCAATGACCAGTATCGGTTACCCAGTACACCACTAAGGCAAGTAATATTGACAAACACAAAATCCATTTATTAAATTTGGTCACATTTCTGCTAATCAATGAACAACAAGAGAAAATGTAGGGAGAAAATTCTCCCTGAATCTGGCATTTCAACATATATTCTGAGCAGGAGACTTAAAGGTTTGTTCCCAACAAATGGTTCAAGACTATTTTTTTAAATGTATTTGAAAGATATAAACATGTGTAGATGTGTTAGACAGGTTATTTGTCCTGGTCTGGATGATAACGATAGTGTCTCCCTTCAGGGCAAAGACTGAGACGGTTAGTAATCCTTTTTTTAAATCTGATGTTTTCTCAAACTTGTTTTTCTCAGCTATAGAACCAATCCTCTGTGTATGCAGGATCCACCTGGGCTGGTTCATGGGAATTACCCTATGAAAATTAATGATAAAGGGTAAGTTATGGGAATATAAAACTCACCCTTCATTTACTATACCTTGAGTAATGAAGTCCTTATTTACTGATCAATAATATAACTTCTGACTTCAACAGTTTTAATAGTTTGCTTCCCTTTATGGAATGCTGTACTCTGAGTTGGCATTAACTCAATGGCAGTGAGTTTGGTTTGGATTTGGTAATCTTTGATCTTCATCGGTGATTGCTTCAATTACCCTTGGCTTTAATCAACAAAAGTTGTATCATCTGTGTATGACAGATGGCCACTGAGTCTTTTTTTAATGTTCATACTCTTTTCTTCTTCAGCTAGGCTAGTTAACATAGTCCAGCCAATTCCAATCCATTTCAGCTCACTAATGCTTCGAACATGAATTTTATTTGTTCTACTTTTTTGACAACTTTCCATTATCCTAGATAATGGAATATAATATCCATTATATTTTTATACATTCCACATTCTGTTTATTACTGAATAAGCACAAAATTTCTCCTAATTTTGAAAAAGAACTTTGCCTTGTTATATTGTGACAAACTTTCTATCTAAGAAATTTGTCTTGCAACTCTGTATTTGACAAAGTTCTTTTGATAATCATAAAGTTTTCAGTGGCTTATCCCTGTGAAGTAGATAACATATTCTTTCTTCCAAGTGCATGCTTTCTCTGAAAGCTTTGCTGAAGCCTATTCACCATGAATAAGACTATTGTTTGAAAAGGAATAGTACTATTGTTTGAAAAGCAGTTGGCATAGAGTCCATCATCACAGTAACATCCAAGCAGCATCTGGTGTGAAAGTAATCATCAAATGGTGACCTCAAAGTAGAGTTGATCTTACTGACATGGATAAAGAAGAGCTTTCAGAGGTATTTACTTGATAATGCTATATGGTTCAAAGTGAGAACAGTTCAAAACCACTATTATCAGTTGTAGCATTGAATGTAGGAAGAATGAATCTAAGACAACTAGAAATAATCAAAAAATATCTGTCGTTTGTATTTTTTTTTAGTCCAAAGAAACCAGTAATGTCTATATAAATGCTATAAATACAAATTATTTTATACAAATGAAAATGAAATGCAAAGAATAAAAATTAATAAACTGGGAATTAGTAAGCTGAAATGACCTAGTACTAGTCATTTTGAATTTAACAACATTATAGTTTATTAATCCAGGAATTATAAATGTGAGGGGAATAGTATCTCATTCATCACAAAAAAATCAATATCTTGTTAGAAGTTAAGTTCTGTGTGTGATGGGATAACAGGTATGCCTATATACCTGCCAGGAACAACAAGTAATATAACTACTACTCATTTACGCACTAACCACCACATCCAATGATAAAGAAATTGTAGACCTTTATCAAGATTTTCATTCTAAAAGTAACCAACTATG
>NW_022104286.1:0-997 GCF_000313985.2 Echinops telfairi
TTATTTCTGAGGTACAAAAATACATAAGCAAAACTACCCACAAAAAGATCAATGAAATATACTGTAAATTTTAAGTAAATAAAGCATTTTAGATCCCTTGGTATCAGCTCCTCATTTATTCATAGCTTTATTGTTTATATTTTTTAATTGCTACTTTTATTAGTTTCAAATTAGTATAGTTTCTTCTAATATAAAATAAATGCAGTGCTAAATATCTAATTGTAATATTGAGAATAGCAAATGTAAAAAAAATCAAATAAACTAACAATTTTGAGTTTTAATGTTGTCACATGTTAACTGGATAAGGCTTCACTAATGTATTGAGTTAATGTATCATGTAAATACTCTACAAACATAGGTTATTATTAAATTTTTCTAGTGCACTTATTAATTCACTGAATAATTAAAATTTTTCTAACTTTATCATTATATATTTTTGAATGTGCTTCATAAAGTTTATGAATCATAATCGGGCTCTTAAAAACTTGTGAGAAGCTATTTACTGTGTAACTGTTGGTATTTTCCATTCCAGAGGAAAGAATAGTAATGAAAATCCAAGCTATGTGGAAACAATCAGTCTCTATAACCTTGATACTAGAAGATCTGGAAGGTGCCTGGCTACTGCTACCAACTGCTTTGAACATGATCGCATTAGAAATCCTGGGTAGATCCTGGCTATCAAAAGATATAGCATCTGTGGTCTTAAAGACTTGAAGGTAAACAAGTGGCTATCTAGATCAGAAACAACAGAGTCCACATGGAAGAAGCACACCAGCCTGTGTAATCACAAGGTGTCACAGGGATCAGGTACCAGGCATCAAAGAAGAAAAAATCAAATTATTGTGAATGAAAGGGAGTGCAGATTGGGGACCCAAGACCCATCTGTATGCATCTGGACATCCCCTTAAAGAAGGGTCGAGAGGAGGAGATGAGCCAGTCAGGGTGCACTGTAGCGATGATGAAATATACAACTTTCCTTTAGTTCCTAAATGCTTCC
>NW_022104286.1:2539-4231 GCF_000313985.2 Echinops telfairi
TCAGACTTTGAGTAGTTGCAATTCATAAGGTTTATACCAGATAATAATTTTCAGAAGTAGATTGTTAAGTCTTTCTTCAGTTTTAAAACTCTTTGGAAACCTGTGTAACCCAGTTGCTATATGAAAACCTGGTGGCATCACAACCACACATAAGTGACAGTACTACAAACTGACAAATCAGAGGTTTATTCTGACTTCATGGGACACATTTCAATCAAAGACACACACAATGTTATCCCACAAAAACATGACATAAGACTACTTTAAGAAATAACTCAATCACACTTCTTTCCCTAAATACCAATATATGAAATTTCTGAACTACATCAATTAAGTCCATTAATAACGGCTCAGTCGAACTCAGAAAATACATGTAAATATACAAGATTCCCAATAGGCAAAAGCTCAATTACCAGATATCTTATTAGGGACAACAAAGCTCAAAGAGATTTCTGACTAACAGTCATTAGAAGAAGCTAATAAAATAAAACAAGAAAAGTAAGCATCTCAATGATGATGGCAATTGTCTGGATATCCTGAGTACGGTGCCAATAGTGGGGGGCTTCCAAAGAAGCTAATGGATATTTCACCCAAAGTGTAGATTAACCATCGAGGCTCAGGATACCACAAACTGTGCCATCAGAATATTCTGATCCATTGTGACCCCTCCAAAAATACACAAACACGATTTTAGCTCCTAGATTTTAACTGCATTTCTGAGACTATAAATATTTACAGGGGCAGATAGGCTTATCTTTCTGCCTGTTCGTTTGAACCACCAGCCTAATGGTTATCAGCCCACCTTTTATACAACAGCAACAGCAAGGCTTCTATTGTAACCCTATAGGACAGAATACAAATGTTTCATAGGATTTTCAAGATGTTAATATTTTGAAACAGAATGATTAATTGTTCTCCCCACAAATGGCTGAAGATTGAACTGCTTACATTTTAGCTATCATATAAAAAAAAGACTTTATGAGGTTGTCCATGACAGCAGAGCAGGCTCTCAAGTAAGTCTGAAGACAGATTGGAAAAGCAAGGAAATAAACTGGGTTTGAGGTAAGAGATTCTGTGACTGCATGGACGAGGCATGCTTTCTTTGAACTATCAAAAGATGAACACAACTAGGCTTTCTTCATACAAACCTCACTGAGAATGGAAATTCCAGAACACATCATTATCCTTACTTGGAAACTATTGAAATGAGCTAAGAGGCCACCTTTCAAACAGAATAGTGTATAGTTTAAAACAAGGAGTGTTGTGGGTAGCTTTGTATCCTCTAATCATACTTAGTCAATCTATTTGTTGAGCAAGTCATCAAAGCTGGATTAAATGAAGAAGAATGCAAATTTAGAGTTTTAGGAAGGCTTATTAACAATCTGGGATATGCAGATAAGCATATGACTTGATGAAAATGAGGAGGACATGAAGGACTTGTTCAGGAAGCTCAAACATTGCGGCCTTGTATGGATTACAACTCAACGTAAAGAAAACACAAGTCTTCACAACTGGACCAATAAATAACATCATGTCAAATGAAGAAAAGCTTAAAGTTGTCAAGGATTTTGTCTTACTTGTATGTACAGTCAATGCTCATGGAGGAGCTAGTCCAAAAATCAAAGGATGTATAGTATTGGTTAAATCTACCGTACAAGACTTCTTTAAAGTATTGAAAAGCATGGACCCAAG
>NW_022104286.1:5467-6526 GCF_000313985.2 Echinops telfairi
CAACAACAACAACAACAACAGATTTTCTTATCTGCTTGTTCAGATGATCACTGATGGAGTAGAGACAGTGGTAGATTTAGAAATTTAAAAATATAGTTGGAGTCATTTTTACTCATATGTATGTGTGCGTCGAGTGTTATTTGTGTCTTTAAATCTTTAGATCCTATGTCACATTTGTCATTCCTTACTCATTGGAGTATTAGAGTCAGTTCTAGATGTTACACAAACTTCCCTAATAGGAGAAAGGAAAATACCTTGGCATCCACATACTTAGCTTTTTGATTAATCAAGGGAAAGCTTTCACATAGTTCTTTATATTTTGTTCCCTAGAGTTGTGTTGCATGGCTATGCTAAGCTCTAGGGAAGATTAAGAAAGGTAGGATTTGCTGCTTTGAAAAAAAATGGAAATCTAATTATAAAAGAAGAAGGTAATGATTATTGACTGTTAGCTTATTATTGCAGTGAATTTTTTCCCTGAAAAAGAAAAAAAGATTTGCAAAATAGGTGCCAAAGAGTAGATGCTTTTGATTGTTTTACTGAAACACATTTATCCCATTTTTTTTGCTACTGAAAGTTGACAACTCATATATCTCATATAATTTTTTAGAAACTTGTAGCATTTATTACTTTGGCATCATACTGTCTTGTCTTATGCATAAGAGGGAAAGGGGAGGGTCTATGGAATAGGTACTTATCACATAGAAAATTAACTAAAATATCTACTTATCTTTCCATTTCCAAGGCTGAAGGGCAAACGTGGCCTTTTGAAAGATAATATCAGATAGCTATATATGCAGCTTATTTATTTGGAGGAGGAAATGAAATGTTTAAACCTGAATAGTGCCCATTGACTTTATATCAGACGTAAATTATTATCCTCAACCTTTCTAAAAGGCCATATAATCAGTCTTGGATTTTATTCCCCAAAGTTTATTTCAATCCAGTTATGTAAGCGAATAGGTAGAGGAAAGAGGAACGGAGTATAACGTAATGAACTAGAATAAAAACTGTTCACATTTGAATATCTCAATTGTATATCTGAGTGCATTTACTTCCACA
>NW_022104286.1:8493-9473 GCF_000313985.2 Echinops telfairi
CTCATAGTGCTGTCATTGTTTAAGTCAAAGGACATGGATTGAAAACCCCATAAGAATTTATTGTACTATAAATCAAGACACATTAAAATACTTTTTAGGCTATGTTACCTATAAAAGAAAAACTATTGATGCTTATATATGTATAGAAATGAATAAATGATATCAAGAAAGTTGTTCATAAAGTTGAGTAACAATTTGGTCCACTCCAGTTCAAGCACGTGGGTTAGATGTAAAGTTGAAAACTTTTCCTTGACTAACAGCTACCAAGGCTAGTGAATGAGGAAACAGGAAGAGGAACCTGTAAGCAGGAAGGACACAAACTGATGGAGACAAAGATTGATAAAACAAAGATCAGCAGGTCAGGCTACTGGCTGAGCTGAATGAATCTAAGATTGACCAACAATAAGGCAAGGCATTCATAGCTCCCAGGGTCAAAAGATCTTATGGCTGTTCACTGAAATGAATTCTTCTGGGGGGCAGGGAGGGGTGTTCACCTAATTGGCATTGGGGTCTGCCCCACAGACTTGTCTATTGGTTCCCTGCTGCTTGCAGTAAGTTATTACAGCTCAAAGAGAGGGGCGCATCTGATCAAAGCAACAGGAGCAAACAAAGAGGGAAGGAGAGAGTGTGGAACATATCCAGGCCCACCAAGGCCCGAGGACGATATTCCTGCTCAGAGCACCCAATGAACAGAAAGGACCATAAGGCCGGCCCCACCATGAGACACAAGGTCCCTCACTGACCCATAGAGGCACAGTGTGGGAATTGTGCCTAATCTGACCCCACTACACTGGGGTAAATGCTAAGGGTGTGCAACAGAGCAGCAAGGGGAGTAAAGCAATGAAGTGCTGGGGAATACCAAAAATAGACAATATGGCAGGCTTTTGACTCAAGTTCAAAGAACCAGAAGTTAATGAGAAAGATGCAGGATCAACATCAGCACAAGAGACAAGTCTACCCACAAAACCAAAGGAAAAAAA
>NW_022104287.1:0-980 GCF_000313985.2 Echinops telfairi
TTAAAATATTCTATAAGATTTGGCAAAATGGATAATGGAGACTTTTGTTTCAATATAGTGGTGCTGAGACATTTACAATGAAATGAACATGGAACAGCAGTTAAGTAACTAGACACAGTAAATCCTTCACTCGTTTGAGGAAGTCATAAAGGGGAAAAAGGAGACAAGAGTAGTAAAACAAAGAAATGCAGATTTAATATTAAGATAAACATGAATATATTTATAGGTTATAAGAGTGTACCAGTAAACAAAAAAGTTGAGACGAGAAAAGAATAATTGATGAAATAAAGTCTTAAGAAAGGAGACAGGATGAGAAAATGGTCAGATAAAAATATGGACTCTACAGAAGGGTCACAAGGAAGAGACGAGCCAGTCAGGGTGCAGTGTAGCACCTATGAAACAAACAACTTTCCTCTAGTTCTTTAATGCTTCCTCCCCCCATTATCACGACCCCAATTCTACCTTACAAATCCGGCTAGACTAGAGCATGTACACTGGTACAGATAAGAGCTTGAAACACAGGGAATCCAGGACAGATAAAGCCCTCAGGATCATTAATGAAAGTAGCAATACCAGGGGGGTAAGGTAAGGTGTGGGGAGAAAGGGGGAATCGATCACACTGATTTACATATAACTCCCTCCAGGGGGATGGACAACAGAAAGGGAGACAGCAATAGGTGTATCACATGGAAAAAAGGATAAATGATAAATTATCAAGGTTTTATGAGGGAGGAAGGGGGGAGGGGAGTGAGCTGATACCAGGGGCTCAAGCAGAAAGAAAATGTTTTGAAAATGATGATGGCATAATGGTGCTTGACACAATGGATGGATGTATGGATTGTGGTAAGAGTCCCCAATAAAATGATTATATATATATACATAATATACACATACACTCTATAGTCAGGCCACAGGAATTTAAATACTTGTTCAACCTCTTAGTAGTTGTAAATTTGAGATTACTCTGAATTCTTTTGTGA
>NW_022104287.1:2606-3914 GCF_000313985.2 Echinops telfairi
AAAACGATTAAAAAAAAAAAAAGATTTCCTCTGGGAGGGAAAAAAAAAAAAAGAATACATCAAAAAGCCAAAACCAAATTCAATGCCATTGAGTTGATTCCAAGTCATAGCTACCCTATCATGACAGGGTAGAACTAACCCTGTGGGTTTCTAAGACTCAACTCTTCAGGAGAAGAAAGCCCTGTTTTTTCCTTTGGAATGGCTGGTGGTTTCAAACTGCTAACCCTGCAATTGGCAGCCCACCTCGTAACCACTAGATAATCAAGGCCAAGATGCCCCAGCATACTGAGAGCCACCTCAGTAAGTAAGACCGCCCTACCGCAAGTTGACAGAGCAAACATGGTCCTGCCAACACCCTGAATTTGGACCTTTCTCTTCTAGAACTTTTATTCTTTAAAGCCACCTGTTTTGTAGTATTTTGTTATGACACCCCAAGGAAACTAAGACAACAGGGATGCATATAGATGAACTAATTTAATAAACACACTATTCAGCATGCTTTAAAGGCATCTATCTTGTCTGGAAACAAAGCAGATGCCAATCAATTAAGGTTAAAAGTTTAAAATTGTGAGAAAGCTACACAATAGACTATCATAACTTTATAAAACATTATAAAAACTTTAAAAAGAAACTTTTATAAATGAACTACTGATGTACACCAGAATGAAAAATGTATATGCTTTTATAGGCAGTTCTGGAAAAGACAAAAATAAGGGACAAGAAGCAGATCAATGGTTGTCTAAGGCCAGTAGTTGGTGGGAAGGAGACTTACTTCAAAGGAGCACAAGGGAACGTCTATGGATAAGCAGTTCTAGACCATGATCATGGCTATAATCGACATGACAGTATATATTTGCTAATACCAAGATATGTATTTTAAATAGTTAATTTTACTTAAATTATATTATTGCACATGAAAAAAAAAACATGAACAGGTCTTGTCTTGAGACACTGTAAAGGTGTTATGTTTTACTATCTAGTATGGTGCCAAACACAGATATTTAATAAGAGCTCTTCCACTCTTGCCAGAATATATGGTCTGTATACCTGATGTTGAAATAGAGATTGGCCTGTGTATATGACCTAATTCTATGAGCTCTTTAAAACTAGTGCTTTCTATGCTGGTTGCAGAAAGGGAAGTCTGACAATTGAAAGGAATAAAAATGCATAGGAGGTTATCTGTTACCAAATTGAAGGGGCCATTTGGCAAGGACCAAATGGTCTCAGAATTGATAGTAGTCTTGGAAGGGAGTTAGCAAACCAGTGGAGACCTCAGTCCTATCTCAATGAAGGACTCTGCCAACAACC
>NW_022104287.1:8280-9462 GCF_000313985.2 Echinops telfairi
TCACTCATATAACAGCCATGATCTTCAGATCATGTATATATAAATGTTTTCATATATGTTTCACATCATGTATATATAAATAGTTCCATCTGCCCTATTTATATAATTTATAAATTTTGCTGCATTTAAAAATTATCTCCTAAGCCACTTCCAATGAGTATGTTTTATAAATTGACTGGTTTCACTAGTCACTAACCTGTTTTTGTTCTTTCCCCCTCATTTAACAAATATTTATTAAGTATCAATTTATTCTCTCTTTTAAGCTACAAAGATAAATGAAACAGAGTGGCAAAAGATAAATAAATTAACAAGTATAAGGATATATGGTGAGCATATATATTTATTTACAGAATAGTATTCAGAAACAAAAAGAAACTACAAATATATGCTGAGATATGGGTAGACGCACCCACACCCCGCAAACATTATTTACAGTAAAAGAAGCCGGACTTAAGAGACCACAAATTGTATGATTCCATTTATGTGAAAAGTTAAGAATAGGCAAATACATAAAGACAGGAATTAATGGTAAACATTCAGACAAAATGTTTTAAAACTGATTTAGACTGATAGTTATACAACATATAAAATATGCCCCCCCAAAAGCATTTTAATAGGAAAAATATACATGATAACTACAGCGATAAATACACACAAGTAGTAATAATAAAGAGAGGTAGAGGAGGACTTCCTGGCGAATGTTTCACTGCAGCTTCCACCAGCCTGACACCACGAGAATTAGATGGGGCCTGACTACCACCACCGACTGCTCCGACTAGAATCACACAAGAAGGTACCGGACAAAATGAGAGAAAAATAGAATAAAATTCAAATTCATAGAAAAGACCAAACTTACTGGTATGATAGAGACTGGTGAAACTTCTGATACTATGGATTTTAGACATTCTTGTAATTTAGAAGTGAAGCCAACCCAGATCACATTTCAATACAAGCACAAGTGTGGAACCACAAGTAAACATGGAGCTCGTGCTGACACATTGAAGGGACTGCAACCAATGCCACAAAATATCCGTATACAAAATTGCTAAACAGGAGGCTAAATTGTTCTGTAAATTTTTAACTAAATCATAATTAATAAAAGGTTCTAAAGAAATCATAAAGTATAAATACACTTTAATTAGATGCAAAGAGGACCAAAGGTAAGGATAAAGATATGAAACT
>NW_022104288.1:0-4294 GCF_000313985.2 Echinops telfairi
GTCTAGAACAGTGTCTTATATTAAAGTAATGGCATTAATAGAAAAGAATTGGAACCCTGAAACTTGGAATGGGAACATAAAGCTGATGATTCAGAAGAGGAGGATATTGAGCCCCTAGAGTTGCTTGAGCTAACCCAGTTGATAAATCCAACCCTACCACCTGTCAGTAAAACAACTCACACCTGAGCAGATTAACCAACCTGCTCAAGTTGAAATGCCAGGTAGGGCTGCATTTGTAGCATTGCCTGGGAGAGATGCCTTACAAGATATTGCTGATAAACCCTCCGAAACACCCCCACCACCCATTATTTCCTTTAGACCTGTAACTAGAATTAAGTCTCAGAATGTTCATAAAGGTGAGGTTCAGATGATGACTCAGGAAGAAGTGTGCTCTACTCATAAATATCTGCTTGAGTTTTCTAATATGTACAAGCAGAAACCTGAAGAATTTCCATCGGAATGGTTACTAAGGGTTTGGGATACTTGTGCAAGGAATGTAACACTAGACCAGTCTGAGTTTCTTGATATGGAGTCCCTAAGCACCGAAGATTCTTCCTTTAATGTCTCAGCAAGAGAGGCCAAGAGAGGATCTAATTGCTGCCAGATGGCCTAGATTAGACCACCGTGACGTACCTGACCTACCTTGGTACACTGTAGAAGAAACCATCCAAAAGCTTAGTGAAATTGGTATGTTGGAATGGATCTATCAGAATAATCACATAGACCAAAAAAGGGAGTGCCCCCAGGACATACTTTTCACCACAACCATAAGGAACAAGTTTGTGAAGGGGCCCCAGCATCTCTGAAGACTCCTGTGACTGCTGTTTTATGTGCACCAGGATTAACAGTGAGAACTGCCCTAAATGAACTCTAACATTTGCCTACAATGGTAGAGGGCAGGTGTCAGTGCTGAATCAACAGAGACAGGGTGGACCTGGTTATTGTAATGGACAGCAAAGTTTCTGTAGTAATCAAGCCAACCTGTCTCGTGTGAACTTATGACATTGGCTACTTAGCCATGGTGTACATACAAGTGAAATACATGGGAAACCTACTATATATTTACATGCTCTATACAGGTGGAAGAATGCTAGATCAGATGAACAGCAGAAAGTCACAACCACTCAGTCAATTCCCAGACATGAGCCAGTTTAGAGACCCACAACCCCTTGAATGTGGGGTAGGCCAGGTCCCTTTGAAGGAGGACCCTGCTACATCTAAAAGGTTTATACTGTTAGTCTTTCTTCTAGCCTTCCCCAAAGGGACCTGAGGTCTTTCACAAAACTTATTGCTCATTGGGGGAAAGGAAATAATCAAACTTTTCAGGGGTTCTGGACATTAATTTCAGAAAACCCAAAATGTTTTGAAGGCCCGCCAGTCAGAGTGGGAGCATATCACCAGTCAGTGGGGGCATATGGAGGTCAAGTTATTGATGGAGTTTTAGCTCAGGTATGCCTTATGGTGGGTCCAGTGGGTCCCTGAACCCATCCTGTCATTATGTCCCCAGTTCTAGAATGCATCATTGGAATAGACATACTTAATAACTCACAGAACCCCCATATTGGCTCCCTGAAAGGTGGAATAAGGGCTAAGATGGCAGGAAAGACCAACTGACACCATTAGAACTGCTATTGCCTATGAAAATAGTAAACCAAATGCAGCATCTCATTCCTGGAGGGATTGCAGAGATCAGTGGCAGCATCAAAGACTTGAAGGATGCAGAGGTGGTGATTCCTACCACATCCCCAACTAACTCACCTATTTGGCTTGTAAAATAAACCAAAAAACCAAACAGATGGATCCTGGAGAATGACAGTGGATTATCATAAATATAACCATGTGGTGACTCCAATTACAATGCTATTCCAGATGTGATTTCATTGCTTGAGCAAAGTAATACTTCTCCTGGTACTTGGTATGCAGCTATTGATCTGGCCAATGCCTTTTTCTCAATACCAGGCTCAAAGGACCGCCAGAAGCAGTTTGCCATCACCTGGCAGGGGCAACAATATACTTTCACAACTCTCCACCAGAGGTACATCAACTCTTTCATCCTGTGCCAAAATATAGTTGGAAGGGAACTTGATCACCTGTCTCTTCCACAAAATGTCACACTGGTCCATTATATTGATGAAATGATGTTGATTGGACCCACTAAGAAGGATGTATCAAAGACTCTAGATTCAGTCAACATCTGCATGCAAGAGGTTGGGAAATCAACGCAGTGAAGATTCAGGCACCTTCCACCTCATAAAACTTCTGGGGTGCAGTGATATGGGGCATGCTGAGACATTTCTACTAAAGTAAAGAATAAGCTATTTGCATCAGGCTCCCCCCAACAACTAAGCAGGATGTACAATGCCTAGAGGGCCTCTTCAGATTTTGGAGGCAGCATATCCCTCAGTTGGGTGTTCTACTTCAATTTATTAATCAAGAGACTTGAAAGGCCTCCAATTTCGAGTGGGGTCCAGAACAAGAAAAGGCTCTGCAACAGGTTCAGGCTGCCATGCAAGCTGCTTTGCCACTGGCGCCACATGATCCAGCTGACCCAATGGTGCTGGAGGTGTCAGTTGTACATAGAGATGCAGTGTGGAATCTTTGGCAGGTCCTTATTGGTGAATCACAGCATAGACCATTGTGATTTTGGAGGAAAAGTCCTGCCGTATACTGCAGACAACTACTCCCCCTTTTTTAAAACAGCTGTTGGCCTGTTACTGGGCCTTGGTGGAGACTGAACACCACACCATGGGCCACCAAGTCACCATGAGGCCTGAGCTGCCGATCATGAATTAGGTATTGTCTGACCCACAGAGTCATAAGGTTGGATGTGCACAGCAACACTCCATTGTTTAATAGAACTGGTATAAACAGGATTGGGCTAGAGCAGGACCTGAAGGGACAAGTAAGCTACATGAAGAAGTGACCCAAATGCCCACAGTCTCCACTCCTGACACAGTACCTTCCTTTTCCCAGTCTGCCCCTATGGCCTCCCGGGGAGTTCCTTATGATAATTTAACCGAAGAACAGAAAAGACACGCTTGGTTTACTGATGGCTCTGCATGATATGCAGGTGGCACTTGTAGGTGGACAGCAGTAGCACTACAGCCCCTTTCTGGGATCTCCCTAAAGGACAGTGGTGAAGGGAAATCCTCCCAATGGGCAGAACTTCAGGTAGTGTACCTTGTCATTCCATTTGCCTGGAAGGAGAAATGGACAGATGTGAGACTGTATACTGATTCATTGACTGGCTAATGGCTTGGCTGGATGGTCAGGGAATTGGAAGGCACATGATTGAAAAATTCGTGACAAGGAGGTGTGGGGAAGAGGTATGTGGATAGACCTCTCTGAATGGGCCAAGAAAGTAAAGATAATCATGTCTCATGTGAATGCTCATCAAAGGGTTACCTCTGAAGAGGAGGACTTTAACAATCAGGTGGATAAGATGACACACACTGTGGAGACTAGTTCTCCTCTTTCCTCGACCACTCTTGTCATTTCCCAATGGTCACTTGAACAAAAAGTGGACATGGTGGCACGTCATGCATGTGTGCAGAATGGACTTCAACTCACCAAAGCTGACTTGGCCACTGCCACTGCTGAGTGCCCCATCTGCCAGCAGCAGAAGCCATCATTGAGTCCAAGATATTGGACCCTTTCTCAGGGAGATCAACCAGCAACCTGGTGGCAGGTTGATTATATAGAACCACTTCTGTCCGGGAAGGGGCAGCATTTTGTTATTACTGGAGTGGAACCCTACTCTGGATATGGATTTGTCTTTACCGCATGTGATGCTTTCACTGCAGCTACCATTCATGGACTTACAGAACGCCTTATTCACCAGCATGGCATCCCACATAGCATTGGTTCAGATCAAGGAACTCACTTCACAGCAAATGAAATGTGGCAATGGGCCCATGGAATCCACTGGTCATATCATGTTCCTCATCATTCTTAAGCAGCTGGCTTAATAGAACGATGGAATGGTCTCCTAAAGACACAATTACAATGCCAGCTATGTGGCAACAACTTGTGGGGCTGGGGCAATGTTCTCCAGGAGGCTGTATGCCCTCTGAGCCAGTGGCCAATACATGGTGCTGTGTCTCCAATAGCCAGGATTCATGGGTCCAGGAACCCAGGGGTGGAAGCTGGAGTGGCACCACTCACTATTACTCCTAGTGATCCACTTGCAGCATTTTTGCTTCCTGCCCCAGCAACCCTATGCACTCCAGGCCTGGAGGTCCTAATCCCAAAGGAAGGAACTCTCCCACCTGGAAACACAGCACAGATTCCACTA
>NW_022104288.1:4404-6489 GCF_000313985.2 Echinops telfairi
TGAGTGGTGTGATTGATCCTGATTACCAAGGAGAAATTGGACTGGTGCTACATAATGAAGGTAAAGAAGTATATGTCAGGAATGCAGGGGATCCTGTAGGCTGTCTCTTAGCATTACCATGTCCTGCGATTAAAGTAAATGGTAAAGTACAACAGCCCAATCCTGACAGGACATCTAATCACCCAGACCCTTCAGGAATGAAGGTCTGGGTCACACCACCAGGTAAACAACCACAGCCAGCTGAGGTGCTGACCTAGGGCAAAAGTCATACAAAAATGGGTAATAGAAGAAGGTAGTTCTACCTATCAGTTACAACCATGTGATCAATTGCAAAATGAGGTTTGTGATTGTCAGTTTATCTTTTTTATATGTGCTTATTGAATACCTTTCCTTTTTCATGTATAATATTAGGTGTAAGTGTGATTTCATTAATGCCTGGAAATTATATATGGCTTAAGAATTGTGTACGGGTATTAAGTTGGCAAAGGGTGGACTATGATAGGTAAATTTATTGTGCCAACCTGGTCAATAGGAACATGTGGGATTAACAAGATCACATTTGATCGGAGGGCAAAGAGATAAATGGCTTGGCAAGCCTTGTCTTTTTTTGCTTTCTGGTGATAGGACCAGTGTGCAACTGCCTTACCTAGTTCTCTGCCTCAACTTGTGAGCTACACTACCTGTGGGACAGCCAACCTGTGGATTGTGCAGCTAGAGCTTGAGGTTCCAGAGACCTGATTTGCCATACAGCTGGTGTATACATTGCTTGTGCTTGGGGCTGTGGAATCCTGTCATCTTGCATTGCTTGAGTTCGATATCCCATCCAGGCCTGCTTCGCTGAGCTCCTGAGCTGCTGACTGTTGGTGACCTGACCTGCTGTTTGCTGACTGTAGCTGGACTTCTTGCATTGCTCTAGGGAAGAGTCAGCTGTCTGCTTCCTTGACCTTGGACCCAGAAGCCCTGGTGAGTTGAAGGATTTCCAGTCTATTTAGTGTTCCAAGGAAGTGATTTGAACTGACCCCTCTTTACTGCTGTGTGGATTAATTAGCTGTTATATTCCTTTGTGTCTGTATGTATCTATCCATATATATATGTGGATATACATATGTATATGTATATATATAGTCATAAGTTTCCTGGTTTTGTTTCTCCAGAGAACCCTGTCTAACACCATGGGCCAGGTAGCTCTCTTCCAATTTCTTGGCATAGACAGATGAGTGCTTCCCATCCTTCATTAGCTGGTTGAATCATTTCAATTAGTATTCCATGAATTCCTGGTGCCTTGTTTTTGGCTAATGCCTTCAGTACATTTTGTACTTCTTATTTCTGTACCACTGGTTCTTGATCTTATACTACCATTTGAAATTGTTGAATATTGACCAGTTCTTTTTGTTACAGTGACACTATTTATTCTTTTCATTTTCTTTTGATGCTTTCTGTGAATTATTCAGTGTTTTGCTTATCAATGTGTTCAATATTACAACGGGATATTTTTACTTTACTTCAAGTTTTTTCAATTTCAGATGTGTTGAGTGTGTCCATAATTATTATAGGTATGTGATATTCCTTGAAATAGGAGAGTTATTTCATGTCATTTTATTTTACCTTTTCCAAAATTTTTTAGCTATTATAGTTCCTTGGATTTTTTTCATTTAAATTTTATAATTTAAATGTCTATAACTATAAATAACTACTACTGGGATTTTGATAAAAATCATGTTAAATGTATATGTTAATTTGTGGTGAGTTGAAACTGTAACTAAGTTTAATCTTCCAATGATGGATATGGTATATCTCTCCATTTATTTAGATCTTCTTTCATTAATGATGTGTAGGTTTTAATATAAAAGTTTGTACATGCTTTGTTGTATTTGCATTTATGTGGGTTTTAACCAATTTTAAATGGTACTGTGTTTCAATGACAGAGTCCATATCTTTGCTGGCATGTAGTAAAACAGTTTACTTTTGTCTGTTTATCTGATACTTTGCAATATTGATAAACTCACCTATCCATTCTAGACATTTTCTTTTTGATCATTTTTAAGTCATTTTCAATGCATAAAATACTATAGTGGCAGTTATACA
>NW_022104288.1:7363-9424 GCF_000313985.2 Echinops telfairi
CTGGTTAGATAGTGAGTCATAAACAAAATAACAAAAATATTGCTATCTAGTTCTTTGACTCATAGAAACCCTGTCCAGAGTAGAACTGCTCCCTAGGATTTCCAAGACCGTGAGTCTTGAGGGAAGCAGATTTTCTGTCTCCTAACAAGGGGTTGGTGAGTTATTACCATTGTAGTAGCTGGGCTTACCCACTGAATACTCGGGCATCTTCAAATATTTGTAAGGTTATCCAGGTAATCCAGTTAATAGTTGATGGATATTTGCAGGTCTTTTTCTTTTAGAATTGGTCCATTTTGTCTAAATTGTCAAACTCAAAGCATTCTTATATTTTCCAGTTGGTGCCTTAAAGGGATATAGTGATACCATCTGTCTCATTTCTGATACTAGAGATTTCTATTTTCTTCTTAAGTCATGTTAGAAGTGTGTTCATTTTATTAATATTTTTAAAGGACCAGATTTTTGCTTCATTGGCGTTCCCCATTTTCAAATTTCAGTTCTTTGGCTCTGATTTTTATTATTATTTTTCTGTGCTTTTTCTGACTTTTGTTTTATTACATTTGCCACCCCCAACCCCCCTCTAAGTTTTTGAAAGGATCTTAAATTTTGACTTTGGCCTTTTTCTTACAATGCTACTGTATGTATTTAGTGCTACAAAAATTCTCCCCAGACTCCTTTGCAATTGTCCCTCAAGTTTACATACTTTATTTTAACTTTCTTTTAATTTTATGTACTTTATTTATCTGGACACATCTTCTTAGACCCATCGATTATTTAGAACAATTTTGCTTAGTTCCCAGTAATTTAGAACAATTTTGCTTAGTTCCCAATTTAATTCTTTTTAATTAAAATATTATTTGATCTTTAGTGATCAAACAAGAATGATCAATAACATGTACTTGATATCCTTTAAAATCATTTCAATTTTGAAAGTTTATCTTTTGTCTTAGAATGTGGTCTGTCTTGGTATATTTTCTGTGTACAACTGAACAGAGTACATATTTACACTCTATAAATTTTTATTGGATTTTGATCGTTCATGGTGTTGCTAAGTTTTTCTATTGATGATTATTCCTGTCTAGTTGCTCTATCAATTGTTGAGAGACAGCTGAAATCCATGATTGCAGTTTTAGATTCATCCTTTTCTCCTTTTAATTCCATCAGTTTTGCTTTAGACATTTTGCAATTCTGTTGTTTAGTATATACATATTGAGGGTATACGATATGTTCTTAGTGACTTAATCATTGAAGATTATCAAACATATAGTCACAACCCCACCCCATCCCAAATTCAAAGACGCTGTCACTATACTGTGGAATAGAGTGGAATATAAAGATTTGTTTGTATGAAATGGGAAAAATATGAAAAAAGGCATAATATATGGAACTCAAACTTTTGGGCGCCTACCATGTTTCTAATAACGTTGGATTCATGCAACGATGCACACACCATCCTGTGAAGTTCCTGCCTCATGCCTTACTTTTCTCTGTCATCAGCCTACAGCTGCATGAGGCTGCAGAGTGCTCTGGCTTGCACTGAATTTGTGGACTTGAGTTGTGGTGGACTGTCTTCTTGACATAAGATTATTTCTTGATGTAAAGCTGTATCTTATATAAAGATGAGTGTCACTAGGTTTGTTTTATTAGAAAACCTGACCTAACCCAAGGGCCTTTCACCTTTTCACTTGCCCTCTACTGTACCGCCACTGCGTGACACTGTGGTGGCTTGTGTGCTCCCTTATTCCGTAAGCTATGTCATCCGTATTTCCATTGCCAGCAGAGCCATGCACGATGAGCAGGCTTCAGTGGAGCTTGCAGATTCAAAACCGATGATCCAAAAGGAATTGGCAGTCCACTTCAGAGGAAGTAGCTCTTGAAAACCTTGTGAACCTTGAAATAGTGTTAGGTACTGAAGATCTGGGGTATGGAAACAGAACGTTTGGGGCGAGATTGACAAAGGACGTGCCTCTTGGATCGGAAAGCATTCAGAATGTGACTGATGAGGAGCTGCTTTCTCAAGGTTGAGTTCATGGTAGAGCTGTAAATGGAGTGAAGCCTGAGAGA
>NW_022104289.1:0-1306 GCF_000313985.2 Echinops telfairi
CCCCCATTTCTCCCCCCACCTTTCCATTATCCTCCTGGTATCTTTATTCTCATTGTTGGCCCTGTGGGGTTTCGCTAACCTGGACTCCCTGTGTTGCAGGCTCTTATCAGTAGTAGTGTGCATGTTCTGGTCTAATCCGATTTGTAAGGTAGAATTGAGGTCATGATAGTGGGAGAAAAGAAGCATTAAAGAACTAGAGGAAAGTTGTGTGTTTCATTGGTGCTATACTGCACCCTGACTGGCTCATCTCTTCCTTGTGACCCTTCTGTGAGGGATGTCCAATTGTCAACAGATGGGCTTTGAGCCTCCACTTCACGCCACCCCACCCCCATTCACATTGTTTATGATTTTGTTCTGGGTCTTAGATGGCTGCATCCATTCATTCTTATCATTCATTCGTGCTGTAAATATTTGAATGTTTACTGTGGGCCATAGAATATTGGAGACACTTGGATACATCGGGGAGGATGACAAACTAGATCCCTATTCTTACGCCAAAAGAAAATAAATTGTGTTGATTAAAGTTAAAATAATTTAATTCAAATATCAGTTAAAAATCATGATAAATACTAAGGAAAATTAAAACAGTATATGCTAATCACTGGACTGATACCTGCTTTCGACAAGACAAGGGTGAATAACAAGAGCCTTTCATTCAGATAAGTCTCAGAGCATCCCAGTTAAAAGCACAACACAAGTCTCAGAGGCAGGAATCTTCATAGGTTGCATGAAACACAGAGACCAGTGTGAGTGGACTTTGGCAGTGTGGCAAGAAGGCGGCTAGTGTAAGATGTCGGTAAGCAAGGACCAGATTGAATACAGTGGAAATAATAGTGGGACGTTAAAGTAGAGGCAGTAGGTGGCCTGATGTACTTTTAGAGGTCTTTATGGATACTAAGTGGAGGAGACATGGAATTGTGTGGATGAAAGTACAAAAAACACTTTCCCAAGTGGTCTAGGCTCGGTGAGCGGCTGGATGGGGCTGGGACTGAATGGTAGTAGTGGCGGTAGAAAGGAGATGGATTCTGGGTAACTTCTGAAGGCAGAGGTGATGGTGTTGGACTAGATGGATTAGATATTGGGGGGTTAGAGAGAGAGACAGAAGAGGATCCGGCTTTTTGGTTTGAGACACATGCACTTTTGAAATACTAGTGTTCCCTGGGCTCTTTCCCTTTAGTTTTTTACCTTGCTTTTTTCTTTTTTTCTTTTTAAAATCATTTTATTAGGGACTCATACAACTCTTATCACAATCCATACACACATCAATTGTGTAAAGCGCATTTGTACATTCATTGCCCTAATCATT
>NW_022104289.1:9067-9451 GCF_000313985.2 Echinops telfairi
GGGGGGAGGCTAAAGACAGGAAAACAAAAGCCATAGAAACAAGAACAACATCATCAATCATCCTCCTGGGGTATAAGGTTATTGCACTTATAACATTGTCAATTTTCCCAGTGACACAGCACTCAGGACTCTTGGTATAGGGAGTCTGTGCAAGTACATTTCCATCTTGAGCCACAACTAATAAGTTGTTGCCATACACAATTCAATTTCCCATTTGGTTATACAGCACATTTCTTTGGGCCTGCTCCATACACCTACCTTAGAGGGCAGAGAGTGAACCTGGGAAACTGAAAGACAGGTATCACCGAAGATAAAGAACAACAGTCACCATCAAGAAGGTAAAGGGTTGGGAAAGGTAGGATTCATTCCATCAACAAGACAGGC
>NW_022104290.1:0-934 GCF_000313985.2 Echinops telfairi
GTGAACTAGAAAGGCCTAAAAAGGCGAAGCTTACTGAGCCATTTATCGCTCCACCCTTCAATTAACCCCACATGTGTTTATCAGCCATGTTGGCACAATAAACTTTAACTATCTCAGAATGTGTGTTACTTTTTGTACCCACATCCACAGTGACTATATCACAATGCAGGTGTCGGTGTGTGTCCGTGGATTGAATGAACTGAAGCAGATCAGGAAGGAGCCCTGGCGCTGTAGTGGGCTGTTAACTGCAAAGTCAGCAGTTTGAAACTACCAGCTGCTCCCTGGGAGAAAGAGGAGGCTTTCTACTCCTATATCGATTTACAGCCTTGGAAACTCACTGAGACGGTTAATGGGTTTGTTTTTATTAATTTTTTTATTCCTCCCCTGGCTTCATCCCTCCTGAGTTTTGCAAAACTCAAAACTCACTGCCATAGAATTGGTTCTGACTCCTTGTGACCCTGAAGGACACCGTAGAACTGTCCCTGTAGGTTTCTGAGACTGTAGAAATCCCCATCTTTCTCCCAAAGACTGGCTAGTGGTTTGGAACTACTAACCTTGTGCTTAGCAGCCCCATGTGTAACCACTGCCCCCACCCCCACCCCAACGGGGATAAATCCAAGGAGGTTCACATTCACGTGGCAGGTTTCTCTGAAAAGGGATGTTCTGGATGCATTTGGAGGAGTACTGCGATCTCCTTCCCCTTATGGGATGCTTCCCATTTAAATCACTACAATGATTATCCTTCTGGGGGATAACCTAAAGCCTTTGTTCCAAGGTTGTTTACCTTCTCAGGGACACTGATAACTTTCCTGAACAATGGCTCGGCTCCAGGGAGTTATCTTGGGCCTGAGTCTAGTTCCAGAACAATCAACTCTAAGTTGTTTAAGAAGCTGTGTACATTAAAACAGCCATAAATCACAGTAATGAATCCACC
>NW_022104290.1:2955-4678 GCF_000313985.2 Echinops telfairi
TTCATCTTTGCTGGAGGAGCAGGCTTCCTCCTTCTCCCATGGACAAGAACTTTGAACATGTCGTCAGGAGAGCCAAGTGCCTGGCGAAGGATATCATGCTTAGGAAAGAAGAGGGGCAGAAAAGCAAGAGGAAGACCCTCCACAACACGGACTAACACAGTGGCTACCACCAGGGGCTCCAACATTCCGATTGTGAGGCTGTGAGCGGTGTTTTTTTCTGTTGGGCATTGAGTCTCTATGAATCCAAACCTGGTCGACAACACCTAACAGCAATGTAATTGCAAGACTGTAGTGCTGAAGTACATCTCTTTACCCTAGACCTTATTTTGGAGCTCTGGACTGAAATATTCAACTGCCTATTTGATGTGTTAGAGGCAACTCATACTCAACATGTCAAAGCTGAACCTATCGGTTCCTTATTCCCAGATCTAATCCCCATCTACTAGTGTTCAGAAATAGTCTGATCATCCAAACTGGGTTACGAGTTGACCTAACTGCAGGGTCAGCAGAAAGAGGAGGCTTCCTACTCCCATAAGGATTTAGTCTCAGAAACCCAGAGGGGCAGTTTCCCTCCATCCTACAGGGTCTCGATGAGTCTGAATCAACTTGATGGCCCTGAGTTTGGCTTTTTGTGCGTGAATTTTTGTGCAGCCAGATATAGATAGATAGTCCCTCACTCTCAGTCTACTCATCCGGTCCATTCATGTCTAAGGTCTTCACCTAGATCTATATATAGTTCCTGAATCTATTTTTCTTCCTTTCCACATTTCTAGTGTAAGCCTTCACCAGTCCCTACCTAGACTTTTTTGATAGCTCCTTGGTCTCCCTGAACTTATTTGGCTTTTCCCATTCCCTACACTGAAGCCAAAACGTTATTTCAAGTTTTAAAATTCGCAGTAGCTCCCAGTACATGTCGAATCAAATAGGAATCCATTACATAGTCGATCAAGTCCTGTCCTGTCTGATGTAGCCCCTCCTGCGTCTTAGGGCTTTTTTGTGCTACCTTTTCCCCTCACATTCCTCCATAAGGTTTAAGGGTGTTCCTCCCACATCTCAAATTGATGCTCCTTATTATAAGTTCTTTTATAATTCTTTGTACTTGTTCCTGCAGGATGCATATAGAAACTGTTGAGTTGCTGTGTATTTTGTAATGTATATCCTCACTACAATTCTGTACAACAGTGATTGCACTGACCTGAATGGTTAAGGTAAAAAGGACAGACAACATCAACTGTTGACAAGGACATGGTGCAACGGGAATGTTCATATATTGATAATGGGAATGTGGATTTTCTCACTCAATTTGGAAATATATTTGACTATATACTCAAGCAGAACGTACTCATGCCCTTGATTCCACAAGTTGCACTCCTTGGGATGTATCCCAAAGAAATGCATACACATAGTCACCGAAAGACCTAAGCAAGAATGTTCTTAGTAGCAAAATTTGTAACATTGCAAACTAGGAATATCCCAAATATCCATCAACAACAAACTAATAAATCATCTGTAGTATATTTATGCAACGGAACTTTATAAAGGAAGGAGAATGGACAAACCATTATTGCTCTGCATAGCAGCAAAGATGAATCTCTCAAACAACCTTGGTTTTTTTAATTGTCTTTAAAAATAAGTTGTGATGTGTATACATCAACACTTGTACCACTCGAGTTAAGTGTCACACATTGTGGAAACTCATGCTGTCATCCTCCCCAACCCCACC
>NW_022104290.1:6035-7146 GCF_000313985.2 Echinops telfairi
AAATAGAAAAAAGCTGCGCTGATGTGAGGGGGATAATGCATTTGGAGTTTGTTCCAACGAGTCAGACTGTTAATCAAGCTTTCTATTTATAGGTTCTGAAAAGATTGCATAACACCATGCGACAAAAAAGGCCTGATTTATGGCAGACGGGACTGGTTTTGCCAACATGACAATGCACCTGCTCACACAGCCATCTCCGTGCACCAGTTTTGGACAAGAAACAGCATGCCTCTTTCGCCCCCTACACCCTACTCACCTGACCTTGCTCCATGACACTTTTTTGTTTTTGTTTTTGAAAATGAAGAGGGACATGAAAGGACAGCAATTTGATGACGTAGAAGAGGTTAAGAAAAAAACAAGGGAGGTGCTTCAGTCATCCAAACAGATATGTTTGAAAAATGTTTCCAAGAATGGAATTTCAGATTTGACAGATGTATTAGGTATAATAGAGAGTGCTTTGAAGGTGATAAGATTGTTTTATATTAAAAAAATTAAATACATAGCTTTGAAAAAAAAGTTCAGTTTTGGGGGGGATGCTCCCTAATATATATATATATATACACACATATACATACTCCTGATCAGACTATGTGTCTATCCATGTAGATTATTGTTAATACTGTTTTTTGAGGTAGAGTGTTGAGGTGTCTAATAATAAAAGCCTAAATTGCCTTTTGGGAAAATTTTGGACATCAAAGGAACTTCTGAGCAGGGCACTGAAGGCAGTGAAAAGAGGTATAGAGAAAATCTCTATTATTTTAGAGAGTACGTATGACACCACCAACAGAAGGTTGGTAGAAAGGGGAACAGTTAATGTGCTTCTGGTTAGGCTTTAAAAGAGAATGATGAACATGGGATTAGACAGGAGATGATGGGAGAGACTTTTTGTGCATTGGCACAGAACTTGCCTAAATAATGTTCAAATAGGAGGAGATGAGCCAGACAGGGTGTGATGTAGCAACGATGAAAAATACAACTTTCCTCTAGTTCCTAAATGCGTCCTCCCCCTCCCTCCCCACTATCATGATCCGAATTCTACCTTACAAATCTGGCTAGACCAGAGGATGTACACTGGTACAGATAGGAACTGGAAACACAGGGAATCCAGGGT
>NW_022104290.1:8344-9448 GCF_000313985.2 Echinops telfairi
GTGGCCCACCTTGGGCCAACTTCTACTTCCCACCCAGTGGGAGCAGTATCCTCTTGACTTGATAGTTGGAAAGTGGTTGTCCTTACCTAGGACTAGACCCTGACTCCAGTGAGCACCATGAAAATGATTCAAATGACAGTCGACACTGTTACTCTGTGAGCCTTTTGTTGGTAGACCAGTAGTTGAGTGAGTGAGAGAGTGTGTGAATGAGAGTGAATGAGTGAGTGAGAGTGAGTGAATGAGAGTGAGTGAATTAGAGAGTGAGTGAGTGAGTGACTGAGTGAGTGAGAGTGAATGAATGAGTGAGAGAGTGAGTAAGTGAATGAAAGTGAGTGAGTGAGTGAGTGAGTGAGTGAATGAGACAGTGAGTGAGAGTGAGTGAGTGAGAGTGAGTCAGTGAATGAGAGTGAGTGAATTAGAGAGTGAGTCAGTGATGAATGAGAGTGAGTGAGTGAGTGAGTGAGAGAGTGAGAGAGTCTCATTTGGTAATCTCAGATGCGTGTTGTGAAAATGGAAGAAAGTATCTCTAACTGCAGCATACCCTTTTAAATTCCCTTCGGTCATTATATTGCCCAGTTATTATTTTTTTTCAGGGAAAATGAAATGTTTATTTTTCATTCTCTTTTGAATGCACTGTCCGTTATGTCACAGGCTTAATTTAAAAGACAATGATTAATAACACTCCCAAGATTTCACAATTTCAAGGCTAAGGTTCCGGTTAAGGTAACACAGTTAAGCTAATATAAATGAGGTTTTACAAAATGACTAAAAGCATTCTGTGACAATGATCTTGTGACCCTTAAATAGTTAGGTAATTAACTTGGCGTCAGGTAAAGTCTTGCCAAGTGAGGTGTAATATAAAGGAGGAAATTGAGGCTCAAAGATTGGAAGTCACTTGTACAAGGTCGCACAGGTGGTTAGTAATGGCTAATGACAGAGGCGTCTCTGTTTTTTCCCCCCACCACCACACCTTTGTGCAGGTCAGTCAGCTCCAAGCAGCCTCAGCACGTCCACAACTAGACTTCCTCAGAATGGACCCCTTCTCCCTCCTCAGGACCCGCTTCAGACAAGATTTAGTGAAGTCAATGAACCTTGGTTCAACCT
>NW_022104291.1:0-5358 GCF_000313985.2 Echinops telfairi
TTGCTTATAACAACACTTCTCGAATCTCATTGTCCTTATTTCCTTACCATCAACACCCTTCGTCATTCCCATTAATATGGTTACTTTCCTAAAGAGTCAAGACACTGAACTAAAAATAGCCTGAGAAAAAATTTCTATTAGGGAAAAAAGTGGATATTCTTGGAAATACGAATGCAAAAGTACATAAATATGAAGACAAATAGACACTCTATGAACTAAAGCTGCCATCCAATGATAATCCAAAAGAGGAGCACTGAGAAAAGGAGAAATAGAAATGCAAATAATTTTTTCCTCAGTCAGTGTGGAAGACAGTCATGCATTCAGACTGAAAAGACTTATGAACTGCCCTGCTGAATAATAGCTTTTAACATCTCACATCAAATTCATCCTATTGAATTTCAGGAAATGATGAATAAAAAGAAGACTCTAAAATTTATTCAGAGGAAAACGGATCACCTACAAAGGAAAAGCAATTACATTGTATCAATCTTCTCACCAACAGCAGAGGATGTAAGAAGACAATGTTTCAATAGTTTCAAGTTCGGAAGGGAAAGATTTGATTCTGCAGTTGTATATCTGGTGACAAAAGCATTTCAGAAAGCAAGGAGTTGAAAAATTCTCTCATTTACCTTTTCTGAAAAATTTTTTTCTGTGTACATTAAGAGAAAGAATAATCCATTAATAAAGAAGATATGGAATCTAAGAAGCAATATAATATATTGTTTTCAGGTGTTTTTCAGCTCACATGTGACAGAGTAGAACTGTGTCTTAGGTTGTAATCTTTATGGGAGCTGATCACTAGATATTTCTCCTGAAAAGCCACTGAGTGGGTTTGAACTGTCAACCTTGTAGTTCAAAGCCAAGGAATGTGAGCAAATCCGAGGATGACCCAAATCAGACCGCAAATTAATGGTTTCCACAAAGAATAATACAAAAATTTGACCTCAAGAAAGAGTGGGAGAAAAATGTTGATCAAAGCTCTAAATCATAGAAAGACCAGATTTCTGGTTTCTTAGCAAGAGGTGGAACCATTAATCCATGGCCCTTACTTGTCCTTCAAGCCTGGCGCTGAACTCATCTTTGTGGCTCAACTTTCAGCCAAACACTTTAGAGGCAGGTCCCTAAGAATGATGAATGAGAACACCAGAGAGGTTAGAACAATCACTCACACAAGATCAAAAGGGCAGCATTTGCCCAAGAATGAAGCTCAGAAGGCGGGAAGGGATAACCAAGAAGGGTGAATGTAAACAGAAAATACAGGGAGAACATTGTAGGGATTGTAATCAATGTCATAAATATGTATATGTTGTTGAGAGGAAAATCAATTTGCTCTATAAGCATCTATTCAAATCACCATGAAAAGCTACCCCTCCCCCTGTTTTGTCATCAAGAAGTTGTGTGAACTTACTACTAATATAATGATTTGTTTTAACCAACCACAAGAAAGCAAGATAATTAAAAACCGTGGAAGTTATATACTTTTTTGGTCAACTTGAAGATTTGAAAGCTTAGTGGTGGAGTCCAACCTGTCAATCAGGTTACAGCTTGATGGTACCTCCTTGTGGGTGTGACCGTCTCATAAGGAGGGTCCTGGGAACCTCCCCTCTCTCTCTGCTTCACCTTCCTGTTGATGAGTCACATGGAGACCTGCCAGCCCTATGATGCCTCCAATGCCATTTGATTCACGACACTTTTTACCCACCAGCCTGTGATCTTCCTGCATTTAGCATCATTGCATATGGCTGCATGAGTCTGAAGAGGGATTTATGGACTAGTATCTGATTTATGGATTAGTATTGGACTTATGGACTTGATCTGGACTGGACTGGAATGTTTTCTTGATATATAACTAGCAGTTTATTTACAAGTAATTTGCATCTAATATAATTAAATAGTTCAATCATATCATGGAGAATTGTATAATCACTCCCACCTCAATCTGAGAACATTCCCACTCCCCCATGGTCAAATCAACTTTAAGATGATTCATGCAATCACAATCTGTTCTAGAACTCCCTTCCTCTCCCGTTATAACTATTTCTTGATATAAACTCTCTCTTATACATATATGAGACTGAATTTGTTTCTCTAGTCAACCTGGCCTAACACATAAATCCCTGGAAGGGATTTATGGACTCGTATCGGACTTATGGATTTGATCTGGAGTGGGCTATGATGTCTTTCTGATTCATAACTACTTCTTGATAGAAAGCGCTCTCTTATACATATATGAGTCTCTCTGGATTTGTTTCTCTAGTCAGCATGGCCTGAAACATATACTCTCAAAAGCCACTCACTGTCAAGGACTCAATGCCAAATCAGAGCCACCCTTTAGGCCAGGGAAGAACATCCCCTATGGGTTTCCAAGGCTAAATCTTTATGAGCGTAGAAAACCTCTTTCTCCTGAAGAGAAAAATCAAACTGTTGTTGACCTTGTAGTTAATAGTTCAAAGCATAACCCACTGTGCCACCAGGGCTCCTTAGAAACTCTAAAAAATAAGCAAAAGCGAAAAGAAAAAACAAAATATCCAAATACTGAGCAAACGAAAATGTGGCATAATTTGAGTGCATATAAAAGCTATGTGTGCACAAATTTACAGTCTATTAAAAAAAGGAGTTCTGATGGTATAGTCATGAGGCTACTTGCCTCAGGGTAGGTGGTTCACACCCAACAGCCATTCCCCAGGAGAAAGATGAGATTATCTGCTCCATAACGATTCACTGCCTCATACCCCTTTGTAGGGTTGCTGTGTGTCAGCATTTACATGATGGTAGTAGGTTTGATTTTTGTGGGAATAGTTTATTAAGTATGCAATAGCATGATGAAGAAATTTAAAATATTGTGAGTATTACCAAAATGTGATGTGAAGACATGAACTAAGCACATGCTTTTGGGAAAATGATGCTGATAGACTACGTCAAGCAGGAGTGCCACAAACCTTCAATTTGTAAAACATGCAACATCTGCAAAGTGCAATAAATGAGGTATGCCTGCAGAAGATTTCCAGACTGTACCAAAGGGGCTTTCAATCATTAAAAAATATGTAAGATTTTCCTTCCAGAGAAAATGACAGCAGCTTGACTAGATAAATAGAAATCAAATGATTACATTGGGTAGAACTAGATTCTAAAGCATCAGTAATACTTAGAGAGATTTTTTTTGTGCATCTGTGGGCGACTCCTAATTTTCTGGCTATCTTAAAGGAATAATGTAGTAACTGAATATACAATATCAGAACACATATACCTGTTCTCCCTAAAGGAAAAGTAGTATATTATAACAGGCCAAAGTGATACATTTTTTATTGCTTTACTCTCCCCCCACTCTTTCTTCAGAGCAAGCATATATTCCCACTGCTCTTGTAGCTGTAAACATTTCAAGGAGATTGGTGTGATTCAATAGCTTTCCTGTTCTCCCTTCAAAAGAAACAGTGTATGAAAAACTCTAGGCAGATCATTAAAATTGTATTAATACTTGAATGTGGAAGATGAAAGAGATGAACCCTGCCTCATGCTGAATTTATTTTTAGCCCTTGATGGTGTATGCTTTTGTCTGATACTTGGACCAGGTCATCCCAGAAGCAAAGGAGCACATGAACATTGGTGTGTGCTGTGAGACAGAGGGCTATTCAGTGAGGCTGTAACCTTCGGAGCATAGATGAAACACACCACGCTGCCACAAATGCCATCTAAGGAAACCGGGTCTTTTATCCAGTGATATGTCTGACAATCCAATGTAAACTTGTCTCTTTTTAACAGTTTATTCAGATAGCAATTTATTGCCAGATGTAAAGTATCTATCAGACTCACCGAAGAGAGTTAGAATCATATTTTATTTGCGTACACATCAATTGAGGTCTAATTTAGCCCCAGGATTGTCTAAAAGTATAGAGTCAATAGAGATATAGATGCTATTTTCTAATAGGAGATATAGATCAGTTATTGATGCCTCCTTTAGCTCATTGCTTCTGCCCAACTTTTGAAGTCCCCTCATTTCACTAGAGCCTCATCACAGGAAGATCCGAGACACTCAGCGATGATCAACTAGAAGCAAGCTATTGTAATACTTTGTGAGCTTTAAAAATATTTGACAAGGAGGAAATTTCCTATAATCTAGAAACTAGAATTTTTCATTTGGCATCATACACAATTGACACGAATGCTGAATGTTCAAAGAAGAACAGCATTTTCCACCATTAAAAAAATCACAATGCTTAAAATAATAACGGACAATGTTCTGTTAGCTAACTTCATGATCCGAGGCAAGCTTTTGAGCCTCACTCAGCCTTAGTCTGCTAATTTAAAAGGAGCAGGTAGGTATGCAATGCATCCACTTCCCACGATAGTCCAAAGTCCCAGCCCTTGAGCAGATTCACACTCATAGTGACCCTACAGGCATGAGAAGAACTGCCCCATGTGAGTTTCTGAGACTGCACATCCTCACGGGAGTAGGAAGCTTCGTGTTTTTTTCTCTCTCAAAGCGACTAATGATTTCAAACTGCTGACCTTGTGGTTAGCAGCCCAACTTTGACCCACTATGCTATCAGGGCCCCTTCTCATTGGGTAGTAGGGAAGATTAGGTGAGGTACTGAAAGATCATGTTTCTGATTTTGCCTATGTCTAAATGTAATGTTTTATACCACATAATATAGGAGCCCAGGCATAGTGAGCTACCTGTTGGGCTATTAACCACAGGAGCCCTGGAATAGTTAGCTACATGTTGGGCTGCTAACTTCAAGGTTAGTAGTTCAAAACCCCCATCCACTCCATGGGAGAAAGATGTGGATTTCTGCTTCTGTAAAGTTACATTTTCAAAATCCCACAGGGGCTGTTCTACTCTATTGTACAGGGTCACAATGAGTAAGGATCAACTTGATGACAGTGACATGTTTCATATTATGTAATATAACTATAGGATTAGAGAAGAATAACAGAAACAAATGACTTTTTAAACAGACAAAAGGGGTTGAATGATAATTGTTTCCTTAATATTTAAACTAAATTTTTTGTTGAAAGGCTTCAGGTTTTAGGTCTAAGCAATGAATCATTTTGATAGACAACAATGTCTCACCAGCTTTATTTCTGGAACTGCAGCATAAAATGCTAAGGCTACTTTAATTTCATTTACCCATTCTTTTCTTTTCCTCACCTATTGATGGGTAGCCCCAGAAGGTTTGGCTCTTAATCATTTGAAATGATCACCTATTTCTGCAACTAAACTTTGGAACAAATCCCCAACCAGCTCTCAGGAATGTAAGTATTATTTAATATAAAAGTACTAGAATGATGTTCAATACTTTTTATGGAAAAGATCTGTATCAAAATTTAGTACCCCTCATTCTACATCCCTTTCTTAAT
>NW_022104291.1:6845-8005 GCF_000313985.2 Echinops telfairi
TCTGTGTTCCGTAGCTATCAGGCAAGCTCGGCAGCTTTGGGGTCTGTTGTTTCCTTTGCCTTTCAGTCAATAGTGGTGTATTTTCAAGTGTGTTGTGGATTTACTGGTAGGTGTTCTTTGTGACTAAATTGGAAATTTGAGAAATGGTTCTGAAAGAATTATCCACCCCTTTTGCCACCCCGGTACCTGGCAGTGCCCCTAAACTAGGACTATGTAGGCTGAAAATGTGAGGTCCTCTGGTTACTTTTTTTTTTTGGAACACAGAACACCTTGGAAGACTTTCATGTTTTTTGGACACTAATAAAATTTTAAATAGTACATTATTTACAAGCTTTAATTTTTCTGTAGAAAGGGTTTCTTTTGACTCTTTTAATTAGGCATACGGTTGAAAGCACAATTCTGTTACTAAATGCCACACACAATTACACTTCACAAACAATTTGAGCATGTATGCCTATGTCTGTGTATTAAGTAGCTGTTGCAGGAATGTATATTATATAAATGACCTATCTTTCATTTATATTAGAGGATTACTATTTTATTAATTTTTAAATGTTTTAAAAGTGCATTTTTCTTTACCATGCTATGTTCTTTGATTATTGGTGTGCTGTTGTTAGATGTCTTTGAGTTGGTTCTGATGCCTGGCAACAGAATGAACACCACCCGGTCCTGCACCATCCTCGCAATTGCTCTCATGTTTGAACCCATCATTGCAGTCACGGCGTCCATCCCTCTTGCTGAGAAGCTTCCTCTTTTTTGCTGCCCCACTACATCATGCCCGATGCATGACGTCCTTTTGCAGGGACTGGTCTCTCCTGATAATATGTTGAAAGTAAGTGGGATGCAGTTTCTCCACCCTTGCTACTAAGGAACAGTTTAGCTGTACTTTTTCCAAGACAGACTTGGTCCTTTTGGCAGTCTGTGGTGTTTTCAATACACGTCCCTACTTATAGTTCAATGCATTGATTTCTTCTTTTGTCTTTCTTATCTAGTGTCCGACTTTCACATGCGTCTGAGGTGAATGCAAATACCATGGCTTGGGTCAAGAGCACCCTAGTCCTGAAAGTAACATACTTGCTTTCCAATACTTTAAAGAGGTCTTGTGTAGCCGATTTATTCAATGCAATGTGTTACCAGTTGTGAAGATTTTGGTCTTCTTT
>NW_022104291.1:8303-9465 GCF_000313985.2 Echinops telfairi
AAGTTCTCAAAATATTTTGAGATTTGTGTGAAGAATTATGATGCCATACTTTAATACATTGTCTTTCTAAAGTATTAGTCATGATTCTGTAATTATTTTTAAATTTCAATAAGTATAATTTTGGTTAGATGATATCAGTTTTTGGAACATTATTTAGAGGGTCTCTGGGCACTCCGTAGCAAGCATGACACAGACCCCCTGCTTTTATTTTGCCTTATGGTAAATTACAAAGAAGTAGGTATGTCTACATTTTAAGACATATGAAGTGTAAAGAAAGGGATACTGAATTTGATTTGTATATTTGACAAGAAAATGTCCAGTCAATATATATATGTGTATACCTAAAGCCTACATACTAGTAAAGCTTGAAAGAATCTACAAGAATATAACAATGAATGTGAATTCCCCCCACTTTTTTTTCCCTCTTTAAAATATATTTTCTATAACCAGTATAACTTTTGTATAAGTAATCTTTAAATTTGATTAATACTGTTTAAACACCCAACAAAGAAACTATTGTAGTTCTTTGAGGTAGTAAGATGTTGTCTTTTAAGTTGTTAGCCCACACATACAATATGCTTCTTTCTTCTTTTTAAAAACCATTTACTGGGGGCTCTTACATCTCTTATCACAATCCATCTATCCATCCGTCCGTCTGTCCATCCATCCATCCATCCATCCATCCATCCATCTATCCATTGTGTCAAGCACATTTGTACATATATTGCCATCAACATTTTCAAAACATTTTCTTTCTATTTGAGCCCTTGATATCAGCTCCTCATTTTCCCCCACCTTTTTCCACCCTCCTTCCCTCAAGAACCCTTGCTAATTTATAAATTTTTATTTTTTACATGTACACTGACCGATGTCTTCCTTCACCCACTTTTCTGTTGTCTGTCCCCCTGGGAAGGGGTTATATGTAGATCATAGTGATCAGTTCCACCTTTCCCCCCTCACTTTCCTCTTATTGCTACTCTCATTATTGGTCCTGAGGGGCTTATCTGTCCTGGATTACCTGTGTCTCCAGCTCATATCTGTACCCATGTATATGCTCTGGTCTAGCCGGATTTGTAAGGTAGAATTGAGGCCATGATAGTGAAGGGGGAGGAAGCATTAAAGAACTAGAGGAAAGTTGTATGTTTTCTCAGTGCTATACTGC
>NW_022104292.1:0-1126 GCF_000313985.2 Echinops telfairi
CCCCCTCCCTCTCCGCTCCCCCATCCCTCATGAGCCCTTGATAGTTTATAAATGGGTATTTTGTCATATCTTGCTTAATCTTTTTAATGGACTCACCATAACCTGGGTAAAAATTCTAGGGTTCATGTGTTCTTAGATTGTACAACAGAAATTTCCAAATCTTTAAAGTGTATTTTTATTTAACATAGTTCATTTTTCAGTTTATCTCTTTTATTTTACTTTGTCAAGGACAAGCCAGCTGATATCTTTAATATCTTGATTAGAAATTTTCTCAGCAAAATAGACATGCTCATCACAAGTTCCACTTTTCACCAAAAATTTGAACATGAGTCAGACAACTTGTCTGTCATTGCATAGAAAACCCCCCTTCATTGTCCAATCACATGTTCATAATTTCCTTTTAAAGTTTCACTGGAATCACACCAAACATCCAAATGCCTACCAATATTTCCTTGATAATGTCTTATGCATACTCTAAGAAGAAAGAACTTTTCTTCACAACTGTCCTCATTTTTCTGAGTCCTCACCCATATCTTTGATATCCATCATTCTACCAAAGTCTCTTCAAGGCAATCTAGGCATTTACTATTAAAATACTAACCCACAATCAATCCTGATTCATAGTGACCTATACAGGTCTTCCAAGGCTATACATCTTTATGGGAGCAGACAGCTTCATCTATCTCTCCCCGAGACACTGGTGGGTTTGAACTGCCAACTCTGTGGCAGCAATACAACATTTAGCAAACAGCACAACCAGATCCCTGGATATTAGTAAAGCTAAGACTTAATCCCATACTTAAGGTGGAGAGACACTTAATGGATCCAGACTGGATACCCGAGGACTACAAAGGTACTACAAGCATCCTACCAACATATACAAACTGGTGTGAGTCCTAGAAGCACATGGTCATATTGAACCATATTGAACGCCCAGTGAGAGAGAGAGAGAGAGAGGAAGCTTTTGGAAAGTGTGCTTAATCAAAGAGCCAGTTAGCCAGTGAATGCTGAACAAGCCATTGGTTTTCAGAAAAACTGTGAGTAATGACCTGTTTTTCCCTTCTCTTCAGGCTGTCCCTCTACTTTAATACAGTCTGGGTTCTTTATATTAAAAATCCCTAGTACT
>NW_022104292.1:3143-3912 GCF_000313985.2 Echinops telfairi
CCCACAGATTTAGTTGTTCTTCTGGCAATCCAATGTCTTTTTAATACTCTTCACCGACACCATCGTTCTTATGCAGTCTTCCTTATTCACTGTCCAACTTTCATATACTTCCGAGGCCTTAAAAATACGATTGTTTGGGTGAGCCTCAGGCTCCAAAGCGGCATCCTTGCTCTTCAACAGTCTTCAATCCTTGCTTTTAATGAGGTCACGTGCAGCAGATTTGTTCAATGCACTACGTTGCTTGAATCCTTGATTGCTGTTTCCATGGTCATTGATTGTAAATCCAAACACAAGAAAGTCCTTGACAATGGCAATCTTTTCTTCCTTATCAGGATGCTGTCTGTTGGGTCACTTGTGAGGATATAGGCTTTCTTTACATTGCATTGTAATCCACACTAAAGGAATAGTGGGTTAAGTATTGGGGCGTCAGTCCCAAGGTCAGCAGTTTGAATCTAAAAGCAGTTCTGAAGGAGAAAGATGAACCTTTCTGCTCCCAAAAAGAATTACAGCCTCAAAAGCCCTATGCAGCATAAGTGAAAAGTGACTTGATTGTACTTACTTTTTAATATAAATTAGGGTACGTTTAAAGAGAACATAAAGAGCACCGTTATGTTTCATGCTTCCATCCAGGAATTCCAGGGAGTCCTGATGGAATAGTGGTTCCATGTTGGGCTATGATCTACATGGTTGGCAGTTCAAAACCATGAACAGCTCTAAGGGAGAAAGACTGGACTTTCTACTCCCATAAACAGTTACAGTTTCAGGAACT
>NW_022104292.1:8401-9426 GCF_000313985.2 Echinops telfairi
GGGTCAGCATTGACGCAATGGCAGTCAGTTTGGTTTCTTGGGCTTTTTATCCCTTTATTCCGTTCTAACAGCTGCCTCTCAGAGTATGCACAGGTTTTGTCTGAGCAAAATTTAAGTGTTTCGGAATTTCCATTTTGGGGGGCAATGTTATCCAACAGTTTGATGTCTTTACATCATTGATGAGACACGAGTAACATATTTCTGATACTTCCTGCTTTCAGCCCAGATTCGTCTGATATAAGTGACGATCTAGCTGGGATTTCTAGCAGTTCCCTGTATATGAACTGCAGCAACCATTTAAAACTTATCTTCAGCAAATTTTGAACTGTGTGTGATAATCAGGATAATATTCAATAACTTTTACATTCTACTGGGACACTTGTCTTTGGAAAGGATACCAATATAAATCTATTCCAGTCAGTTGGCCAGATAGCGGTTTTCCAAATTTCTTGGCAAACAAAAGTGAACACCATCCTTTTGTTGAAAGATTTCAATTGGTATTCCACCAGTTTCTGGAATCATGTTTATGGTCAATGCCTTTAGTGTTTTTCTTTCAGTGTCATTGGTGCTTGGTCCTATGCTCCCTCCTGAATGGTTGAGCTTTGATCAATTCTTTTTGGTACAGTGACTCTGTATTTAACTCTATCTTCTTTGGATGCTCCCTGCCATTAGTCTGATTCCGTGTTTTACCCATGGACTCCTGCACTATGCAATCCAAGGCCTGAACATGTCTTTTCAGTTCTTTCAGCTTGAGAAATGCTAAGTGGGATCCTTCCTTTTGTTTTTCTTACTCTAGGCATTTGCATATTTTTTGTAACACTTTTAAGCTTTGTCTTCAAAACTTGCTTTTTGAAATCTCCTGTTCGGCTTTTTTTACCCGGTTAATTGGATGAATATTTATAGTGCAGATCATCAGTTTGTCATTCAACAATTCAGATACATTTTGTTTCATCTCATTGATTGCAGACCCTTCGATATAACATCAAATATTCCACCTCTTCTCTGTGTTTTCTATTTCCATTTGA
>NW_022104293.1:0-1194 GCF_000313985.2 Echinops telfairi
CCATATTTTTTAAAAGGAGAAAATAGTTTTCAACACTTTAGCACAACTCCTCCAACAATCAGAACATTGTCAACAGTGCAAACTCTCCAACAACAGAAGAAAAGAAATCATAAAGAGTAGAGCAGAAAAAAATGACCTGGAAAATAGAAAAATAATGGGAAAAATCCACAAAACAAAGAGTTGGTTCTTTGAAAGGTTCAACAAAATTGAAAAACTACTTGTAAATTTAACAAAGAAAAAAATGGAACAGACAAAAATATGTAGAATTAGAGATATTTCAGGTCTCACCACAATAGGGCCAAATGAAATAAAAAGGATAATAGCACAGTATTATCAAACACTATTCCAACAAATTTAATAATCTAGATGATATGGACAAATACCTAGAAATGTATACCCCCTCTTCCAAGTTAACACAGATAGACATTAAAAACTTGAACAAAGACCCCACAAAGATAGAACACTATAGACCAATATCCCTCATGTACATAGATGCAAAATTTTTCAACAAAATGTTGGCCAGTAGAATCCAACAACATTAAAAATATATATATATTGTGACCATACCATAGATGCAAGGATGTTTCAACATTTGGAAAACAATTAATGCAATCTACCACATAAACAAGATAAAGGATAAGAACCGCATGACCATAGCAATGGATGCAGAAAAAGCATTTGACAATATCCAAAACCTATTCTTAATAAAAGCACTCAATAAGATAGGAATAGAGGGAAATTCCTCAAAACAATAAAGGCCATATATAAAAAACTAACGGCCAATATCACACTCAATGGGGAAGAGCTGAAAACATTCCAGGAACCTGACAGGAATGTCCCTTATTGCCACTATTATTCAACATAGTGTTGGAAGTCCTAGCCAGAACCATAAACAAGAAGAAATTAAGGGAGTACGATTGTGCAAAGAAGAGAAACTCTCTCCTTTTGAAGATGATTTGATTTTATATAGAGAGAACCTCAGGTCTCCACAATAAGATTCCTGGAAACAATTGCAGAATTTAGTGAAGTAGTAGGATATAAGATTAACAAGCAGAAATCAATTAGAATCCTATATATCACTGGGTATATAGGAATCAATAGTGATCTTAAAGACATTAAGAAAACAAATATATGCAATAGCCACACAAAAGTTCAAACACCTAGGAATAAACGTAACTAAAGAAAGGGCCGAAG
>NW_022104293.1:7710-9324 GCF_000313985.2 Echinops telfairi
GAGCAAAACCAAGCAACAATGTACAACAAAACAGCAACAACATCAAGCCACTGACAAAGAACAAATTAAAATATACCAAGAAAGGAAAGCTTGTAGTTAGTTCAAGGATCGCTGGCCTTTAAGAGTGTTTTCCAGTCCAGCCTGTTAGAGCAAGCACCATTTGTTAGAGACTATCTCTTCCTCATTTGATGTGTTTCAGGCTTTTTTCAAAGATTCGTTTTCTGTAGGTGACTGGATTTACCTCTGGGTTCTCAATTCTATCTCATTGGTTGATTGATATATCTATCATTGTACCAGTACCAGAGTATTATAAGTACCATGGCTGTGTAGTAGGTTTTGAGATAGGGAAGTGGCAGGCCTCTTTCTTTGTCATTTTTCTCTATTTCAATTTAATTTTATTGTTTTGCATAGAGATGTTCTTCTATTTTGGTAGTGCTTTGCTTATCCAGGGTCTCTTTCCTTTCCATATAAAGTTAGTGATTAGCAATCACTGAAGACAAAATGGGTGCATAAGTAGATGTGGTGAAGACAGCAGATGGTGCCCAGCTATGAAAAACTTAACTTCTGGGGTCTTAAAGGCTTGAAGTTAAACAAGTGGCCATCCAACAGTGAAGCAACAAGCCCACATGGAAGAAGCCGGTGGTGCAATCATGAGGTGCCGGTGCGATCATGAGGTGTCATAGAGACAAGGTAACAGGCATCAGAATATTCATAACAAACAAACAAGCAAACAAAAACACATCGGTGAGAATGAAGGGCATCAAAGTGGAGACCCAAAGCCCATCTGTAGACAATGGAACATTCTCCCAGAGAGGGGTCACAGGGAGGGGATGAGTCAATCGGGTGCAGTGGAACACCAATGAATCACGTAATATAACTCTGGTTCCTTGAGGCTTTCTCTCCCCCCACTATCATGACCCTAGTGCTGCTTCCCACTCTGGTGTGGACCAGAGCATGTACATAGGTATAGGCGAGAGATAAAGTTCACAACACATGGAACCCAGGAACAGGAATGGGACTAGCGATACCAAAAGGGTAGGGGGGTGGGGGGGAGGGGTGGGGAGGAAGAGTGTATCGATCACAATGAATGACGCATAACCACACACACCCCTCCAAGGGGAAGAACAACAGAAACCAGAGAGAAAGGGAGACAGCGGTCAGTGAAAGATATGAAAATAATAACAATCTATAATCTATCAAGGAACCACAAAGGGGATGGGAAGGGAGGGGAAAAAAGAGGAGCTGATCCCAAGGGCTCAATAGAAAGAAAACTTCTAGAAAAGAACGATGGCAAAAAAAATCTTTAAAAAATTTTTTTTAAGTTAGTGATTAGTTTTTCTATCTCTTTAAAGAATTCGGTTTTTTATCTCTTATGTGGTTAGATTTATTCCTAATTATTTCATTTTTAGGTATCTACTGTACTTTGTTCATTTTCCTGATTTCCTTTTCAGAGCTCTTTGTTAATAGAAATGGATACAACTGACTTTGTTTGTTTGTTTGTTTTGGTTTTTTTACAACTGACATCTTTTTTTTTTAATCATTTTATTAAGGGCTCACACAACTCTTATCACAATCCATAGATACATCAATTGTGTAAAGCACATTTGTATTTTC
>NW_022104294.1:0-1739 GCF_000313985.2 Echinops telfairi
TGAATGATGTTCATAATGTCCTCCCACAGCTCATCAAGTCTTCTGTCATTAGTGTTTTGTCATTAGGGTCAAATCTGTTCTTCGGATGTTCTCAAAATTCAGGTGGGATAGACTCAAGGTCATATTTTGGCTCCTGAGGGCATCTTTTAATTTTTGCAGGCTTTATCCTGCATGTACATATGAGCAATTGATTGACTGTTCCACATTCAGTCCCTGGTCTGGTTTTAGCTGCTGATATTGAGTTTCTGCATCATGTCTACCCACAGATGTACTCTATTTTATTTCTGAGAATTCTGTATGGAGAAGTCTAAAGTTGAACACTAGTTGCATTCATGGATTTCCTTGAAGGCGGATAGAGACAATCCTACCACTGTACTTCTGACAATGAATGCTACTCGACTCCCCTTAATTGTGTTATTGCTGGCACAGTAAATTATAGATTTTTTAATTCAGAATGGCCAATGCTAGTCCATTTTAGCTCACTAATGGCTAGGATATGGATTTCCATGCATCCCATTTCATTATGTTGGTGTTGTTGTGATTGTTTGAAGTGAACTTGTGTGTCACAAGGCTCCAGTCCATTTCAGGTTCACTTTCATCCTTTGTGCTTTAAGCCCCTCAGACCACTGTTCAGGTTTGAGGGCCAAGGACTCCGGAAGCCATTTTTAACCACTTCCAATTTTTCATATCATGAGGTGTTTTGAAAATTTCATCGTTATTCTTTATGGATACATAGTATCTCATTGTATGTATGTACCATATCTTCCTAGGTAGACATCTCAGTGCTTCAATTCTAATGGACTCTTCCTTATTCATTGTCCAGTTTTCTCATCCTTATGAGGCGATTGAAAATTACCATGGTTTGATCAGTCTATAAAGCAAAATCCTTGCTCATCAACCATTTAAAGAGTTTTGACGTAGAATATTTGCCTAACGTAACACAAATACATCATTTGCTTTCTTGACTGCTACTTCCAGGAACATTGATTGTTAATCCATATTAAATGAACTCCTTTGCAACTTCGATCCTTTCTCCCTTTGTTTATCATGATGTTTTCTATTGGTCTAATTGTGAGGATTTTTGTCTCATTTATATTGAGTTGTAATCCGTACCGCACATTGCAACCCTTGGTCTTCATAGGAAGCTCCTCAAATCCTCCTCACGTTCAGTAAACAACACTGCATCATGTGCTTACCAAAGATTGTCAAGGCTTCCTCTAATCCTGATGTCAAAATATTTTTCATATACTCGTTTTTAATTTTTTTCCACATAAAGAATGAATAAATCTTGTGAAATAATGCAATACTGACATAAATTTCCTAATTTTAAACCATACACTATGCCCTGGTTCTGTTGAAATCGCTACCTCTGGGTACACAAAAAGGTTACCCATACACACAGTAATGTCCTCTGGAATTCCCACTCTTCTTAATGTTATCCTTAGTTGGTTGTTATTCACACAGTCAAATGCCCTTGCTAAGTCAATAAAACACAAGTAAGCATTTTTATGTTATTCTGTTTTCAGTCTAGGTCAATCTCATTTCTGCAACGATATCTTTTGTTCTGTTCCCTTTTCTGAAACATTCTTGAATGTTTAGCGCTTCCTGTCAATGTTCTGCTACAGCTCTTTTAAAATTATCTTCAGTAAAATTTCACTTGATGTGATATTAATGATATTGTTCTATAATTTCTATGTTCTATTAGGTCACTTTTCTTTGGAATTAAATAAAAATATGGA
>NW_022104294.1:5631-6605 GCF_000313985.2 Echinops telfairi
AACGAATGTACAAATGTGCTTTATACAATTGATGCATGTATGGATTGTGATAAAAGTCGTTTGAGCCCCAAATAAAATGGTTTTTTTAGAAAGATAGAAAAATGATGAGTGGCAGATGTAGTTAATATTAAAATGTAGCATCTTATCACTTCATCTCCCTTTTGACCCATTTAAAGACTTTTGCAGTTATTAATATTTCCTGCTTTCTTTTCAGTTGAGTTTTTCTCTTTTGTTTTGTCATTGTTGTTAGGCTTTTTTTGTTGCTGTTGTTTCTTGTTTTTGTTTTGTATGTTTTTTTCTGTATATGAAATTCATTTTGTTTTACACAATTGATGTATGTATGGATTGTGATAAGAATTGTATGAGGCCCCAATAAAATGATTTTAAAAAAAGATATGCTGGGTGTGTTCTTCTCTTTTAGGTTTCTAATTTTCTGTCTTTGCACATTTTGTTATAATATGTACTTTGGCTTCTCAAGCCACCCTTTGAAATTTTCTTCTCAGTTCTATGACTTCATCGTTTCTTCCATTTGCTTTAGTCCTTTCTGACATCAACCTTAACATTGTCTCTCTTCTTGTCTTTTTAATGGCCTTTTGCTTTGTACATGAATGATTCTCTTGATGTCCCCACAGCCCCAACAGGCGTTAGTGTCTAATATGACATGTCTGGCCAGGAGATGTTCTCAAAATTCAGGTGGATAGACTCATGGCAGGATTTTGACTCTGTGGATTTGTCTAAATGTTCTTCGGCTTTATACTGAACTTTCAGATGAACAATTGATGGTCTGTTCCACAGTCAGCCCCTAGCCTGGTTTTAGCTGCTGATGTTGCACTTCTTCATTATGTTTTCCCACAGATGCACTCATGGTTTTTTGTGTATTCCATTTGGAAAAATCCATGTGTAAAATCTCCTTCTGTGTTGTTGAAAAAGGCATTTGATATGAATAAGTCATTAGTGTAACAAAATTCTCTTAT
>NW_022104294.1:7240-9376 GCF_000313985.2 Echinops telfairi
GACCATGTTCTGCTCCCATGCATTAGGCCTTCAGTATCTGAAAATATTTTGGAATTACCCATAAGGTTTTCAGTTGCTCTATCCTTTGAGTAGGGAGCTGAATTCTTCTTCATTGTCTGTTCTCAGTCTGGAAGTTCCACTGAAACTTTAGGAGAACCTACTGGCATGTGATATACCAGTGACCTAGCTCCCAGTAGCATAGCACCACACAAACCATCATGGTAGGATGAACTACATATTTAGGCTACATTAAGGCTAAATATTAAGTGACAGATGATTCCACTGTAAGAGAATATTTATAATGTAGTAGATTATGTGGTTCTTGAACATTGAAAGCTCAATGAAGTTAATACTTCAGTAGGTACATAGGTACAGATAGATGGAGAGAAAAAGAATGAATACTGGTGAGCCACGCCTAAAAAAGTGACTGAAATTACAAATAATAGCTCTTTCTATTGAGCAGAATTGTTTTTAGGAAGTGGTAAAATAACAATGTACTATGTTTTTGCGATATTTTAAAATGTCACTTAAACCTTGTAATTGGTTCTTAGCAGTGGTCTGAGACAAAGTAATGTGAAACATTTCTTAGCTAAATTGTTAAAGATGGAGATTTCTCTACCTCTTAACCTACCCATGGACAAAATCCAGGAGGCATAAAATTCTACATTATTAAGCCATTGGAATTTTGATTTCCAATGATAGCAATTAACATTGTGTTAACAACTAAAATAGTTGTCTCCAAAACAGAATTGAGAACCCACTGCATTAGTTAACTATTGGTTGGGAATGGCATCAAACTAAATCTGTGTATGACATTTAAAAAAAAGTCTCTTGTTACATTAATAATTCTTTGCTTAGTCAATTTATTTAAACCAGAAAATGTGTGGAGCAAATGCCTGGGTAAAATACTCCTAGAAATCAGATATGAGAGGTCTAGGATACCAAGTTCAGCAACGAAATTTGAGGGGACAATTATAGTTTGTTTGTAGATTCTTGGTGCTTATAGATTCCATGGAGTCAAATTCCAAAATTAGCTTTCATGGGATCTGGGAAAGGTTTCTGTTTGGGCTAATTCCCAAGAAGGGAATTGACTATACCTAGGTGCTGAGTGACCAAAGAACTGATTGAGACACAAACGGAGAGAAATCGCCTTACTTGCATTGGGGACAGGGGTGGGGTTTACAGGTAGGGACACAGTACTGTTTCCAATAGTGACATGCAGAGCAGGAAAGTTTCTGCTGAGAGGAGTTGTTCTGATGGATCCTTTTATAGTTTGAAAGAGGTAGGCATTCCTATTTAAAATTCACTGAAATGATTTGCATCATAATGCTTATGTATTTGAAACCTGAAACTCACTGTTAGGTTTGATAAGTGTGTGCCATTTGACTAAGGGGAGGAAACAAGGAGCTTCCACAGTGACTCTGGCTGTGCTGGGGTGTTCTGGCTCTCTATGAGGGAATGGTGTCATCTGGGTGGGCCCAAGGACACATAGGAGGGCCAGGTTAGCTGAAGTGGTCATTTTTCAGTGTATTAGAAGTATCCACCCAAGAAATGGTCCTGGAATTACTCACTGCCAGTCTCCGGCATTACCGCCCTGCTCTGGGCGTTGGAGATTTGCTGCCAGTCTATAACAGGAGTAAATCCCACAGCAAAAGGCCATCATCAGATAGAGAATTCTCAAGATGGACAAGAACACAGTGTACCATGTGTGTAGAGGAGGGGGGAGGGGCAAAGAATTAAGCCAGTTAGGAGAAAAAATTAATGGCTAGCGTAATTAGTTTGCAAATAGAAAAGGACTACCCCCATTCCAGACTCATTTCAGTAGTCACGCCCAAGCACTGGTATTGGCCAGCACAACTTTCCATGACCTGATGATAAATGAAGATCTTGGCATTTCTCAAAACTGGTTGATTTCTCCTATCCACAATCATTGCAGTCCACCTGACAAAGGAAAGCATTACGAAGCACTAGGTGTGAAAAAATCAGAGAAGCAAGGTCCAGTGGTTGTCCCTTTGCAACCTCTGGAAAAGGGAGGTCGGTGTAGTTCAAATCCAGAACAAAAGGCTCCACAAGCCTAAAACTGGAGTCCGTTTAGGGATTGTCTGCCCAGTAGGATTAGTCATGAACTATGGCAAC
>NW_022104295.1:0-842 GCF_000313985.2 Echinops telfairi
CTTTACAGACATAGACTTTTAAAATATTAATACCTACTAGATTTTTAAGTACTAAGAATTCCATGGCAGTAGAAAGAACATCATGTGTAATGCCCTCCTGAGGAAATGGGACTTCTAAATAGGAAAGAATTCCCTTGTCTGACTGCTATGAAGGAAAAGGCATAAAAGGTTTGGTAATTGCTTTACCAACAAGACTCCTCTCCCAGAGAGACCCCAGCGATTTCAGTGTTGCTTAACTCAATTAGCAACATGTAAGTCTTCTATTATGAAGTGGATAGCACATACAAACGACCCTCTCGTGGCCTCACATGGTTTGAAAAATGCTCTTCTAATCCATTAAGAAAAGCTATGTGCCTTCCATGTGTATACCTCTTCCTTTCTTCTTCCTCCCCTGCCTGTGTGTATGTATGTGTACTTTTTCAACTCAACAGCTATATGGACTATCTACCTTGTGTTATATTTTGATTTCATTCTTTGATCAAAGAAGGCTGAAGCACCCCGACAACTCTAAAATCTCAAATATCTTATGTGTCCCTCCCCAAATCGTCTGTTCTAGATCCCTATCTTTATGGAACAAAGCTCACCTCTAGGTACTGTTGTAGGCTGTGGTCAAGTCAGTGTTGATTCATGGACACAACATGTATAGCAGAACACACAGTTCTCTAGCTCAACACTATCTTCATGGTTGTTTATATGTCTGATTCTATTGTTCACCACTGTACGCACATACTTTCAGTGTTTTTCTATGTAGGAGGCTCATTCCAGTACTAGATTAGTCAATATACATATTTTTTGTTATCCATCTTTTGTTATACATATTTTTTGTTATCCATAGAGTTTTC
>NW_022104295.1:2830-4619 GCF_000313985.2 Echinops telfairi
GAATAGCAATGAGGAAGTCAGATGATAATGGTCACTGTAAAAATCTATTGTCCTTCATTTGCCAAGATGACTCTTCTAATTCCTTCAATGATATATGTACATTTTGAGTCCTATTCTTTCAATGAGATTGCAGATGATCTTATTCTGATATTTAGACTTATAATGGGAAGAAACTGCTATCTGAGAATTTAGAAAAGGGGTAAGTTTACTTCTCTGGTCCAATTTTGTAAAGAGCCCATTTGTGAAAGAGTATCTGGAAAAGATTATCATGGGTTGGACTTCAGTGTGTATAGCATGGATCTTTGTAGACTTACATGCTGCATGATTCTGCATAAGTCTAATACCATCTTCAATACATGCTGGCTACTATCAGTTTTCTTTCTGTCTGTCTTCCTGTTCTTCTGTTTGCTTGTGCCTGCCGACGGGGATGGTGAAACTGAAGGTCAAGAATAATTTCTATCACAAGCCAAGGCTAATTAGCTATGGAATAATTAGAAAGCACCATTAGGGTGCTGTCTCCTGTTTTCCTGAACCCAGTGTAGTCTACACCCATAGCAATGGGTGTTCCTCTGGGCTTATATTTTTCAAGTGGATCAGGTTGACCCAGGGAGCAAAGAGCTCTTCTTCCTTATATACAATTGAACACGAAAGAGCCTCAGGCAAATATGTATTTCATGGGCATTTTGCTGTCTGTCTTCTTGCACCTCTGTGTCACCTGAGTAGTAGCACATGTTCAACACACCAAGATGCCTGAACTGAGGAAAAGCAAGCAGAGCTGTGTCACTGTGGTCATTGTTAATAATCATAATAATGACTTCTTATCGAACCTCGGTTACATGCTGGGCCCCTCAATAATCAGTCGATGGGTAGTATTTATTTCTCACATCAAACCTATGAAATGGTTATTACTTTCCTCATTTTAAAAATAAGAAAAACTCAGAGACTTACCGTATACACTTGTGTATAAGTCAAGTTTTTCAGCACATTTTTAATGTAGTTTTTGTGGTAAAATTAGGTGCCTTGGCTGATAGTCAGGTCGGCTTATACTCAAGTATATATGGTAACTTGTTTAGTATCACACAGTATATTCCTGGCATTAATATCAGGTTTATTTGACCTCAGAACCCATGTGTTTATTTTCCTTTAGAGAGGGTTGCATATCAGAATGATGTTCCCAATATTAATATCGGGCCATGCACATAAAACATACAGACTTTTCCAAATTTTAAAATAGGAAATGCATGGAGTTCCTGGGTGGTGGAAATGGTTAACACACTCAGTTTTTAACTGGGAAATTCAGGGCAGAGTCTACACAAAGTCACCCCAGAAAACCAACCTGGAGAAATACTACCCCAAGCACAGCCATTGGAAGCCTTACAGAGTGTAGTTTTACTCTGACTACATGGGATAGCCAGGAGTTGGGATTAACTCAACAAAAGGCAACCAGTTGCCCCTAGTAGCGGGCTTTGAGGATACTGACCAATGTAAACACTCTACAATATAGATCTATCAAACCCCTTTCAGTAGATAGGGGACCTTGGCTTCTCTTATTTATCAAAAGTAACAATGTGGGCTTTGCTTTTTGAAGAAAACCAAGCACAGTTACAGACATGGGTGAAGAGTTTTCGCAAGCAGCAATTATGGTGATTTCTTATGCATGCCACAAGTGAGACATCCATTAAGCCCCAAGAATTGAGAGCTAGAATCTGAGTTGTGGTGGATGTTGATACTGTGGTGTAAAGGGTGTAAATGTTTAAAGCTCTAATCTGACAACCAGTCATTGCCTTAC
>NW_022104295.1:5613-6928 GCF_000313985.2 Echinops telfairi
ACAAGCTTCTTTTGTCCCATGCATCTTACTTCACCTGGCCTTACTCCATGCAATTTCTCTTTGTTTCCTCTAATACAGAGGGACATGAAAGGACAGTGATTTGACACTGAAGAAGAGGGGAAGAAAAACAATGAGGGAGGTGCTGTCAGCCACCCAAACAGATGAGTTTGAAAAATGTTTCCAAGAGTGGATTTGCAGATTTGACCAATGTATTACGTGTAATGAAGAATACTTTGTAATGGAGGTTATTTTGTTAAAAAATTTAAATACATAGCTTTGAAAGTGTGCTAATTAGCAACTCATTTGTCTCTATTATGTTTGGCCAACCAAATGTGGGGCTCTTTTCCTTACAGAACATAGCTTCTACATCTGCTACCCCACTTTCTTCTTCGGAGGCATCTGTGCATACCCTCATATAAGTATGTCATCAGTAAAACCAATACCTGTTATTTACTTTATGTGGATAAAATGATACAACGGACATACTCTTTGGATTAAGTGGATTAAGCCAAGAGAAAACTCTTAGCTTTATATATGTGCTACTTTGGATTAATTCCATAAACTATTTTAGTCTCTTCATTTGTAGGATTATATTAGTAATGTTAATCTTTTGATTTTATTTATAGATGCATTGTAATTTATCTGCTCAGTTTATATATCTAAGGAACCCTAGTGGAGCAGTAGTTAAGGATTTGGTTGCTTACCAGAAGGTCCGCGGCTCTATAAATATTGGTGGTCTGTTCATTATACCTTCCCAAGAGATTCATCTACACAAATAACCTGTGTTATGCACTTACTCTTTACCTAACTATTGCTTGTGTTTTTCATCTCACTGTGGTGCAAGCAGTTAATATACTCACCATTAGCTGAAAAGATGGAAGTTTGAGCTCACCAAGAACTAAGAAGGACATTTTAGCAACAGGCTACTGAGCCCTCAGCATAGAAACCCCTATAGAGCACAATTCTACTCTGACACATGTTGGATCACCATGAGTTGGAGCCTAATCAATAACCATTGGCTTTGAACTGCTTAATCCCTTAGTTATTTTGTTAAGTGCCTTGAACTTGATGCTGACCCATGGGGATCCCAGGCACAATGGAACAAAACACTCCTCTGTCCTGCATCACCCGTACAGTTATTCCTATTCTTGAGCCCATTGTGCAGACACAATGTCCATCCATCTGATTGAGGGTCTTCTTCTCCTTCAGGGACTGATCTCTCCTGAAAGCACATCCAAAGTCTTGCCATCCTTGCCTCTCAGGAGCAATCTGGCTGTACCTCTTCCAAGACAGTAGTTTGCCCTTTTTGCAGTCC
>NW_022104295.1:8419-9328 GCF_000313985.2 Echinops telfairi
TCTTTACTATCTTTTCAATGGCCTTTGGCAGTCTTCATGAATGAATGATGTTCTTGATGTCCTCCCACAGCTCATGGGCTCTTCTGTCATTAGTGTTCAATGCAGACGATCAGTTCTTTAGGTGTTCTCTAAATTCGGGTGGAATGAACCCAAGGTTGTATTTTGGCTCTCATGGATTTGTTTTCATTTTCTTCAACTTTATCCTGAACTTAAGTATGCCCACTGGATGTTTGACTCCACAGTTGACCTCTGGCCTGGTTTGGCCTGCTGATATTGAGCTTCTCCAGGCTCTCCTTCCCATGCATTTAGCCAGTTTGATTTCTGTGTAGTCTATCTGGATAAGTTCTGGTATAAAGTCCCTTTTGTAGTGTTGGAAAAAAAAGTATTTATTATGAAAATGTCATTGGTCTTACAAAACTCTATCTTACAAAACTCATGTGATCCCCAGCTTCATTTCTATGACCAAATCCATATCTTCCAAATACTGTTCCTTTTTGTTTCCAACGTTTGCCTTCCAATCGACAATAATTACCAATGTATCTTGATTGCATGTTTGATCAGTTTTCCACTGAATTTTTGGTAGAATTCTTCCATTTCTTCCTCATTAACTTTTGCTGGTGGTACCTAAATTTGAATAATAGTTGTATTGACATGATTCACTTGAAGGCACATAGATAAAGTTGTATCACAGAGAGCACCGTACTCCATGACTGATTTCACCGTGTTCTTTTTGACAATGACTGTCCCTTCAATCCTCTGCATTGCGTTAGCCCCAGCATAGTAAAGCATATGATTTTCTCGTTCAATATGGCCAATACCAGTCCAGCTCAGCGCAGGAGTGCGTAGGACAACAATCTTTATGGGGTCTCTTTCATTTTTGAAGACTGCCAGATGGTTCTAGATTCCTAC
>NW_022104296.1:0-961 GCF_000313985.2 Echinops telfairi
CCTCAGTTCACCTCATTCCTCTCTGCCTTCTTGCGTCCTTCAGTTTGTGGACAAGGAGTCACCTTCCTCTCAGGAGGACACCAGGGAGGTCATCCTGAGGTGAGGCGACGAGCTGAGACTATGTTGCTGAGAACAAGGCCTGGTTGTGGGGGGGGGTGTGCACAGGGAGGGGAAGGGGGGGAGCCCCTCACCAGTCTCCTCCAGGCCTGTCCACCACTCAGTCAGAGAGGGCTGTTTCTCCAGGGTCCCTAGTGGTCCCAGATTCTCCTGGCCACTTTCCTTGACCCTGGTCCTCATTCCAGGGCCAAATGGAGTTCTCGCTGCTCCTTGCCACCCCCCACCCCGACCCATCCCAGCCCCTGACTGCAGATGGGGCTAGCTCTGCCCCTCTTTGCCTAACCTCAGACAGGACCGTCTCAGTCACATGCAGGTCCTGTTTTGGAGGGTGGGAGAATGAACCCGGGAAGGGGAGAAAGCCCACTGAATGCTCCCTGGGAGACCAGATGGCTGGGTTTGCTTGAGGTCTCCTGGGACAGCAAGTAAGGCAAAGAGGAGGAGAGGACACTGGCAAGTACAGCCCCCCCACGACCCCTGCCAGAGTCCCAAGGGCCCGGGGCCCAGCGGTCCGGGAAAGGCCTGGGCTCCCTCTCCACCCAGTCAGCCTGCAGCAGGGGGAAGCAGAGGTTACCTGGCGGAGACAATGACCGCGTCGGCCTCCTCCCAGCGCAGCTGGGGCAGCCGCTGGAGCGTGTTCTTGGACAGGAGGAAGAGTCCGGGGAACGCCACCCCCCCGGCCACCATTGGGGTCAGCATGGTGGCTCAGCCCTCAGGCAGGCCCGGGAAGCGGCGCTGGAGAGAGTTGGAGGTAGGGAAGGGGCGCCAAGCCGGGGGAGGGGAGGGGGGCCGAGGCAGAGGAGAGGGGAGGGGCACAAAGGGGACCGGGAGGGGATGGGATGGGGCA
>NW_022104296.1:2440-4336 GCF_000313985.2 Echinops telfairi
GTTTATGACCATGAGCCACCAGTCCCCTTTCCACCATCAAAGCCCCCTCTCCATCTTCTTTCCAAGACAGAGCCCAGGGGCCGGGATTTGCAATCGTGTGCCTGCTCTCCTGGCACTCTTTGGGAACAGACTTTCAGTTGCCGGGCCTTGGGCAAACCAAACCAAAACCGAAACACTGAATTCACAGCCAAGGGGTCAATTCTGATTCAGAGTGAGCCTCCCCCGGACGGGGCAGAACTAACTGTTCTGTGGGTTTCAGAGACGGTAACCCTTTACAAAGGCAGAAAGCCTTCTCTTTCTCCCACGGAGCAGTTGGTGGTTTTGAACTGTTGGCCTTGAGGTTAGCGACCCAGCATATAACCACTAAGCCGCAAGGACTCCTCTGGGTCTCAGGCCCAAACCTAAATAAACCAAACTCACTGCCATTGATTCCGTGCTGGCTCAGCGCCCCTGGAGGACAGGGTGGAACGGCCCCTGCGGGTTTCTGAGACTGTCACTCTCGACGGGAGTAGAAAGCTTTGTCTTTCTTCCTCAGTGGCTGGTGGTTTCAAACTGCTGACCTTGTGGTTAGCAGCCTAACATGTAACCACTACGCCACCAGGGCTCCTTCGGTTTTAGGCAGAGAGAGTAAAAGAAAAATTTAGAAACAATCATAGACCTAGTGACCCAAGTTCAGGGTTTAAAAAGGACCCAACTTTTTAAATCTTTACACTGGACACAGTGAGGTGATTTATATTGGTTCTTATTTAATCCACCCAGATGGTGGCATCCCTGGATTACAGGTGAAGAACGGAGACGTTAGAAAAGCAATACGCAAAACACACACAAAGCTTGCATAAGGCAGTACAACCACCAAAACTGGTATAGCTGGATTTCCAGTGCATGCTTGCCTGACCTCAGAGCCAAAGGTACACAAAGCTCTCGAGAGGGACTGAATGGGGAGAGGATGGGAGCCACCTTTCCTCGAAGACCACCAGTTGATCAGGGGACGGGGGTTTCACTTGCGATGATGTGGCTGAAAGCAGGTAGAGACAGGAGCTTTCTGCTCGCAGGAATTCCATGCAGTCTTGCCCACCTCGTCTCCTATCTTTGTCCGGGGCTTGGAGCTGGTGCACCTGTATATTCAGGAGCCCTGGTGGCAGAGCGCTATACCCGCTGGGCTGCTAACTACGAGGTCAGCTGTTCCAAGCTGCTCCTTGGGAGGAAGATGGGGCTCTCTACTTCCAGAAAGAGTTAGAGTCCCCGGTGGATCCATTCTCTCAAGGGCAGGGAGGATAGGAAGCCTTGTCAGTCCAAAGGCCCAATCCAAACCACAGTCACGTTTCCTTTGGCCACGGTAGTGCTGCCAGTATGGTATGTTCTTACGTTCTCGGTTAATTGGGAGGTTTCACCTGTCAGCTCAACTCTTCTGTAAAAGAATTGGAAAGTTGGGTGGTACTGGGCCCACACGCCCTCCCAGTAGCATTTGGCTGGAGTCTAGCAGCTGCTGCCTCTCAGGTGGCTCGAGAGCCCCCCATCTCACTGCAGCCCCTCTGAGCATGCTCCCCTCCAAGTAGAGAAGTGCAGGAGTTGCACTTTACATTCATTCATTCACAAGACCCTCACCCAAAGGCTCGTGAGGAATGAAAAGAGGGCATTATTAAATGCCTTTACAAAGGAGGGAGTCTGAGAGGTTAAGCGACTTGCGAAAGATCCCACCGCTTACAGAACCATCTAAAGGAATAAAGCACCTAGGAATCCATTTAACCAGGAAGGTGAAAGCCTTGTACCCATAGGATTACCAAAATTACTAACATGAGTCAGCGGTGATCTAAAATAAATGGAAGGACAGTCCAGGTCTGTGGGCTTGGAGGCTTAATATAGTTAAGACGTCAACACTACCAAAACTCCAAAAAA
>NW_022104296.1:5525-7005 GCF_000313985.2 Echinops telfairi
TTGTGAGGTGGAGGACTTTGTGGACTGGTGTTGGGTAAATGGGTTAATGTTGGACTGTGGGCTTGGGCAGCATTGGGTTGGGATGTTTTTGTGATGCACATTTTCTTTACATAAAACTCTCTCTTATCCATGAGTTGCTGTGGATTTGTTTCTCCTAAGTACCCAGACTAATACAGTGGGTCTTCAGAAAATTGAACACAGAACCCTATCTACCTACCCTATCTACCTACCCAGTGGCCAGTCCTAGCGAGACCAAATAAATAAATAGAAGTCAAAACCAGTTCACTGCCACTGAGTCAATGCTGGCTCCTAGTGACCCCAGAGGACAGGGTCGAACTGCCCCTGTGAGTTTCCCGGACTGTGACTTTACAGGAGCAGAACGCCTCGTCTTTCTCTTGTGGAGAAGCTGGTGGTTTCAAACCATTGGCACTGGGGATCGCAGCCCCATCCGTAACCACTACGCCACCAGGCTCCTCCATCCTGGCAAAGAGAGAGAACAGAAACCAGGTTCCTGGCTGCACTAGTCATCCTAGCCAAAGGGTGGGAGCAGCTGCCCATTGACGAATGAATGGAAAAACACAGTACGTGCATGGAGACCACGCCTGAGCCACGGGAGTAAAGGGAGTTTTGGTACGTCCCACCCAACGGATGAACCTTGAACGCGCCGTTGCCCTTAGGGGCTGCCGCGTCCTCTCAGCAGAATGAGACACGGCCAGTGGCCGGTCAGTGGCACAGGAGCTCCTGTTTGCGTCCCCTGTGGCAGCCACGGAACGAATTCACCTTGCGGAGGGTCTTGTGGGCTGACCCTCTACAGTTCATCCAGCATGAGGTCCTGCGCCAGGAACTCCTCCCTTCTGCCCACGCACCGCCCACATGCTCTGCCAGCATTCTAATTCAAATGCTTCCGTCCTTCTGTCTTCATTATTCATTGTCCGAGGGTCACGTGTATACGACGCAATGGAAGACACCGTGGCTTGGATCACATGCACCTTAGTTTTCAGAGTAAATTTTTCTTTCTTTTAAATTTTCAATTGGAGGAAGGTGAACAGACCAAGTCACTTTCCATTCAACCGTTCGCACACGTTTCATTTCATTGACTGTGTGATCACTACTTTTTTGTGTGGCTGATCTCTTTATTGTAAATTGCCATGCCTTCATCCAACTTCCTATGTGTCTATCTTTTAGTTAATAACATATCCTCCCCCTCCACACCCGCCCCTGGTAACCGTCAAAGAATGGTTCTTGCATTGTGAAAACCTTCCCTTGAGTTTTTATGCAACTCAGTTCATGCCTTCGTTATTGAGGTGATTTATTGTGCCAACCTGACCGATAAACACAGGTGGGGTTAATTGAAGGGCAGAAGGATAAATGGCTCAGTGAGCCTCGCCTTTCTAGTTCTCAAGTCTCTTGCTTTGTGATGGTCGGACAAGGGTGCAGCTGCCTTAGCCAGTTGCCTGCTTCAGCTGGCAAGGCTCACTTC
>NW_022104296.1:8313-9325 GCF_000313985.2 Echinops telfairi
AGGGTTTCAAGGTGTTTCCTTAAAAAGTTTTTTTTGAAATGAAGAAGTTCAGTGTCACCAAGGAGGAAGTGGCCAGAAACCACCTGGAAATCGTGCTTCAGGAATTCGCCTTGTGTCTTAGAGGATGGATCAGTTGGGATGCTTTCGGCTGCAAGGAAGAGCCGGAGCCAGGATCTTACTGGTCTCACATGGAGGAAAACCAGGAAGGAAGTGGCTTCAGGGTTGATTAATCTAGTGGTGTCATCGCATCATCAACAACGACAGCTTTTTTTTTGCTTTCCTCCCTGGGTCTTTATCGCGTAGCCCTTGGTTACTGACCTACGATGGTGGAACAAATCCTCCTAAAAGGCATAGCTTCAGATCGCCAGGGATCATTCACTCCCTCTGAAGATTCCAGTGGGTCAGGAATTCACTCAACTTCTTAAGGAAGGACTGTACTTTTTCTCCAGGGGTGCATCGTTTTGTAATCCCACCAGCCGACAACACGCTGCTGTGGAGGGGCGGAAGCATCCGCCGAGGAAGACTACATTGGGCATTGTTTGGAGCACCCAGTCCACAGAGGAGACCGTGGGCAGGGGGTGGACTTCCCTGGGGCCTCTGAAGGAGAGTCAAAGCAGCACCCTCATGTGGCTGCCAGGTTGGTGCAGGCTGAGGATTGTTTACCACGGGCGTTCTGGAGCCGCTTCCCAGGGGAGTGGCTGGCTGCCCCCAAAGTGAGCCACGGCACCGGCACCGGAGAGAGACCTTGCTTTGTTGGTCCCTCACCAGCCCTTCTGCCATAGTTCAGGGTGGGAGAGGACTAGACAGCAGGCAAAGCAGGCTGAAGGGCATCTTGACCACGAGATACAGCAGCCTCCCTTTGAGGCTCGCTGTCTCCTTCAGCTTGCCCGCCCCAGGCCTGGGCTCTTGATTTCCTTCCATCCGAGTCCCTGGGAGCCACCCTTGTGAGGCTAACCCATCCAGAGCACAGACTGGTTACTGCCATCTTCCAGAAAACCACATGGTGGTGTTC
>NW_022104297.1:0-1149 GCF_000313985.2 Echinops telfairi
CCCACTTCTCTGCTGTCCCTCCCCCAGGGAGGAGGACATATGTAGATTCTTGTAATCGGTTCCCCCTTTCTACCCCATATTCCCTCCACTGTCATAACTTTTAAGTGAGCCCACACATACTGGTTGTGTTTTGTTTCAGCCAGTATAGGCATCCAAGAGGCAGCTATAAGTACAGTATAGTAGTATTGAGATCACTACTGAAGTAAGAAAGAGCTAATAAAATAAAGATACATGGAAAACATGTATTATAATATCTGGCCTTGAAATAAGGAAACAAATAGGTGAATGTAAAGAAAAAAGGCAAGTAAGGTTTCTATCTTCATGCTATCTGTAAAAATAACTATACCATATTATAGTTTAAATTTTGATTAGGAATTAGATGTGTAAGCAAAGTTCCAAGAACTCATTAGTTTTGATCAAGATAGCTCTTTAGAGTCCAGTCCTCAAAGTAACATTTTTGCTTTTCAGTACTCTAAAGAGTTCTTGTGCAGAAGATTTGCTCAACATTGCTCTTTTTTTTCTTAATTTCCTAACTGCTGCTTCCATGAGCATTGATTGTAGATACAAGCAAGACAAAATCCTTGACAACTGCAACATTTTCACCATCTATCAGGATGTTACCTCTAGGTCCAGTTGTGAGCTTTTGGTATTCTTTGCATTGGGTTGTAATCCATCCGGAAGGCTTCAAGTCCTCCTCACTTTCAGCAAGCCAGGTTGTTTCATCCGCATATCTAAGGCTATTAATAAACCCTCCTGCCATCCTGATTCCACATTCTTCTTCCTTGATGGGATACAGTTTATCTAATGGTCTGCTCAGAATAGAGATGGAAAAAATATGGTGTATGCACCCTGATGCACACCTTTCCTAATTTTAAACTATGCAGTATTCCATTCTTCTGCTAGCACCACTGCTCAGCTTAGTATATTTTATGCATTTCCTTGAGGACTTCTAAATTTCTTAAATTCAGACTTTGTGTATTCCATGGGCCAATTAGTCATGGGTGTTCATAGTCACTTCTCATTTTGAGAAGTCTTCAGCCGTAAATATTTCTAAATCTTTGCTGCAGCCACATCATTCAGGTGAACTCTTCTTTGAGGAAGCAGTTCTTTCCCAGCCATATTTAGACTGTTTTCAATCTGTGGGGCTCA
>NW_022104297.1:2422-3519 GCF_000313985.2 Echinops telfairi
ATTACTAAAATGCTGCCCCTAAGCACAAACTAGGTACTGATATGTCTTTGAATTGGCTCATTGACTACATAGAATGTGCTGTTAAGAATCAATAGAGGAACTAGGGAAGAATTTGGCTATAAAGAAAATTACATTTTATTAAAAGTTCCAGAAATGCTTACTGAGTTCCAACCTGCTTAAGAATCTTTTTCTTAATTTTCTTCATCTAAATGCAAGTCAGTATGATGCATGTGAATATTTAGCACTTTTAAAGCAATACTTGATTTTAGTCTCCTTTGATTGTATTCTGACATGAGATTTATGTAACAAATTAAATTTATCTAGTGTCACTCTAAATTTGTTTGAATATATTTAAACTAGGATTTGGGACTAATTTAATGATTTCCCCTCCTGGTGAGCATAGACCTAAGGAATTTATTGGGTACATCTAAGAAGGAATGAAAGAAAGACAGACAAAGATAAGAAAAACAAAACAGCAGTATATTGAATAAGTTGAACCACAAATGTACATGATTCCTTTGAAGCAAAATTATAATTTATTTATAAGGTATTTCAAAATTATATATTAAACATTACTCCAAATATATGCTTAAATTTCAGAAAAAGAAAAACAACTAAAACTGTTTTAGTCTTTTTTTTAACCACCAGACCTATTCTTCCCAAATCCACATGCAAATACAAATCCCTTATCTGTAATATCTTAGATGAATATTCTATTAATAGGGAGAATATGCTCCAGATAATTTTTAAAAGATAATTTTATATATATCTGAAAATAGATGTTCAGTCTAATTATATTATATTCCTAAAGAAACTATTGAATTGCCAGTGAGAAAAGCAGTGAAAATCTTTGTAAATATATAAACAACTATCTTTTAAATCTCATGAAGAGTAATTCTTTTATTTAAAAAAAATCATTTTGTTGAGGGCTCGTACAACTCTTTTCACAATCCATACATCCATCCATTGTGTCAAGCACATTTGTACATTTGTTACCATCATCATTCTCAAAACATGTGCTTTCTACTTGAGCCCTTGGTATCAGCTCCACACTTTCGTCCTCCCTCCCCGCCTCCCTTCCCTCATGAACACTTGAT
>NW_022104297.1:4934-6181 GCF_000313985.2 Echinops telfairi
CGGGCATCATCAGCTTTCTGCACCACATTTGCTTATGCACCCACTTTGTCTTCAGCGATTGTGTCGGGAAGGTGAGCATATCATGGAATGCCAGTTTTTTAATAGAACAACAAACTATGAATTGTCTTGAGAATAATGAGAATTTCAGAATGCTGCATTGTGTTGATGGGGAACCTGTAAACAAACCAAGAGGCAATTGTTTGAACAGAACAAAAGTATACTGCATGATTTAAAATGAAGAAAGTGTATGTCACAGTTGTATCCTAGCATTATACTTAATCTGAATGCTCAGCCAATCATCAGAGAAGCTAGATCATAAGAAGAAGAATGTTCATCAGGATTGGATGAAGGCTTAATAACTATCAATATGCAGATGACAATACAACTCTGCTTGCTAAATGTGAGGAGGAATTAAAGCACTGGCTGATGAAGATCAAGAATGTAGCCCTCTGTAAAGAAAAACAAAATCTTCACCACTGGGCTAGTAACTAAAATCATGATAAACAGAGAAAATATGAAGTAGTTAAGGATTTCTTCTTGCTTAGATCCATTATTAATGATCATGGAAATAGCAGTCAAGATCAAATGACACGTTGCACTTGGTTATTCTGCAGCCCCAACCTTATTGAAAAGCAAGGATGTTACTTTGAGGACTAAAGTTTGCCTGACCAAGCCACATATTTTCAATCGTGTTATATTTATGTGAAAGTCGAACCAGGAATAGAGAATATTAAAGTGAAAATGATGCATTTGAACTATGGTGTTGGCGAAGAATATTAAAAGTACCATGAACTTCCAAATGAAGTATCTATATTGGAAGTACAGTCAGAACGCTCCTTAGAGACACGAGTGGCCAGACTTCATCTCAAGTACTTTGTGTTATCAGGAAAGACCAGTCTCTGGAGAAGCACATTCTGCTAGCTAAAATGGAGGGGGCAAAGAAAAAGAAGAAGCCCTTCTGCGAGATGGATTGGTAGAATGGCTCCAAAAGGGACTCACCCATAAAAACCATTGTGAGGATATTGAAGGACCGGACCTATTGTGTTCTGTGGTACATAGGGGAGCTATGGGTCAGGTCAGCTCTGACTTGGCAACACCTAGCAACAACACAATTGCTGAAGACAAACTGGGTGCATAAGCATATGTGGTGAAGAATGCTAATAGTGATCAGCTATCAAAAGATATAGTGTCTGGGATCTTAAAGGCTTGAAGATAAATAACAGGCCATCTAGCTGAGAAGCAACAAA
>NW_022104297.1:7716-9502 GCF_000313985.2 Echinops telfairi
TCATTGGCAACCTAAAATATGCATGCCACAACCTTGCTTGCTGAAAGGGAACATGACTTGAAGCACTGGCTGATAAAGATCAAAGAGTACAGAAGAGAAGAGACTCAATTCAGTCTGGAAGCCCAGTGGGTTGCAAACAGCAAAGTTTACTTCTCTGCTGGGTGCAGAAGGGCTGAGGCAGAACAGCGCATCAGCGCAGGCTGACGCTCTGCCATGCATCAGCCCAGAGCTCAGAGACTAGTGCCCTTAGACACAGCACACAAAGGAGGATGCGCTTGGCCCCTCTGGGGTGGGAAACACACGCTGAAGTCTTGATTGGCGAGCTGAGCGCCCCAGATCGTCGTTTCGGTTGTCATGGTTTGGGGTTCACTGTCCTCGGTTCTCTGGTTTCGGTTTGTGCACAACTTGTTAAAGGGTCAGCCTTGGGGCAGGACTTTCTAGGATGCGCCCAGGAGCAACAACGGAGTACCTGGGTCCTCACCCAGACTTCAGTATGGATCAGACCTCAATGGACTGAAACCAAAACCCACACAGCAGACTAAGGAGCAATATTACGATCAACAGAGAAAATATTTGTCGATGACTTCATTTTTCTTGGTTTTAGAGTCCAAGTCTATAGAACAGCAGTTAATAAATCAAAGGCCGTGTTGCATTAGGAAAATCTACAAATTATAAAGGGTTAAAGACATAGACATCACCCTGAGGAGTAAGAAATACCTCACCTAAGACATGATTTTTTCAGTTGCCGCATGTGCATGTGAAAGTTGGACACTTAATATGGAAGACAAGAAATATTAATACGTTTTAATTACAGTGTTGGCCAAAAAATATTGAACATATCATGTATATGTTGAAGATTTCTAATGAAGAAACCTATCTTGGAAAAAGGAGATCCAGAATCCTCCATAGAAGAGAAGATGGTCAGACCTAGTCTTACTTTGGAGATGCTATTAGGAGTAACTGGCTCTTGGAGAATACAGCATATTTGAAAAAATATAGAGGGTGAGTGAACAAGAAGAGGACCATGAACAAGATGCGTTGATGCACGGCCTTCTATCATGGGTCATGAATAGCACTGATTGTGAGGTTGATGCCCGACTGCGTAGTATTTCATCCTGCAGGACAAGCAGTGATTTGATTTAGAACTTGTCCAACTTGACACCACCCAGTCCATCGGGAAGGTTCTTGTTGTTCTTGCTAGCTGCCATCTATTTAGGTCCAGATGGGTTAATCCCCTTTTAATCAAAGGAAAAGTCAAAGGGCATTGATACAGCCTCATCAGGAAGCTTGGTTATAAATTTGAGTATCCTTTTATATAATCAAAATTGATTACTGCAATTTTTCCTTCAAGGTTTGTCAACAGCTCATCGATTGTCATGTTTCTAATTTAAAGCAGTGGTTATGATTTAATTAAGTCGCTTGGAACACGTTGCTGTGAATCTCACAATTTATTTGACAAGGAAAAATAAATTTTGTGCTTTATATTAGACTCAATAATGCATTAAATACTTTGCAAATGAAAATACTCACAATACATTAAATATATCATTGTAATTATATGTCATATATTCCTCATGTCACTAAGGTTGTTTGTATGATCTCTAACAGAACATGTACAGATGTTCAATATAATTTGACTGGGTATAAATTTGGTGCCATAGTGGTGTACATGTTGGACTGTTAACTATAAAGGCAGAAGTTCAAACCCATCAGCCTCCTCAGGGAAGAAAGATGAGGTTTTATGCTCAGTAAAGATTTACAACCTTGGACACCCAAAAGGACAATT
>NW_022104298.1:0-9307 GCF_000313985.2 Echinops telfairi
GTGATACCAGGAGGGTAGGGGGACGGTAGGGAGAGGAGGGGAGGAAGAGGGAACCAATCACAAAGATCAACACAACCACCACCACCACCACCACCACCCTCCAGGGGGACAAACAACAGAAGAGGTGGTGAAAGGGAGACAGCGGTCCGTGTAAGATATGAAAATAATAATAATTTATAATTTAGCTAGGTATTGCTAGCAACAGAAAGGACAATCCCTAAAATGCCAGTGCTTTACACAACAGTTCATTCCTTGCTCACATAAAAGCCATCAGTCAGCAGCAGGGGCGGCATGCAATGCCATATGGTCATTCAGGGTCCACTGTCTTCACTCATGCTTTTCAGGCCACCGGCCCAAAGCCTCAACCCATCAGACAGGGAGATGTAGAGGTTTATCTGCAAGTGGCCCTCATTGCTTCCCCCACATCTACCCCACGCCCTAAGTCCGTGTTTCCCAAAGTGAAGGTGACCGCTCCCTGCGGGGAAGAGGGGCACTAGATGATGCGGTGGTGAGGTGGGGCTGGGTGGCACAAGGGAGGGGTTTCAAAGGCAGATATCTACACATTATCCTGGATTGTGGACGTCAATGCAAATGTCTTTAATTTCCAGGAGGGTGCTGAGTAAATTGTTTTTTCTGAAAAAGGGGTGGTAGACCTAATAAGTTTGGGAAATTACAATCTAGGCAAAAGACGAGCCCTAAGCTTTGGGGAGCAACAATCACAGGAAGCGCAGGTCCAGAGTTAGAACTGGCCTGGAAAGATGTTATGGGTTGAATTGGGTCCCCCCAAATACGGGTGGGAATCCTAGCCCCTCGCCTGGTGGGAGTGGCCCTGCTTGGACCCAGCTGCCTTTGTTATGAGGACTGGATCATCCCAAAGTAGGCTGGGTCCTCAATCTCAGCACTTCTGAGTTCCTCAAAGAGCCGGTTGGACCCCGAGATGCACCTCCCAGGGAAGATGATTCTGGTGGCAGCCAAGGACCGCCGGGGCCACTCACAAAGGACTTAACACAAGCCAGACCCTGGCAGGGATCTTAGCATCTAGAACAAGGACCAGTGTGGTACCTGTGTCACAACATCCACACCTGGGAAGGTCGAGCGGTGGGCTCTGACCCAAGGAGATGAGACCCAGTCATGGGGGGCGGGGGCATGGAAGAGCCTCCAGCCAGGTGCTTTAGGGTGACCGGGACAGTGATGGCTGCCGGCATGCCTACAAAGTTCAATCCAGACCAGGCTGGCTCCACTGGGCAACAGTGTTGTGTGGCACACGGTTCGATGGCTCCAGCCAGGCCTGCATTCCCCAGTGCCCCAGTAACTGATCACCACTTAGATGTCTGACAGGCCCCAAAGCCTACCTGCATTACATGCAACCCCCTCCTGAAACAGGTGTAGATCACAGAAGCCAAGACGAGCCCAGGGGGACAGAAGGCACTAGGGGGGTCCTCAGCTACCCCCTCAGCCCCTCAGGAGGGGTTTCTGGAAGAGCACCTTCCCCCGGAGGCTGTGAATATTAACTCTGCATGGTCACCGGAATGAAGTCCCACCTCACTCCCAGGTGTAACCCTCCCTCACCCACCCACACTCTCCTATAATGATATACCTGCCTGCCTTGATGTCATTTCCAATCATGGCGCCACAGCTGGTGGCCTTGGACAAGTCCCTGGACCGCCCTGAGCCTTAGCTCCCCGTAACAGGCGTGATCCCGTGACCAGGAAGGCCCCTTGCAGCTGTGGCATTCATAAATGTGAGGCCCACGTTTTAGAAGTTGCAGATAGAAATCAAAGGAGAAGAAGGAGAAGAAAAGGAGTTTCCAGATGAAATGAGCCTTCGCAGTGTGTTCCAGAAACATTTGTTCAGCAAACCCTTCCTAGGATAAGAAAACGTGTATGTGTGTGTATCCATATACGTATCTGTGTGCAGGTGTGTGTGTGTGTGCACGGTAGGAACTGGCATCCACGCAATAGGCCAACCACTGCAGTCTTTCATGCATGGTTCACTTCATGGTGATAAACCCAGCAGCAGCAGCAGCATCTCCATTTTCTAGATGAAGAAACTGATGGTTTGCAAGACCAAGCCCCTACCCGGGATTAGAGATTTTTTAAGGAGTGTGGAGAGACGCAAACCCAAACTTGTCACACTCCCCGATCTGGCCCTCCAGCCACCACCCTGCTGCTCTTGGGCCAAGTCCATTTGGAAATTGCTGGGTGAGACCAAACGAACCTGCCTTGTTTACAGCGACACATCTGTGAGTCCTGAGGGGGGCCGTGTGCCCGGGAGGGCTTGGAGCACAGGTGCCGGGGCACCGACTGGCTCAAACCCCAGCTGTGGCCCTTCCTGGCCCCGTGACTTCAGGTGCATCTCGTAACCTCTCTGAGCCTTGCCTACGAAACAGGGAGAACAGCAGCTGCGGCTTCAGGAGGCTTCCCTTTGAGATGGAACTCAGGGTCCCTGAGTGAGTGCCACTGCCTGCCGCACCGCCCCTGGACTCAGGCTCCCTGGGGCAGCAGGTTACCTGGGGCATCTCTCAGGCGCAGGGGCAGGATCGGGACCATTGTTCTCACTGAATCATGAGGGTGCTGAGACTAAGATAGGCCTGGCTCGAGCCTCTGGGCTGCTAATGCCTGAGCCACAGCTAGCCCAGTGCCCAGGCTCCCAGCTTCCTGTCTGCCCCACAAGGTTACCCTGCCCCTCTCAAGAAGGCTTGGAAGCATTCTGAAACCCAACTACAGAATTGTTACTGAAAAATTACAGAATTGTGACTCGGGCACCCACAGGTTACCAGCTCCACCTGCTTCTGCCCATTTGTTTGTTGTTTCTGCTTGTTGTGGGGGCTGGGTCTCATTCCGGACAGAGGGGTCCAGAGGAAAGATTTCTGCAGCCATGCTGCCTCCCCAGGGGTGGCTGTGCTGACAGACCACGACTCCACCTCTGAGCCATCTCACACCAGTGACAGTGCCTGTCTGGAGCACTGGAGAGCAGCCTCCACATGCCAGCCAGCCCTGGGCAAAGGCTGCTCACCACTGGGGTGGGCGGTGAAGAGCCAGGTGCCGGGCTCCAGGAGGAAGCATCACAGAAAATGGGGCCAAGAGAGGCGAATGAAGAGTACCGTCAGGCGGGATGGAGATGGGAATTGCTCCTCACTTTGCGTGGCTTCTCTGACAGGCTGTGTGCCGTACTCTCCGGCCTTTTCTGCCGTCTGCTGAGAGCGACGTGCACGTGTGCGTGAGAGCAGGCATGGTAGGTCCATGTGTGAGAGGGTGAGTGTCTTGGTGTGTGTTGTGTGAGTATGTGTGTGTGTGTCTGAGTTTTTGTATGTGTTTAAGTGCATGTGTGAGAGCCTATCAGGGTGGGCCTGATGTGACCGAGCTGTGAGGGTGTGTGCATCTACACGAGAGTGTGCGTGAGCATATATGTGAGAGTATGTGTGGTCATGTGTCTGAGCTGTGAATGTCTGTGCACAGTGGGTGCATTGTGTGAGTGAGTTTGGGTAGGTGTGCAGAGTGTGAAATATGTGAGTGAGCATGTATGTGAGAGTGTGTTCATGTGCATGTATGCATTTGTGTGTGAGTGAGTGTGTGTGTGAGAGAGAGAGAGAGAGAGAGAGAGAAAACCCCAAGCCTGCATGTTGTAACTCATGTGTGGAGGGAGAGCCCCACAGAAACCTCAGAGCTACAAGACCCCACACATTGGTTCTTTCTGAGCAAAGACATTTTACCCACTCCCAGCCATTTGGTTGTGCCTGTTTGTCTGAAAGGTCTGACAAGCTCACCCCGCCTGCATCCTCCTCTGATCTGCCTCTACACGTTGTTGTTGTTGTTGTTGTTGTTGCTGTCGTCCTCATCTGTTGGTGAGTTCATGCAGCCTCACGAGGACCCCACCTGCAGGGCACAGCTGCCAGGGAAGCATCTTCTTTTCTGTGGAGGACCTTCAATGCTGAGGTGTTAATGGCTGTGTATGCCTTACGGGGCTGCACGCCTGAGCACTTCCCTGCAGATGCCTCAGGATGCACCATCTCTTCCTAAAGGCGTGAGGGGACCCCCTCCTGAGTGGTCTGCAGGCTTTGACCCAGGGAGGGGCTCCACGTTCAGTGACTTCACAGTGTGGGGGTCTCCTCAGCCACTCCCACCCAATTCCAGAGGGACACATCCAGAAGCGGGGTCTTTGAGCTGCTTAGAAAAAAACTTTAATTCTATCTATATTTATCTCAACTGCCAATCTATCCAGACCACTGACAATTAAGCCTTTATATAGGGTGCTCTATACAAATGAATTCAATTAGTTAAGCATTGGATGGGACTCTTGTCTTGAATCCAAACAAAGTTGGGATTGTTGTTTTTGTTTGTTTTGTTTTAAATTAGGCAAAAAGAAGACCCTGAATATGTTCATCCAACAATTGTTTTCAATGGACTGGCGTTTGGGGCTGATTTGATTTTTTTATTATTATTATTTTCCTTTGTGATTTATGCAGGACGTGGATTCCGACAGTCTGTCCACGGCATAGGGATGAGAAAGAAGAAAAAGAAGTCAGAGCCCCGAGCCTGCCTGCCGTAACTCAGTGCATCCGTGAAGCCCCTATTATTCACCCCTCTCAAGAGATGTCTCAGGTCAGCAGCCTCGGTTGTGGAGGTGGTCACAGCTGAAACAGCCTGGGATCCATCATGTGTCCAACAAGCCCTTATCGACTATTTGCTCGATGTCAGATCCACCACCGTCCCTCAGTCGTCCAGGGCGCACTGTGCTGCCTGTGGTTAGGAGGCTGGACGCTGCGGTCACCGAGATTTTAAATACTAGCAGGGCCACTCATGATGGGCCTGGTTTCAGGGGCTCTTCCAAACTAAGACAGGCTAGGGGGAGAGGCCTAGTGACCTTCCATAGAAACTCAGTTGTGAACCCCTGTAGGTCACCCCAGAATGTTGCCCACGATTGGGCTGGAAGATGAGATAACCCACAGTTGGGTGAAACTCCACATGCCCAACTACAAAGCCAAACTCAGCCAGTGAGTCGATGCCTTCTCAGAGCAATCCTATAGGACACGGTAGAACTGCCCCTGTCAGTTTCCAAGACCGTAACGCCTTTGTTTATTTCTGATTAAAAGATCATTTTATTGGGGGCTCTTACAGCTCTTATCAAAACCCATACATCAATTGTATCGAGCCTATTTGTATATATGTTGTCATCATTATTTTCTAGACATTTACTTTCTATTGAGCCCTCGGTTTCAGCTCCTCTTTTTTCCCTCTCTTCCCCCTCCCACCCCCATGACCCCTTAATAAATTATAAATTATTATTATTTTCATATCTTACACCGACCGCTGTCTCCCTTTCACCACCTCTTCTGTTGTTCGTCCCCCTGGAGGGTGGTGGTGGTGGTGGTGGTTGTGTTGATCTTTGTGATTGGTTCCCTCTTCCTCCCCTCCTCTCCCTACCGTCCCCCTACCCTCCTGGTATCACTACTCCCACTCCCGTTCCTGGGTTCTGTGTACTGTATAGCATTTCCTCAACCAGTCCTGTCTCCTGCACCCTCAAGTCTAGCCTTCTGGACCTCATAGTGCCCTGGCCTCTGCCTGTGCCACTGCTCCAACTCTGCTTTGTGGGAGCTTGCAGTGCTAATTGAAGAGAGCAGGGGCCTCCTTCTCTGCCCATGCTGCATCTCCTACAATGCTTAGCCCGGCAAACAGTAGGTACTCAATCAATACTTGTTGGTCGATTGGCGAGGGGCTGGGCTGACCCGCATCAAAGGCAGGCATCATCCGGGAGCTGGCTGATTGAACTGATAAATCTTGCAACCCCTCTTTATTGCCACCGACTCTACTTTTGCTGAGGGGAGCCAAGCTCCAGGGGTGGTTGTGAAGGATGCCCCTTGCTGGCTGATTCCTGGCTGACTTCCCAAGATCCAAGGTGCTCCAGGCCTCTCTCCAAGTGGTCTTTTTCAGAGACCAGTCCCTGAAAAAGGACATCCATCCAATGACCTGTCACCCCAAGGTCATTCATTGTTCTCTCTGCTGCAACTGCTCAGACCTCGGACTCTGCTGTCCCCGTTTCCCTTTCTGCCCATCTTTCAAAGGTTATATCTGTATTTACATACATATTTACATATATAATACATCTATATGCACATATAGAGCTACATATATGATGTGTGTGTCTGTATAATAAATGGCTAGAGTGCTCCTTAGAGGTAAGATGGCAAGCGTTGGTCTTACATACTTTGGACCTATTGTCAGGAGAGCCCAGACCCTGGAGAACGACATCATACTTGGTGAAGTGGAGGGACATTGGAAAACGGGAAGGCCCTCAATGAGATGGATGGGCACAGTGGCTGCAGCCATGGGCTCTGGCATAGGAATGGTGGTGAGGATGGCATAGCATCAGGCAATGCTTTGCTCTTGAGCTGATTTGCACTCATAGCCATGCCATATAACCTCTGATGCTTGGGAGCTTTATGAGTCAGAAGCTAGTCAATGATACCCAACCACAACAGACACGTAAATTTAGATCATCATCAGATTTATGCACTTGAATTGTGGTGGTGGTGAAGAACATTGAAGTACTGTGGGTGGCTAAAAGAACATATACAAATCAGCCAGAATACTCATTATAAGTAAGACAAGCCTTTGTCTCAGGTAGTTTGGACATGTTTTCAGGAAAGACCAGTCCCTGAAAAAGGGCACCCTGCTTGGTGAAGGAAGTAGAGGGGCAGCGAAATAGAGGAAGACCGCTGGCAAGATGGATCGACACAGTGGCAGCAACAATGGGCCCAAACATCGCACTTGTGAGGATGGTACGGCACCAGGTAGTGCTTTGTTCTGCTGTACACAGGGTTGTTATGAGATGGAACGACTCGACAGCACCCCACGCAATCACCATACGAGGGGACCCCAAAAAACAACAGCATTTTTTTCAAAGCTATGTATATAATCTTTTTTTTTTTTTTAACAAAACACGTTTATCCTCTTTGAAGTACCCCCATTACACTTAGTACATATGTCAAATCTGTGATTCGATTCTTGGAAACATTTTTCAAATATATCTGTCTGGATGGCTGACAGCACCTCCCTCTTTTTGCCTTCACCTCTTCTGCATCGCCACCTCGCTGGCCTTTCAGGTCTGTCTTCAGTCTCAGAAACAGAAAGAAGAAAGAAGTCATACGGAGAGAAGTCAGGTGAGTCAGGTGTGGGGGGCAACAAAGACATGCTGGGTTTTTTGTTTTGCCAAAAAACTGGCACACGGAGATGGCTGCATGAGCAGGTGCATTGTCGTGGTAGCAAAACGAGTCCCCCGTCTACCACAAATCAGGCCTTTTTTGTCCAATATTGTTATGCAATCTTTTCAGAACATCTAAATAGAAAGCTTGACTAATAGTCTGAACTGGTGGAATGAACTCCAAATGCACTATCCCCCTCACATTAAAAAAACAAATGAGCATCCGTTTTGGGGGGCACCCCCTCATATATTGATAGTAAGTGGGGCTTAAGGAACCCTGGTGGCACAGTGATTATTTGCTAGGCTGCTAACTGAAAGGTTGGCAGTTCCAAACCACCAGCTGCCCTGCATTAGTGAAAGATGAGGATTTCTACTCCTGAAAAGAGTTACAATAGTCTCATAAACCCACAGAGGCAGTTCTACCCTGTCATGCAGCGTCATGATGAATCGGGATCAACTTGATGGCAGTGAGTTTTGCTTTTTTTAAAAAAATGGGTCTTAATGTTTTCTCCGTATGTGGAGGAAGTACATTTGGAATGCTTTTTAGAAAGAAGGATGGCGAGACATTGTCTCATACACGTCAGACATGTTATCGGGAGCGATAAGTCCCTGGATAGGCCCTCGTGTGTGATAAAGTAGAAGGGCCTACGAAGAAGAGGGAGACTCTCACACAGCGGCATTGACAAAGTGGCAGTAACAAGGGCTCGGAAGCACCAACCATTGTGAGGCTCGTGTAGGACCAGGCCAGGCAGTGCATCCTTCTGTTGGGCATAGGGTGGAGATGGCTCAACACTGAGTCCACAGCCCCTAACCAACCCCCTTGCCCCCTCCCACCACCACAATGTTTCCAAGCAGTATTGTTTTTAATAGCTTCAGATCACTCCACTTGATAGAAGAAATGAAGCAACGTTTAGAAAACCATTCCGCCCCATTGGGAGCATACGTAAGCTTTGCATCCATGGACAATCATTTTCTTAGGCTACATCCATAGGGTCGGGCAAGAGGAAGGCCCATTTCAAAGGTCATACCTTTACCCTCAGAGAGTTCTAAGATTGTTTAGTGTGTTTGGACACAAACAGCCTGCAGTTGGGGGTGGGCGAGGCAGGTGAGGCATGGAGAGAGAATTGAAACAATGACTATGGTTTTCAACTGTCTGCTGAAATTCCATCTTCTCTGGCTGAGAGTCTGCCCTTGGAAACAGATGAGTGGGTTTAGATCCAGTGTTTTACACCCGATGCGAGCGTGCAAAACATGGGAAACCAGGCACTTGCTGGAGCACCAGGAGGCAGGTTTGCTTTGCGAGCTGAGTGTTGCGGAGTGCAGTAGGGAGCGGGTCATATTCCTCCCGAGGTTGGCAGCCCGTGAACCTCGAGCTGGGTATTTCAGTAGGAGAGAAGGGGAGGAGGTCTGCTCCAGAAATCAGGGGAGAGAAAGCCCAGCCAAGGGGGGCAGTTGGTTGCCTTGTCTGGAGGGATGTTGGGGGTAGGCGGGACTGCATGGAAGAAAGTGTATTTTCTTTGGTGTGCGGATGTATTGAACTCCTTCTACTAAATGTTTCAAACACATCTCTTTTCAAAGATTAGAGAAATAAGAGGCAGTCATAATTTTCCGTCTTTCCCGCCCACCACACTCCCTTTCCCGGTCTGCCTTTCTGCGCCCATGCTGCCGAGTTGCTGTGTGGTGGCATGGTGGCACCGTGGCATTGCAGTAGCAAGGACCATTGCCCTGTGGACGAGACCCTCCTGTGTCCTGAAGTGGTTGCAAGCTGTTGTTACTAGCTGCCCGTGGATGCGGGGCTCAGTCTGATGAGATGTTGCCCAGTCCTGTGTCACTCCCCACCCCACCCCCACGTGGTTGTGGGTTGAACACTGTTCCATTGAGATCCATAAGGTTTTCATGGGGGAGTAGATCACTAGGTCCGTCTTCCTAGTGTATCTTAGTTCGGATGCTCTGCTGAGACCAGATCAGCATCATTTGGTGGTTGTTAGAGTCCACGGAGCCCTCCCCCCATGAACCTGACCCCAATTCTACCTTACTAATCTGGCTAGCCCAGAGCATGTACACTGGTATAGATGGGAACTGGAAACACAGGGAATCCAGGACAGAT
>NW_022104299.1:0-1053 GCF_000313985.2 Echinops telfairi
AGTAGCCCATTGTCCTCAACAGCAGGGAGTGGGCCCTACCTGTGGTGGGACCAGACAGTTGTCTGGCAATTTACTACCTTCAGGGAGGATGTCTCTAAGCATCTGATCTCCCACCACATGCTGGCAAATAGCTTCTAATGTTTGTCATATCTTTGGGGGAGACAAAGCTGGGGAAAAACCTCTTTATAATCCCACAGGATATGACCATGCAAATAAGGTATAGAGGATTCTACCTTTGGAATTGATCGGTTTTGTCATTTTCCTGGGTGTAAGAGAGTCACCTCAACAGCTAGAATAGAAATTCCCAGGGACCACTAAGAGAGAAGAGCCACACAGAGTATGTGTGATCGATTCTGACATCTGAAGTGAAGAGACAACAGAGGAGCCGTGGTAAGACAGAGTAGAGAAGCCATGAGACTGAGACCATGTGATGATAACAGAGAGCCAATGCGCTTCCTGGACCAAGAAGTCAAAGGTCAAGGGACCATGTGATTGAGAGACTGAGGCTAAGAAAGAGAGCTGGTTGGGAAGAGACAATGCATCTTTAAAGCTTTCTGATCCTGAGGATACATGCAGTAGGCAGTATAAAACAGCAGATGTGTGCCTGGATCTATCAGAGGTACAGACCCAGAATTTTTAAATTCCCTAGTGATTGGGTCTTTGAGGCACACTTTTACATAATTTCAGGCACTGGTATGAGAATTTCAATATAATTCTAAGCTTCTATCTTTAAAAGGTCTGGATATTTAATTTTCTCCATAAACTGAAATATGCCTGGTCTCTTATTAGACAACGTGTCATAATAGCAGCTGCTGCTTAAGTCTCAAGTGGGGCAGTAGTTAAATGTCCTTGAAAAGTAAATGGCATACATTCAATTAGGCTAAAGAAATAACTAAAACAAGTATTATTTAGTGGGTTTTTAATTAGATGATTTCTATTAAATTGCTTCTCCAGAAGGTGTGCCCAATAAGTAACTATTTCAATATTTTTATTATAGAAGTTCATTTGAATATATACCTTAGGTAAGTAATATTATTTTCTTTCATCAATTTT
>NW_022104299.1:2283-3499 GCF_000313985.2 Echinops telfairi
AGGGTGATTGTACAGTTTCTGTAATATGACTGAATGATTGAACTATACAATTATATGATATGTAAATCACTTGCAAATAAAACACCTGGAAAAAAGAAATAGAATAAACTAAAATCTGTGTTTAGATTTAATTTTCAAAAAAACTTGATAATTGTCTACTATTACTATATTTATGAATAAAGAAAATGAGCTCAATGAAGTAGATTTTTCCAAAATTAAGCACCTGGAAAGGTGTAGTGTTTTTCCACTTCAACAAGAAACCATTGCATTCTGTGGCCTCCTAACACGTTCTCCTTTATTTGACTCCTTAAAATTTATTGAGGACATCTGAAGCCCTTCATATGTTATTTTGTGATAAGGATTTTTAAAGGAGAAAAGAAGAAGATACTGATTTGGAGAAAGAACTCGGTGCCCAAGTAGTTGAGATGAAGGTTAAGTCTGGACTATTTATCACGCTCCATAAGGAATCATCTAAAGTCTTACACACAAGTCCTGGAATATTCTTTTCATGATGTAAAACATACTTACTAAACATTGCTGGCTAATTTCACCTGTGATTGCAAGGAGGAGCCAACTCAACAGGATTCAATTAATTCAACTGGAAGTGACACTAGCCCCTGTACTCCAAAGCTTTCAATTTTCCCCAAGTGTTATTGTAGATAACTCATATAACATACAATTAATAGTTAAATCACATTAAAAAGAGTTGTACAATCCTCATCACAATCAGTTTTAGAATATTTTTTTAATTTTATACTCATCTTGATTACCTCCCCATTACCCCCTCCCCAACCTGCCCTGCCATATGCCCAAGGAATAATTAATCCAATTACTGTCTCTAGCAATTTAATCTATCCTGGATTTCATAAACAGAAAATCCTTTAGAAACCAACAAACTAATGACAATAGCAAATAAAACAGATAAATATCTCCATGGAAAAGAAAACTAAAACTATTCAAAACTAGAACAAATTTGAATGCATCATAAGGAGGATCAAACAATAGGGTGCTAAATATTAACTGCAACAGTAAGAATCCATTTTCCAATGCATTGTGCATGCAAGCAAAGCTATTAACATCCCTGCTCCATGGTCAGAGGATTAAGTCACCAGGAGCTTAACTCATATGTATTTGCCCTTCATTTACCATACTTTTTTTCTAAACTGAAACAGCTTTAAAAGGGGTCAAAAGGGACCTCAAATGATAAGATATTACA
>NW_022104299.1:4202-5327 GCF_000313985.2 Echinops telfairi
TGGCTGGTGGTTTCAAACTGCTGACCTTGCAGTTAGCAGCCCCATGCATAATCACCATGCATTGATGATGTCATTAGTTCAGCCAATGATATAGAATTTGAAACCCCATTTAGAAGAGGTAATTATACAAGCATAGGCCAGGTCTGAATGGCAAGACATGAGCTGTTGACTTGTACAGATGAAACTCTGAAGGGATGGGGCACTGTAAACACAGGGGCTTCAAACCTGTGATAGGGCAAAACATTCTCAATTTCTGACAAGAGTCCTTTCTACACCAAGAGGATTCCATTCCTGTATCGCTATCTGTATTATCCCTGACCTCCCATAATGGTGCTGAAAGTCTGCCCACTAAAAGTCTCTCCATAATGTGTCTATGTACATTTCAGAGTTGACCTGCATGCATGCTCCTCTTTTGAAAAATAATAGCTTAGGAGACGATGTGAGTCCTGATGGTGTCATGGCTGCTGACTAAAAGGTTGTAGTTTGAACCTACTAGCATCTCCGTGGCACAAAACACCAGGTAGCATACTACCATAAACACGATCAAAACCAAAGCAGTTGGTTTATTCCTGTTGAGTTTATTCCGATTTCTAAAGGACAGAGCAGAATGGCTTTATCGGGTTTCATCACCTGTAAACCTTTTTGGAGGCAGACTGCCTCATCTGCAGTGAGTGGTGGGTTCAAATCACCAAATTTTTGGTTGGAAGAATAATGCACCATCAGAACTCCTTGTCCATACCTAGAGCCTAGGAAACATCTGGGCTGCTCTACTCTGTCATAGAGGGTCATTATGCGTTGGAATGGAAAACAACAATAACAGATCGGATGCATTCTGCTATTTGACTGCTGATGAATATAGTCCCACCCCTCCCTTTCAATAATATGTGTTTAAATCAGCCACGTATGACACTAGTCCTGTGTGTGCTCCCAATGGATAACTCATTTTTTAAAAACTCATTTTATTAGGGGCTCATACAACTCTTATCACAATCCATATGTACATCAATACATCAATTGTGTAAAGCACATTTGTATATTCATTGCCCTCATCATTCTCAAAACATTTGCTCTCCACTTAAGCCCCTGGCATCAGCTCTTCATTTTTACCCCCTCCCTCGCTGCTCA
>NW_022104299.1:7396-9307 GCF_000313985.2 Echinops telfairi
AATATAAGAGTCACAATCAATATTTATAAAAACTAACATTATATGGGCTCGCTAAAATTTTAATAATAATTGTATACTTAGCAGTGTACATGGAATTTTTCATTCAGATTTCACTGCTTTTTATCACTGACAATAAATGAATATTCATGGTGATGATAGCAAGAGATAGCATCCCAGTTGAGTACAATATAAAATGACCATAAAGATCCTTGGTTATAAATGATAGGCTAAATATAAATATTGCTAGTAAAATCTTTGAATGCAATCCAGCCAGCCATTTTAAAGTACAAAAGCTAAGTGTCCACTACCATCAAGTCCGTTCTGATTCATGGAGACCTTTTAGGAGAAGGGAAATTGACCCCATAGGATTCCCAAAGCTGTGAATCCATACTGAAGTACAATAAAACATTTTCTCTTTACAGGGCTGCTGGTGGGTGGAGCCACAGAGCTGTTGGCGAGCAGATGAGTATTAAGCAGCCCTGATGGTGTAGTGAGTTGTGTTGCTAACCACAAAGTCAGCAGTTTGAAACTGCCAGCTTTGAGAGTTTTAGTCTTGAAAACTCTGTCCTAGTGGGTCTCTAAGAGTCATAATCAACTTGAGGGAAGTGAGTTTGTTTGGTTTTTTTAGCCCCATGTTTAAAGTACAACCTATATCATTTTTGAGGAAGTATGTACTATGACATGCTTCTAATTGTACATTTAGTTTAGTGACAGGCTGCTAGACAAAAGGTCACTAGTTCAAAACCTTCAGCCAGTCTGCAGAAGATAGGAGAGGCTTTCTGGTCTCAGACAGATTTACAGACCTGAAAACAATTTTATTCTATCTATAGCAGCCTAGTAGGCTGTCTACCATATGGTCACCAACTTTCAACCACCAGCTACTCCACAGGAGAACGATGAGGCCTCTCACTCCTTTAAGTTTCAGGAACCCACGGGGGGCAAAGTCTACACTCTCTGATGAGGTCAATCAATAGAAGTTAGACTGGACTCAATGGCAGCGCATTTGCAATATTTGAATGGCAGGGTCACTCGAGGAGCCCTGGTGGTGCAGTGGGCGACCTCATGGGCTGTTAACCTCAATGTCAGCAGTTCAAAGTGAGCAGCCACTCCATGCCATCCTCCTGCATTCTTCAAGAACATATATCAAGATGACCCCTTTGGAATCTTGTCGAAGAGTTGTCATAACCTTGTGAGCTGACCTCCCTGGCTTGAATTTAACTGGTGAAGAAATTCCCTTTGAAGCCGCTGTTTTGCTGGAAACTTGTTCTCTGTATCATATCAGGAACTCCAAGATTAGATCTTGCCTAAAAGACTGATGAAAAGATCTTTGTGTAACGCCTTTTTAAAATACCTTTTCTCTCCCCATGAAGTCACTCTAATGAAATGAAAACAAGCATATTACTGAGAGATCTCTTTGGCAACCACACATTGATTACAGAGGCATGTTGAAACAAGTTTTGTTTGGAAAGACCCATCCATGTATAAACAGGAACCTAGCAACATTTTTTTTTTAACTTACTCTTACATCATGTCCAGGAGGAGACCTGGTGGTGTAGTGAGCTGTGGATTAGCCTTCTAACCTCAAGGTCAGTTACACTTTGGGGAAAAAAGTTGTGGCTTTCTCCCATGCAGGAGTGGTTTGTGGTTTTGGAAACACACAGGGAAGTTCTAAAATGGTTTTCTAGGGTCACTATGAATCAAAATTGACTTAGCAGCAATGAGTTTGGTGCTTTGGATTTGAACGTGTAATGCTTCCAAACTTTCAAAGACAAAGGTTGGATTTACAAAAGCACTGATCATGGAAGGCAAGAAAAATGGAAACTAAAAAATAGCTATTCTACTTTTTTGAACATCAACTTACCACAGAGTTGTCAGAACAAATCCCAATCATAATCATGAAAATCTGTAAAC
>NW_022104300.1:0-9307 GCF_000313985.2 Echinops telfairi
GTGATACCAGGAGGGTAGGGGGACGGTAGGGAGAGGAGGGGAGGAAGAGGGAACCAATCACAAAGATCAACACAACCACCACCACCACCACCACCCTCCAGGGGGACGAACAACAGAAGAGGTGGTGAAAGGGAGACAGCGGTCGGTGTAAGATATGAAAATAATAATAATTTATAATTTATTAAGGGGTCATGGGGGTGGGAGGGGGAAGAGAGGGAAAAAAGAGGAGCTGAAACCGAGGGCTCAATAGAAAGTAAATGTCTAGAAAATAATGATGACAACATATATACAAATAGGCTCGATACAATTGATGTATGGGTTTTGATAAGAGCTGTAAGAGCCCCCAATAAAATGATCTTTTAATCAGAAATAAACAAAGGCGTTACGGTCTTGGAAACTGACAGGGGCAGTTCTACCGTGTCCTATAGGATTGCTCTGAGAAGGCATCGACTCACTGGCTGAGTTTGGCTTTGTAGTTGGGCATGTGGAGTTTCACCCAACTGTGGGTTATCTCATCTTCCAGCCCAATCGTGGGCAACATTCTGGGGTGACCTACAGGGGTTCACAACTGAGTTTCTATGGAAGGTCACTAGGCCTCTCCCCCTAGCCTGTCTTAGTTTGGAAGAGCCCCTGAAACCAGGCCCATCATGAGTGGCCCTGCTAGTATTTAAAATCTCGGTGACCGCAGCGTCCAGCCTCCTAACCACAGGCAGCACAGTGCGCCCTGGACGACTGAGGGACGGTGGTGGATCTGACATCGAGCAAATAGTCGATAAGGGCTTGTTGGACACATGATGGATCCCAGGCTGTTTCAGCTGTGACCACCTCCACAACCGAGGCTGCTGACCTGAGACATCTCTTGAGAGGGGTGAATAATAGGGGCTTCACGGATGCACTGAGTTACGGCAGGCAGGCTCGGGGCTCTGACTTCTTTTTCTTCTTTCTCATCCCTATGCCGTGGACAGACTGTCGGAATCCACGTCCTGCATAAATCACAAAGGAAAATAATAATAATAAAAAAATCAAATCAGCCCCAAACGCCAGTCCATTGAAAACAATTGTTGGATGAACATATTCAGGGTCTTCTTTTTGCCTAATTTAAAACAAAACAAACAAAAACAACAATCCCAACTTTGTTTGGATTCAAGACAAGAGTCCCATCCAATGCTTAACTAATTGAATTCATTTGTATAGAGCACCCTATATAAAGGCTTAATTGTCAGTGGTCTGGATAGATTGGCAGTTGAGATAAATATAGATAGAATTAAAGTTTTTTTCTAAGCAGCTCAAAGACCCCGCTTCTGGATGTGTCCCTCTGGAATTGGGTGGGAGTGGCTGAGGAGACCCCCACACTGTGAAGTCACTGAACGTGGAGCCCCTCCCTGGGTCAAAGCCTGCAGACCACTCAGGAGGGGGTCCCCTCACGCCTTTAGGAAGAGATGGTGCATCCTGAGGCATCTGCAGGGAAGTGCTCAGGCGTGCAGCCCCGTAAGGCATACACAGCCATTAACACCTCAGCATTGAAGGTCCTCCACAGAAAAGAAGATGCTTCCCTGGCAGCTGTGCCCTGCAGGTGGGGTCCTCGTGAGGCTGCATGAACTCACCAACAGATGAGGACGACAGCAACAACAACAACAACAACAACAACGTGTAGAGGCAGATCAGAGGAGGATGCAGGCGGGGTGAGCTTGTCAGACCTTTCAGACAAACAGGCACAACCAAATGGCTGGGAGTGGGTAAAATGTCTTTGCTCAGAAAGAACCAATGTGTGGGGTCTTGTAGCTCTGAGGTTTCTGTGGGGCTCTCCCTCCACACATGAGTTACAACATGCAGGCTTGGGGTTTTCTCTCTCTCTCTCTCTCTCTCTCTCACACACACACTCACTCACACACAAATGCATACATGCACATGAACACACTCTCACATACATGCTCACTCACATATTTCACACTCTGCACACCTACCCAAACTCACTCACACAATGCACCCACTGTGCACAGACATTCACAGCTCAGACACATGACCACACATACTCTCACATATATGCTCACGCACACTCTCGTGTAGATGCACACACCCTCACAGCTCGGTCACATCAGGCCCACCCTGATAGGCTCTCACACATGCACTTAAACACATACAAAAACTCAGACACACACACACATACTCACACAACACACACCAAGACACTCACCCTCTCACACATGGACCTACCATGCCTGCTCTCACGCACACGTGCACGTCGCTCTCAGCAGACGGCAGAAAAGGCCGGAGAGTACGGCACACAGCCTGTCAGAGAAGCCACGCAAAGTGAGGAGCAATTCCCATCTCCATCCCGCCTGACGGTACTCTTCATTCGCCTCTCTTGGCCCCATTTTCTGTGATGCTTCCTCCTGGAGCCCGGCACCTGGCTCTTCACCGCCCACCCCAGTGGTGAGCAGCCTTTGCCCAGGGCTGGCTGGCATGTGGAGGCTGCTCTCCAGTGCTCCAGACAGGCACTGTCACTGGTGTGAGATGGCTCAGAGGTGGAGTCGTGGTCTGTCAGCACAGCCACCCCTGGGGAGGCAGCATGGCTGCAGAAATCTTTCCTCTGGACCCCTCTGTCCGGAATGAGACCCAGCCCCCACAACAAGCAGAAACAACAAACAAATGGGCAGAAGCAGGTGGAGCTGGTAACCTGTGGGTGCCCGAGTCACAATTCTGTAATTTTTCAGTAACAATTCTGTAGTTGGGTTTCAGAATGCTTCCAAGCCTTCTTGAGAGGGGCAGGGTAACCTTGTGGGGCAGACAGGAAGCTGGGAGCCTGGGCACTGGGCTAGCTGTGGCTCAGGCATTAGCAGCCCAGAGGCTCGAGCCAGGCCTATCTTAGTCTCAGCACCCTCATGATTCAGTGAGAACAATGGTCCCGATCCTGCCCCTGCGCCTGAGAGATGCCCCAGGTAACCTGCTGCCCCAGGGAGCCTGAGTCCAGGGGCGGTGCGGCAGGCAGTGGCACTCACTCAGGGACCCTGAGTTCCATCTCAAAGGGAAGCCTCCTGAAGCCGCAGCTGCTGTTCTCCCTGTTTCGTAGGCAAGGCTCAGAGAGGTTACGAGATGCACCTGAAGTCACGGGGCCAGGAAGGGCCACAGCTGGGGTTTGAGCCAGTCGGTGCCCCGGCACCTGTGCTCCAAGCCCTCCCGGGCACACGGCCCCCCTCAGGACTCACAGATGTGTCGCTGTAAACAAGGCAGGTTCGTTTGGTCTCACCCAGCAATTTCCAAATGGACTTGGCCCAAGAGCAGCAGGGTGGTGGCTGGAGGGCCAGATCGGGGAGTGTGACAAGTTTGGGTTTGCGTCTCTCCACACTCCTTAAAAAATCTCTAATCCCGGGTAGGGGCTTGGTCTTGCAAACCATCAGTTTCTTCATCTAGAAAATGGAGATGCTGCTGCTGCTGCTGGGTTTATCACCATGAAGTGAACCATGCATGAAAGACTGCAGTGGTTGGCCTATTGCGTGGATGCCAGTTCCTACCGTGCACACACACACACACCTGCACACAGATACGTATATGGATACACACACATACACGTTTTCTTATCCTAGGAAGGGTTTGCTGAACAAATGTTTCTGGAACACACTGCGAAGGCTCATTTCATCTGGAAACTCCTTTTCTTCTCCTTCTTCTCCTTTGATTTCTATCTGCAACTTCTAAAACGTGGGCCTCACATTTATGAATGCCACAGCTGCAAGGGGCCTTCCTGGTCACGGGATCACGCCTGTTACGGGGAGCTAAGGCTCAGGGCGGTCCAGGGACTTGTCCAAGGCCACCAGCTGTGGCGCCATGATTGGAAATGACATCAAGGCAGGCAGGTATATCATTATAGGAGAGTGTGGGTGGGTGAGGGAGGGTTACACCTGGGAGTGAGGTGGGACTTCATTCCGGTGACCATGCAGAGTTAATATTCACAGCCTCCGGGGGAAGGTGCTCTTCCAGAAACCCCTCCTGAGGGGCTGAGGGGGTAGCTGAGGACCCCCCTAGTGCCTTCTGTCCCCCTGGGCTCGTCTTGGCTTCTGTGATCTACACCTGTTTCAGGAGGGGGTTGCATGTAATGCAGGTAGGCTTTGGGGCCTGTCAGACATCTAAGTGGTGATCAGTTACTGGGGCACTGGGGAATGCAGGCCTGGCTGGAGCCATCGAACCGTGTGCCACACAACACTGTTGCCCAGTGGAGCCAGCCTGGTCTGGATTGAACTTTGTAGGCATGCCGGCAGCCATCACTGTCCCGGTCACCCTAAAGCACCTGGCTGGAGGCTCTTCCATGCCCCCGCCCCCCATGACTGGGTCTCATCTCCTTGGGTCAGAGCCCACCGCTCGACCTTCCCAGGTGTGGATGTTGTGACACAGGTACCACACTGGTCCTTGTTCTAGATGCTAAGATCCCTGCCAGGGTCTGGCTTGTGTTAAGTCCTTTGTGAGTGGCCCCGGCGGTCCTTGGCTGCCACCAGAATCATCTTCCCTGGGAGGTGCATCTCGGGGTCCAACCGGCTCTTTGAGGAACTCAGAAGTGCTGAGATTGAGGACCCAGCCTACTTTGGGATGATCCAGTCCTCATAACAAAGGCAGCTGGGTCCAAGCAGGGCCACTCCCACCAGGCGAGGGGCTAGGATTCCCACCCGTATTTGGGGGGACCCAATTCAACCCATAACATCTTTCCAGGCCAGTTCTAACTCTGGACCTGCGCTTCCTGTGATTGTTGCTCCCCAAAGCTTAGGGCTCGTCTTTTGCCTAGATTGTAATTTCCCAAACTTATTAGGTCTACCACCCCTTTTTCAGAAAAAACAATTTACTCAGCACCCTCCTGGAAATTAAAGACATTTGCATTGACGTCCACAATCCAGGATAATGTGTAGATATCTGCCTTTGAAACCCCTCCCTTGTGCCACCCAGCCCCACCTCACCACCGCATCATCTAGTGCCCCTCTTCCCCGCAGGGAGCGGTCACCTTCACTTTGGGAAACACGGACTTAGGGCGTGGGGTAGATGTGGGGGAAGCAATGAGGGCCACTTGCAGATAAACCTCTACATCTCCCTGTCTGATGGGTTGAGGCTTTGGGCCGGTGGCCTGAAAAGCATGAGTGAAGACAGTGGACCCTGAATGACCATATGGCATTGCATGCCGCCCCTGCTGCTGACTGATGGCTTTTATGTGAGCAAGGAATGAACTGTTGTGTAAAGCACTGGCATTTTAGGGATTGTCCTTTCTGTTGCTAGCAATACCTAGCTAAATTATAAATTATTATTATTTTCATATCTTACACGGACCGCTGTCTCCCTTTCACCACCTCTTCTGTTGTTTGTCCCCCTGGAGGGTGGTGGTGGTGGTGGTGGTGGTTGTGTTGATCTTTGTGATTGGTTCCCTCTTCCTCCCCTCCTCTCCCTACCGTCCCCCTACCCTCCTGGTATCACTACTCCCACTCCCGTTCCTGGGTTCTGTGTACTGTATAGCATTTCCTCAACCAGTCCTGTCTCCTGCACCCTCAAGTCTAGCCTTCTGGACCTCATAGTGCCCTGGCCTCTGCCTGTGCCACTGCTCCAACTCTGCTTTGTGGGAGCTTGCAGTGCTAATTGAAGAGAGCAGGGGCCTCCTTCTCTGCCCATGCTGCATCTCCTACAATGCTTAGCCCGGCAAACAGTAGGTACTCAATCAATACTTGTTGGTCGATTGGCGAGGGGCTGGGCTGACCCGCATCAAAGGCAGGCATCATCCGGGAGCTGGCTGATTGAACTGATAAATCTTGCAACCCCTCTTTATTGCCACCGACTCTACTTTTGCTGAGGGGAGCCAAGCTCCAGGGGTGGTTGTGAAGGATGCCCCTTGCTGGCTGATTCCTGGCTGACTTCCCAAGATCCAAGGTGCTCCAGGCCTCTCTCCAAGTGGTCTTTTTCAGAGACCAGTCCCTGAAAAAGGACATCCATCCAATGACCTGTCACCCCAAGGTCATTCATTGTTCTCTCTGCTGCAACTGCTCAGACCTCGGACTCTGCTGTCCCCGTTTCCCTTTCTGCCCATCTTTCAAAGGTTATATCTGTATTTACATACATATTTACATATATAATACATCTATATGCACATATAGAGCTACATATATGATGTGTGTGTCTGTATAATAAATGGCTAGAGTGCTCCTTAGAGGTAAGATGGCAAGCGTTGGTCTTACATACTTTGGACCTATTGTCAGGAGAGCCCAGACCCTGGAGAACGACATCATACTTGGTGAAGTGGAGGGACATTGGAAAACGGGAAGGCCCTCAATGAGATGGATGGGCACAGTGGCTGCAGCCATGGGCTCTGGCATAGGAATGGTGGTGAGGATGGCATAGCATCAGGCAATGCTTTGCTCTTGAGCTGATTTGCACTCATAGCCATGCCATATAACCTCTGATGCTTGGGAGCTTTATGAGTCAGAAGCTAGTCAATGATACCCAACCACAACAGACACGTAAATTTAGATCATCATCAGATTTATGCACTTGAATTGTGGTGGTGGTGAAGAACATTGAAGTACTGTGGGTGGCTAAAAGAACATATACAAATCAGCCAGAATACTCATTATAAGTAAGACAAGCCTTTGTCTCAGGTAGTTTGGACATGTTTTCAGGAAAGACCAGTCCCTGAAAAAGGGCACCCTGCTTGGTGAAGGAAGTAGAGGGGCAGCGAAATAGAGGAAGACCGCTGGCAAGATGGATCGACACAGTGGCAGCAACAATGGGCCCAAACATCGCACTTGTGAGGATGGTACGGCACCAGGTAGTGCTTTGTTCTGCTGTACACAGGGTTGTTATGAGATGGAACGACTCGACAGCACCCCACGCAATCACCATACGAGGGGACCCCAAAAAACAACAGCATTTTTTTCAAAGCTATGTATATAATCTTTTTTTTTTTTTTAACAAAACACGTTTATCCTCTTTGAAGTACCCCCATTACACTTAGTACATATGTCAAATCTGTGATTCGATTCTTGGAAACATTTTTCAAATATATCTGTCTGGATGGCTGACAGCACCTCCCTCTTTTTGCCTTCACCTCTTCTGCATCGCCACCTCGCTGGCCTTTCAGGTCTGTCTTCAGTCTCAGAAACAGAAAGAAGAAAGAAGTCATACGGAGAGAAGTCAGGTGAGTCAGGTGTGGGGGGCAACAAAGACATGCTGGGTTTTTTGTTTTGCCAAAAAACTGGCACACGGAGATGGCTGCATGAGCAGGTGCATTGTCGTGGTAGCAAAACGAGTCCCCCGTCTACCACAAATCAGGCCTTTTTTGTCCAATATTGTTATGCAATCTTTTCAGAACATCTAAATAGAAAGCTTGACTAATAGTCTGAACTGGTGGAATGAACTCCAAATGCACTATCCCCCTCACATTAAAAAAACAAATGAGCATCCGTTTTGGGGGGCACCCCCTCATATATTGATAGTAAGTGGGGCTTAAGGAACCCTGGTGGCACAGTGATTATTTGCTAGGCTGCTAACTGAAAGGTTGGCAGTTCCAAACCACCAGCTGCCCTGCATTAGTGAAAGATGAGGATTTCTACTCCTGAAAAGAGTTACAATAGTCTCATAAACCCACAGAGGCAGTTCTACCCTGTCATGCAGCGTCATGATGAATCGGGATCAACTTGATGGCAGTGAGTTTTGCTTTTTTTAAAAAAATGGGTCTTAATGTTTTCTCCGTATGTGGAGGAAGTACATTTGGAATGCTTTTTAGAAAGAAGGATGGCGAGACATTGTCTCATACACGTCAGACATGTTATCGGGAGCGATAAGTCCCTGGATAGGCCCTCGTGTGTGATAAAGTAGAAGGGCCTACGAAGAAGAGGGAGACTCTCACACAGCGGCATTGACAAAGTGGCAGTAACAAGGGCTCGGAAGCACCAACCATTGTGAGGCTCGTGTAGGACCAGGCCAGGCAGTGCATCCTTCTGTTGGGCATAGGGTGGAGATGGCTCAACACTGAGTCCACAGCCCCTAACCAACCCCCTTGCCCCCTCCCACCACCACAATGTTTCCAAGCAGTATTGTTTTTAATAGCTTCAGATCACTCCACTTGATAGAAGAAATGAAGCAACGTTTAGAAAACCATTCCGCCCCATTGGGAGCATACGTAAGCTTTGCATCCATGGACAATCATTTTCTTAGGCTACATCCATAGGGTCGGGCAAGAGGAAGGCCCATTTCAAAGGTCATACCTTTACCCTCAGAGAGTTCTAAGATTGTTTAGTGTGTTTGGACACAAACAGCCTGCAGTTGGGGGTGGGCGAGGCAGGTGAGGCATGGAGAGAGAATTGAAACAATGACTATGGTTTTCAACTGTCTGCTGAAATTCCATCTTCTCTGGCTGAGAGTCTGCCCTTGGAAACAGATGAGTGGGTTTAGATCCAGTGTTTTACACCCGATGCGAGCGTGCAAAACATGGGAAACCAGGCACTTGCTGGAGCACCAGGAGGCAGGTTTGCTTTGCGAGCTGAGTGTTGCGGAGTGCAGTAGGGAGCGGGTCATATTCCTCCCGAGGTTGGCAGCCCGTGAACCTCGAGCTGGGTATTTCAGTAGGAGAGAAGGGGAGGAGGTCTGCTCCAGAAATCAGGGGAGAGAAAGCCCAGCCAAGGGGGGCAGTTGGTTGCCTTGTCTGGAGGGATGTTGGGGGTAGGCGGGACTGCATGGAAGAAAGTGTATTTTCTTTGGTGTGCGGATGTATTGAACTCCTTCTACTAAATGTTTCAAACACATCTCTTTTCAAAGATTAGAGAAATAAGAGGCAGTCATAATTTTCCGTCTTTCCCGCCCACCACACTCCCTTTCCCGGTCTGCCTTTCTGCGCCCATGCTGCCGAGTTGCTGTGTGGTGGCATGGTGGCACCGTGGCATTGCAGTAGCAAGGACCATTGCCCTGTGGACGAGACCCTCCTGTGTCCTGAAGTGGTTGCAAGCTGTTGTTACTAGCTGCCCGTGGATGCGGGGCTCAGTCTGATGAGATGTTGCCCAGTCCTGTGTCACTCCCCACCCCACCCCCACGTGGTTGTGGGTTGAACACTGTTCCATTGAGATCCATAAGGTTTTCATGGGGGAGTAGATCACTAGGTCCGTCTTCCTAGTGTATCTTAGTTCGGATGCTCTGCTGAGACCAGATCAGCATCATTTGGTGGTTGTTAGAGTCCACGGAGCCCTCCCCCCATGAACCTGACCCCAATTCTACCTTACTAATCTGGCTAGCCCAGAGCATGTACACTGGTATAGATGGGAACTGGAAACACAGGGAATCCAGGACAGAT
>NW_022104301.1:0-3156 GCF_000313985.2 Echinops telfairi
GATCACTGAAGACAAACTGGGTGCATAAGCAAATGTGGTGAAGAAAGCTGATGGTGCCTGGCTATCAAAAGATATAGCATCTGGGGTCTTAAATGTTTGAAGGTAAACAAGTGGCCATCTCGCTGAGAAGCAACAAAGTCCACATGAAAGAAGTACACCAACCTGTGTGACCAGGAGGTGTTGAAGGGAGCAGGTATCAGGCATCAAAGAACAAAAAATCATACCATTGTGAATGAGTGGGAGTGCAGATTGGGGAACCAAAAGTCCATTTGTAGGCAACTGGACATCCCCTTGCAGAAGGGTCACAGGGAGAAGACGAGCCAGTCAGGGTGCAGTGAATCAATGGTGAAACATACAACTTTCCTCTAGTTCTTAAATGCTTCCTCCCCCAAGCCCCCAACCCACGATCATGATTCCAATTCTACCTTACAAATCCTGCCTGACCAGAGGATGGGCACTTGTACACATAGGAACCGGAAACACCGAGAATCCAGGAAGGATGATTCCTTCAGGACCAGTGGTGAGAGTGGAGGTAACCGAGGGTGGGGTAGAAAGGGGGAACCATTTATAGCATCTACATAGAACTTCCTCCCTGGGGTATGGACAACAGACAAGTGGGTGAAGGGAGACATCATACAGTGTAAGATATGACAGAATTATAATAATTTGTAACTTATCAAGGATTTATGAGAAAGGGGGGAGCAGAAAGGAAGGGGAAAACTTAGGGGCTGATACCAAGGGTTCAAGTCAAAAACAAATGTTTTGAGAATGATGAGGGCAGCATGTGTACAAATGTGTTCGACATACAATGCAAGTATGTATGGATTGTAATAAGAGTTGTATAAACCCCCAATAAAATGATTTATTAAAAAAAAGAAAAAAAATTAATGAAAGTATGCTATTTTGATTGGGAATCAAAATGTGGTTATTTTGATACTTTTGCCTAAAACTGTCTAGTTATAAACTTATATGATGTTATATAATGTAACACTTTCATCTCTGATAACAAATCTGATAATGAACCACAATTAATCATTTGAATATCAATTTACATTTTTGTAATATTAAATATTTGTAAAATAAATAGTAAAATTATGAAAAAAGAAGATAGCAGATGGACTTTGAGCCTCTCTACTCAAGGCCTCCCTTAACACAAGAACACTTTGTTCTAATAACCTGGCACTCTTTGATACTCACCTTCCTGATATGATCCCTGAAGAAAAAATGGGTGCAAAAGTAAATGTGGCAAAGAGAGCAGGTGGTGCCTGGCTATCAAAAGATATAGTATCTAGGGCCTTAAAGTCTTCAATTGAAACATGCAACCATCTAGCCGGGAAACAAATAAGCTCACATGGAAGAAACACACCAGCCTGTGTGATCATGAGGTGTCCACAGGATCACGTATCAGGAAGCAAAATATCCAAAAGAAACAACCATACCGATGTGAATGAGGGGGGTTGGAGTGGAGACTCAAAGTCCATCTATAGAAAATTGAATATCCCCCCATAGAGGGATTCTAAGAAGGGATGATTCAACCAAGTTGTAGTATAGCACCCACAAATCACACATCATTCCTCTAGTTCCTGAATACTTTCTCCTCACTCCCTCCACTATTGTGATCCAGCTCTACCTTACAAATCTGGCTACACTGGAGAGCACACTTTGGTACAGATAAGAGCTCTTGAAACATGAACTTAAGGACAGAAGAATCCCTCAGGAACAGTAGTGGGAGTAGCGATATCATGAGTGTAGGGGGATGCTTGGCAAAGGGGGAAGCAGAGGGAACCCATCTAAAGGTTGGATATCTAGCCATGTCCCCTAAAGGGGATGAATAACATAAATGCGTGTGAAGGTAGACAATGGACAGTGTAAGATACAAAATAATAACAATATAATTGATCAAGGATCAAGGTAGAGAGCAGAAAAAGAGGAGCTTATACCAAGGGCTCAAGTGGAAAATGTTTCAGAAATTATGGTGGCATCATACGTACAAAAATATGCCTTATGCAAATGATGTATGGATGTTATGAGAGCTGTAAGATGATTAACCAAAATTATTAAAAATAATTAATATAAATGAAAAATATCTGCTCTGCAACAGCCATTGATTCAAGAATCAAAAGACAACCTCTACTTGGGAGAAAATATCTACACAGCAAATATTTGATAAAGAACTTGTATCCAAAGTAAACAAAGAGCACATTAAACTCAACAAGTACTTTAGGCTAAAAAAAAAAATGGATAAGCATTCTGAAGAGACACCTCACTGAAGATACACAAATAGAAAATAAGCATCTAAAAATATGCTCAAAATAATGTATAATTAGGGAATTAAAGCTACAATAAATTTATCTGTGCACGTCCATTTAGAAAACAAAAACTCACTGCCTTCTAGTCAAAGCTGACTCAGAGTGTCCCCGTGTCAGTTTGAGAACCTGTAGCTGTTTTCCCGAGAAGAAAAAATAGTCTTTCTCCTGCTGAGCTGCTAGTGATTTGAACTGTTGGTCATTCAGATCACGGCCCAAGGTTAACCACTATCCCACCAGGGCTCCTCCAAGACACTGACAACATGAAAAGCTGTCACTGATGTGGTGCAGTAGAAACCCCTTTTATTCTTAATAGGAGTGCAAAATGATACAGCCAATTGGAAAAGAACTATATTCTGGGACAATTAAACCATTTTGTTGTTACTTGCCATTGGGTCAGTTCTGACCAATAGCGACACTATATTCAACAGAATGAAACAACATTCTGTCCTGCATCATCATTACAATTTTTGTTATGTTTGAGCCCATTGTTACAGCAATTGTGTCAATCCACCTTTCCATTTCCCTCTACTTTACCAAGTATGATGTCTTTTTGTAAGGATTAATCTTTCCTGAAAATATGTCCAAAGTACATGAGATGAATGTAAGGTGAGCAAATCTGGTTATGGTTGAAGAGGCAAATGAACTCAAAATCAGTAAGTCGGATGACAGGTCAGATTGCAGGCCATTGATGGCACCCAGGATCTGCAGGCAATATGGCAGACCATTGACTCAAGTCCAAAGGACCAGAGGCTGATGAACCAGATCTATGATGCAGGCACATCAGAAAGCAATCAAGCTTCTCCACTGGGTCCATTTATATAGAAATTAGGTCATAACCTGATGAAAT
>NW_022104301.1:4122-9239 GCF_000313985.2 Echinops telfairi
GTAATGGTGACTAAAGGGTGTTTTTTCATGTCCTCTATGCTCTAACTACGAAAATATTTGATTTACAAATAAGGAATCCTACTTCGTGGAATTTCATTTATCACAGTAGGGTCTAGAACCAATTAACCGCGATAAACGAGGGTTCACTGTATGTACTATTATGTCAGATACAATTGATGGATGGATTGTAACAAGAGTTGTAAGAGCTCCCAATACAATGATCTTAAAAAAAATAGAGTTTTGCAAGAATAATTATTTCTTCATTGCAAATGTCTTTTTATCAACAACATAAACAGCAGTGGTACACATCAACCTAGCCAAATGTAATACACAGGAATCAGATGGACATTATCTTCCAGACCAGATGATGGAGAAGCTCAATATTAGCATCCAGAATAAAGACTGGAGCTGGCCATGGAATAGATTATCAGTTGCTTATATGTAAGTTCAGAATGAAGGCAAATGAAATTAAAACAAGCTCACCGAAGCCATGAGTATACAACCATGAGTATATACCATGTGGTTTAGAGCACATCTCAAGAAGAGTTTTGACATATTGAACACTAATGGCAGTGGTCCAGTAAGCTGTAGGATGACATCAACAATATCATACATGAAGAAATTACCAGGCCTTTAAAACACAAGTATTTTAGGAAGGGCTCTCTAGAGAAACAAAACCAGAACACTTATGATTTTGTACACACACACACACAGCAAGAAGGAATAAAACAGCTAATTAGTTCACACAGCAGTACAGATGGTTCAGTTCAACTCACTTCCATGGAACAGTTAATATATTGGAAGTCCTTCAACTCATGAAGGCTGCTGGGTCCAAGGCAAGGAAGCAGACAGCTGAGTCTTCCCTCGGGTATTGCAGGCAAAGTCTGCCACAGGTAGCAAACAGGAAGGCAGGTGAACTATAGTTAGCAGCTCAGGAACTCAGCAAATCAGGTGAGCGTGGGATATTGAAATCAAGCAATGCGAGAGAACAAGATCCCCAAGCCTCAATTTCAAGCGATGTATGCATAAGCAGCGTGGCGAAGCAGGTCTCAGAGGAACTTCAAATTCTAGCCACACAATCCATGGGCTGGCTTGTCACACGGGTAAGGTAAATTACAAGTTGAGGCAGGGAACTAGCTAAAGCAGTTTTACACTGGTGCGATGACCAGAGAGCAAGAGAGAGAGGGTTGGGCCTTGCTGAGCCATTTCTCTCTTTGCCCTCCAATCAAAGTGCAACCTAATTAATCCTACATGTTCTTATTGGTCAGGTTTGGCCAAATAAACCTACCTATCACAGCAAGAAATAAAGAAAAGGTCAAAATAAGTGTCAATGTAGATTATTAAACTTGTTCTGCAATATGGAGTCATTGATACAAATGAAAGAAATGAAATAAAAGAGTTGAAAAGAAACTGTGAAAGGGCAGCTCAAGAAAACAGCATAATACCAGGAAATGTGCACAGACCTGGTGTAAAAAACCAAAAAAGGAATGAGCTCAGTATTTCTTTAAGCAGAAAGGATTGAAGAAAAAATTCAGGCCCCAAGTTGCAATATAGAAAAATTCTATTGGCAAAATATTGACTGATGCAGAAACCTTCAGAAGTTCAAAGAAATAGAGTCATAGTACCAAAAAGCATTGATTGGCATGTCCCCATTTTAAGAGGTAACATATGATCGAGAACTGATGCCTCAGGCAGGTAACCTGGAAGATAGCTACCATACATCTACTACAATAGTTCAATTAAAAAACAAAAACAGAAAACAAAAATTGCTGGAGAGTGTGTGGAGAAATTGTAACCTTTATACACTGATAGTGGGCTTGTCAATGTGTTCAACCATTTTGAAAACTGATATGGCACTACCTAAAATAACTGGAAATAGAATTACCAGACAACCCATCAATACCTCTGCTGAGTAGATGCCCCAAAGAAGTAACAACACAAGCAGACCTATGCTTTCCTATGTTTATCATAGCAGAGTTCATAATAATAATAGTAATAATAACCTGGAAACAGCTCAAATGCCCACCAGTAGAAGAATTGATAAAGAAACTGTGGTACATAAACACAATGGAATACTGTGCATCCCTACAAAACAGTAATAAAACCACGAAAGTCCTGATGACAGGGATGAACTGGAAAACCATGATGCTGAGTGAAGTTAGTCAATCACTGAAAAAGAAATATTGTGTGGGCCACCACTGTAAGGATAAAGACCAAGATGAAGGAAGTCTTCTGTTCTCAGGTCAGGTAACCTTCTAATTCACACTGTGTCTGCCTAATGCTCACAATCGATAGCTCATCCACTTATTTGTCCATCTTAGTAACCACTTTGACAGAGAAGGCCACCCTCAGCTGCGGTCAGTTTCTTATACTGAGTAGACAAGAGAAGACAAATCAGCTCCAGCTATATAACATTGTTCTGTGATCACCCCAAATCAACAGACACTCCTACAAGGGTGCTCAGTGAACCTCAATGGAAATTCAAGTAGAGAAGGTCAGGTAGCTTTGTGTTAGAGAAGGTAATCCTATGTCTGTTTGTGAGTAACCTAGGCGAGACAACCTGGCATTGGGAAAAGTATTTATCCCGACTCATATAGATCCCCACTACCACGACCACCCAAGGTGAGAATATGCCCAGTATTATGTTTCTAATTGGCCACTGTTGAACCAGTGTGTATCCAGCCTTTGGTAACACAGGACTTTAGACTCTGTCCTTTTAAGGTGCACAAGCACAACGTCCCTCACAGTTCACAACAAGCCTCTGATTTGGAACCCCCACTAAACAAACTGGGCTTTGTCTTAAATTCACCTGTAGTGCATTTAAGAAACTGAATGACTCTCTTGGATTAAGGCTGAAGTGCCCTAGGGTGAGAAGAAGCAGGTGAATGGCAGTTCAAGAATGCCATATATGATTTCAAACTCTCTTTATTTTAATGACATATCTTATGTAGCATGATGGTTCTTCTTTGGTCAATGAGCATTATTGATTGACCTTTGTCCAACCCTAATATTTGCAAAAATATTGTCCAGTTACTTGAATATTTGGTCTGTAAATGTCAACAATCTATCAAACTATGTATTTTGGCCCAAAAGCTGTCCTGTAATTTTATACTTTCTTTTTGTGAAGAGCATTTGAAATTCTATTGTGTTAACTCAATTAATAATTATCACTATACTTATCACACACTCTAGGGAGTGATTTATAATGTTCCCAATAAAAGGATGATCATGCATCTAAAATGGACCACTACCACTTGGTTAGCGTACTGTGGTGGCTTGTGTGTTGCTGGAAGATAAAGTAGAACTTTGTCAGACAGAGAAGATGAGCCCCTCAGGTCATAGAGCACTCAATATGTGACAGAGGAAGAACTCACTGCCTGCTAGGGATGGTGTTAGCACTGCAGAGTAGAGCCTTCCAGATCTTCATTTGCTGATGGGGCACGACCCAACACGAGAAACAAAATGCCTGCAAAAATCACCTAAAAATCAGAACTTGGAATCTATGAAGTAGGAATCTAGGAACATTGGAAGTCATCAAAAATGAATGGAACACACAGAAATGGCTGAAATGGGCCATTTAAAATCAGAAAATAAGATGGTTTACTATGCCGGAATGACACAATCAAGAAGAAAATTGTTGAATTCATTGTCAGGAAGCATATTTCTTTCTTTCTTCTTTAAATATAAATCATAATATGGGGGGCTCTTGCAGCTCTTATAACAGTTCATTTATCAATTACATCAAGCACATTTGCACACATGTCACCATTATACTTTTCAAAACATTTTCTTTCTCCTTAAGCCATTGGTATCAGCTCCTCCTTTTCCATCTCTCCCCCAACCTCCCACCATCATGAACCCTGATAATTATAAATTAATATTATTTTCATAACTTACACCGTCGGTGGTCTCCCAGGTTTCTGGTGTTCGTCCCCAATCAGGGGTGTGGGTGGATAGGGTATATGTCAATCATAGCGATCACTTCCCCTCAGAAAATATATTTCGAGATCTATCTTGACCTGCAAAGTTATCTGTGATATGCTTATATTTATCCCTCTTCAAGGAAATCAAATAATACCACTAATATTCCAATTTAAACACCAACGAGGAGACCTAGTGATGAAGAATTTGAAGAATTCTACCAATACTTTTAGTCTGTGATGGATAAACATGCAATTAAGAAACATTGATAATTCTTGGCGATTGGGATATTTCATGTATATGATATAAGATCTCTCGTATTCCCTATTCCCTATTCTGCAGTGGCCAATAGAACCCTGGTGTCACAGAAATTAAACACTCATCTGGTGTGCTAGAATGCATTCTCAGTGGAGATAAGACCAATGATATCTATCTATCTATCTATCTATCTATCTATCTATCTATCTATCTATCTATCATCAATTTTTCTATCTATATCACACTTACAGCAATTCCCTTGATACATATTACTTTTCCTATCTATATCTTTCAATATCTATATCTTTATATTCATATAGATCAGTGGTTCTCAACCTGTGGGTTACGACGCCTTTGGGGTCGAATGGCCCTTTCACAGATGTCGCCTGATCCATAACAGTAGCAAAATTGCAGTTATGAAGTGGCAAGGAAAATAATTTTATGGTTGGGGAGTCACTACAAAATGAGGACTTGTATTAAAGGGTCATGGTATTAGGAAGGTTAAGAACCACTGATACAGATGGATAGAGAAATTAATCAAGTGAATGGCTCGCACTACTGCAGAAGTGAGTAAGTACAATCTTCTGCCTGAAGAGTTAAAAAAAAAAATCCAAGTAGGCATTCATTATAGTAGGCCAAATAGCTCCCAGATTGTCAGGCAATATAGCAGGTGACTGGCTCAAGGCCAAAACACTAGGGTCCATGAGACAGATGTAGGATCCAGATCCAGCAAGGAAGAAGTGGCAAGTCACAGCCCTGGAGAACCTTTCTTTCAATTGGAGCAGAGCTATGGCCTGGGTAATGAAGCTGACTGCTCCCGAATCCTCTACATCTGCTTTGCTGCTGCCAGTGAATTCCATCATGGAGTTGTTAATGTGAGGTCTCTTCATGGGGGAAGCACCGATTGCTATACTAATAATTCTGGCCAATCCACATTG
>NW_022104302.1:0-1900 GCF_000313985.2 Echinops telfairi
ATGGAAACAAAATATTCCTTCAAGAAACTGAAAGAAACTTACACAAATGGAATAAGTTAACATGTTCCTCGGTAGGCAGACTAAACATTGTGAAAATGCCAATATTACCCCAAACACTTTACAAATCCAATGCAATTCTGAACCAGATCCCAGCAAAGTTTTTTTTAAAATGGAAAACTAATCACCAACTTTATATGGAAAAAAAGATACCTGGGAAAAATAAAAACAAAGTATGAGACCTTTCACTCTTACACCTTAAAATCTACTAAATCTCCACGGTAATAAAAACAGCTTGGTATTTGTATAATGATAGATATGAAAACCAATGGACTGCAATTGAGAACCCAGAAGCACAACCAAGTACCTATAGATACCTAATTTTGGTAAAGGACTAAAACACATGAAATGGGAAAGAGATAGCCTTTTTAACAAACAGTGCTAGAAAAAATGGATCTTCACCTGAAAAAGAATGAGACCAACCAAAGGACCCTAATACAAGGCATAAACCTACTACCAAACATAATGAATAACAGCCACACTATGGAAGACAAAATAAATAACTAGCACTTATCAAAAATACATTTATGCACATCAAAACAGTTCATCAAAAGAGTCAACAGAGAACCCACAAATTGGGAAAAATATTCAGTAATAATATATCAGATGAAAGGCTAATCTCCAAAATCTTTAGAAAACTATGACATCATAACAAGAAAAATACAAAGAACACAATTTAAAAAGTGGGCACAAGATGCGAATAGACAATTTAACCAATGACAACACCCAAACAGCCAATGACCCTATGAAGAAATAGTCACAATCACTCGAATAAGAGAAATACAAATTAAAGCAACAATGAGATATCACCTCACCCCAATACTCACAATATTCAATAAAACAGAAAATATTAAATGCTGGAGAGGACCTGGAGAAATAGGAATGCCTTTTCATTGCTGGTGGGATTGTAGAATTGTACAACCACTATGGAAACCAATATGGCACTTCCTTAAACAAATGCAAATACAAGTGCCTTATGGTCTAGTCATCTCTATACTGGGAATATACCCTAAAGAAATTAAGAATACAACACGAACAGACATATGTTTATTGTATCAATTTTCATAATAGCAAAAACATGGAAACAACCAAAACCCCCAATTATAGAGGAATCGACAAACTCTGATACTTTCACACTAGTAAGAATTATGCATCAATAAAACAATGACAACTCTTAAAATCAAAACAGAGACAAAATTAGAAAACATTATGCTTAGAAAACTCAATCTCACAAATATTACATTAATATTTAATATTACCATTAAACTCAACATAATACCATTAAATCAACAGTGACTCACGGAAAGCCCCTGTGATTTCCAAGACTATAAATGTCTAAGGGAGGAGAAAGCCCAGTCTTTCTCCCACAGAGCTGCTGATGATTTCAAACTGTCCACCATGTGGATCGCAGCCTAATGCAGAACCACCACCAAAGCTCAAATATCACCATTATTATAAGGAAAAATAAAAAAAAATAAACGTGCTTTATGCACCAATATACAAGACTTTGATGGCTCTGAGGAGTAAGAGATGAGGGAGGAAATGGGGAGGGGAGGGCTGTGGGTGGGAGGAGATGAAAAAAACACATATATCAAGAGTTTAATATCCTATTGCTGTTGACTTCATTTCTTGAGATGGGCTGTGTAAATATATATCTTTAAAAACAAACAAAAAATCCTTCCAGATTTCTTATCCCTCAAATCTTAATAGTGGTTTGAGTGGCTTAAACCAGGGAGGAAAAATGAAATTGAAACGGACTTGGAGTCTTTAGTGACAATCAAGTTCATCTCAAACAAAAGAAACAGCAAAATAAAAAATAAGATAGCTCTTGCTAAGGACAAAA
>NW_022104302.1:2684-4560 GCF_000313985.2 Echinops telfairi
TGAAAACACTGTGAATCCAATAATCTGATCCTGTTGTATATAGAATTGCCATGAGTCAGAGGTGGCTCAATGGCAGGGCAGCTAATTTAACAAACTGGATTATCATAGGCTTCTTCCATGACATAACATTCTTGGTTCCCTCATGTCTCTTTGGTCACTTGTCCTCCGTCTCCTTTGCAGACACACCTTCATTCACACAAATGAATTATTAACTTTTCCAAAGATGATTTTCCCTAGGTTCCTTCCTTTCCATAGGCTATTTTCTCATCTAGTATTTATGAACAACAGTTTTCCTGAGAAAGCCTATATTTTAATTAATAAATTTAGGTAAATAAGATTAAATGACAATGAAAATATCTTACTAAAATAAGTATATTTAGATATTATGACATAAAACACACAGAGAATGGTTAAACTTATATATTTATGCATATGTATGTATGTATATGTTAAGCTACAGCATAACCAATTTACTATAACATGAATACAGGTCAAGACACAGAATTTTACCAGTAATTTAGAGGCTTTTGTGGACCTCTTCTTAATTACATCTCCTTCTTGTAAAAGTTATTTCTAAGCTTTTTAAGTTGTACACTGGCAATTTACTTAGCAACATTGAAAATCCGATGGAGCTCAGTCAAAGTAAGCGCAATAGCAACTGCCCTTTGTTGTTGCTAACGCTCTTGTATAAGGGATCTCTTAATCCTTCTGAGAACCAGGAAAGCAGTCTTTGGCATCCAAAGAATGGGATTGGCTCTTTCGTTTAGAACATAAACAATTTCACAGGATGCTGACATCAGAAAAATCATTCTGAAACCCCGGTGGATTAAGGCAAACACTAGACCACTCCATAATCATGTCCGAGCACAGATAAACACTAGAAGTCTTCATAACTCAAAAAATTATCTAACCCACCCCTGTTCCAGAGTAACAAGTCTGACTCTTGCTTCTTTATTAATTAGCGCTTTGGTCTCACTCTAATTTTCTCTCCTTTGAAAGGAGATTTATTGGGCTAACTAATCATAAAATTGCTCCCTCATGCTGACAGCATGCAAGCAAGAACAAAGCCCACCTGAACTCTCACTAAAAGCACCAGATTCCAGCTCCAAAGTCCTTTAAGTCCTTTCCAAAACCCCTTTACTATGTCCCATTCACGGTGTAGGTTCTCTCTTAATGCAACACATAATATTCCACATTGTTCAACTATAATTCTGTTTCTTTGACTAAATGTCACCGGCAATTTATATTTTCCAAGTGATTTTTGTTTGTGTAGAGATAGCAAATTTTGTATGCTGACTTTTTAAATTACTCTTTTATCAGAAATATATGTTCAATATTATCAAATGTCTTTGGAAAATTTTTAGAAACAAGTTATATAGCATTTCCTTTGACTAGATCTTCTTTTAAAAGCTGATAATTTTACACAACTGTATGGAATTACTATTGATACTAAGCAAACTATGATATTTTTAATTTGAAGGAGTTTTAAACAAATAATTTTTTTCCCTTTATCCAAAACAATTTTCAGCTGTAATTTTCTGTTCCTACTTTCCCATTTCCATAGAGGTGGTGACAATTATAAGACAAAAACATAGTGTTTTAGTGCTCTGAACGTTTTTTAGTTTGTGGTCACAATATCATGTCAACCTCGGTTTCTTCTCCGGAGCTCCAGATACTAGTTGGTTATTTACTCATCAGTATAACTTTTATGACCCATATTTTCAAAATCTGCATGTATTAAAAATAGTTCTCAACTCAATACTCAGATCCTTCTTCTACAACTTGCTACCTAATAAGCCTATTTTGTAGGCAACTAAATAGTATTTGGAGATATCCTTATAGAGGCCTGGGAATTAAAAAATCTTTTGAAACCAAT
>NW_022104302.1:6061-7115 GCF_000313985.2 Echinops telfairi
TTAGTCAACATATGATAGTATCAGGTTTAAAAGTTTTAATATTAATCTTTTAATTTTAGCCAATTGTGTTTCCTCAACGACAAATAAATATCAACACTTTTTCACTGGATAGTTTCTTTTGTGAAATTTTAGTTAAAGTCTTCTGTCCTTTAAGAAAGAAATGAGTTGCCTATTTCTTCTTTATTTGGAAACATTGTTTATATTCTGGATATGGGAAGCATTCTTCATAAGTATCTTCTTTCAATTTTTGTCTTGCCTCATTTCTGTATTAATGGAGTATTTTCATAATGAGAATTTTCTAATTTTAATGAACTACAATTAGTCGATAATTTCATTTAACTTGTAGATTTTGTGAGAACTAGCCAAACAAACCCAACCTTCATAGAGCAATCAAGAGGGCACAATTACCAGCAGGCTGAAACCACACACATATAACCTAAAGCTTATGGTGCAGAAAGGGCCTGGCAAAAAAGAAGCGAAAAACCCCACTGACATCAAGTCTATTCCAGCTCATAATGACCCTATAGCACAAGGCAGAACTTCCCTGTGGGTTGTCCAAGACTGTTAACTCTTTAGGGGAGTAGAAAGCCTCCTCTTTCTCCTGTAGAGCAGCTGTTGATTCCTAACTGCTGACCTTTCCGTTAGTAGCCCAAACCATAGCAACTTATAACCACCACATCACTAGGCCTCCTTAGGAAGCACAATTGCCAACTCAGATGCTCTTTGAGTTTCTGAACCTGGAGAAGGCTGAAACCCATTATAAAAAAGCCTTTCATTTGAATTCAACAGATAAGAGGCTTGAACCACATTTTCAAATTCCTTTTGTCACAGTATTCATATTCGTGCTTGATTGAATAACTGAGAAAGACTTGTGGATACTACAAAATAGCTGCTTCCTCCCTTCTATCTCTCAACTCTTGTGATAAAATTTCCTTTGTGGTTAGTTCATACTATCCAAAAATAAAATTTTGACTCTCACACTGCCTCACTCACTCACTGCCTCACTCTCTCACTGTCTCACTCACTCACTGCCTCACTCACTCACTCACTGCCT
>NW_022104302.1:8653-10176 GCF_000313985.2 Echinops telfairi
AAAAAATTAATGGATCATGTTAACTCCAACTTCCACTATCCTGAGACTCAAAGAATAGAATGGAGTTTAGCTACTATTACTAACCACTATGATCAAGATCACAATAGAAAGCCTTGCACAAAGAAAAATAAAAAATATGGAACAATATGCAAAATAAAATTGAAAATGATTTAATGATCTGCACAACTCTAAGGGAACACTTGGAACCATGACTGACCCTTATATACCTTTCAAGTATCTCTGAGAATCAAATTTCATTCAAACAATAGGTAGGCCTTTAATAACACCAGGGAAGAATATGCTGCTCAGTTCTGTAAATTGCGCAAGGCCAAAATGGCACCATTTTCCCAAAAACAAAACTCAAAAGGTAGGAAGGGAAAGGAAAGAAGGATGAAAAGAAACAAAGTTAGCTAAGATTAAAAAAAAAACAAATCAAACAAAAACCTGAATATAACAAATGTTAGTGAGGATGTGGAGAAATTTCCTGTTGTTAGGTGCCATCTAGTTGGATATGACCAAAATACTGACTCTATGCACAACAGAACAAAACACTGCCCAGTCCTGCGTCTTCCTCCCAATTGTTCCTATGCTTGCTCCCATTCTTGTAGCCACTGCATAAAACCATCTAATTGAGGGCCTTCCTCTCTTTCACTGCTCCTCTACTTTACCACGCATCGTGTCCTTCTCTGGGGACTGGTCTCTCCTGACAACATGCCCGGAGTATGTGAGAAAAGTCACACTAACCGTGCCTCTAAGGACCATTCCGGCTGTACTTCTTCCAAGACAAATTTGTTGGTCTTTTTGGCAATCAATGGAACTTTAGATAGTCTTTGGTAGCCCCACAAATCAAATGCATCAATTCTTCTTTGGTCTTCTTTATTCAACATACAAATTTTACAGGTATGTGAGGAAATTGACAATACCATGTCGTGAGGATTTCCCTTACTGCCTTAGTCCTCAAAATAACATCCTTGCTCTTCAACACTCTGTGGAGGTCTTCTGCACCAGATTTACCCAATGCAACATGTCTTTTGATCTCCTGACTGCTGCTTCCATGAGCCTTGAATGTGAAATCCTTGACAACTTCAATGTTTTCTCCATTTATCATGAGCCATATTCAATGGTTCAGTTGTGAAGATTTTGGACTTCTTTGCCTAGAATTGTAACCCATACTGATGGCTGCCATCCTTGATCTTCATCAGCAAGTGTTTCAAGTCTTCCTCACTTTCATCAAGCAAGGGTGTGGCTTTTGCATATCAGAGGTTGTTAATAAGCCTTCCTCCAATCCTGATGCCATGCTTTTCTTCAAATAATGTAGATTCTTTGATAATTTGCTTAGCAAACTGGTTGATTAAGTAAGTTGAGAATATAGCCCTGAAACACAGCTTTCCTGACATCTTTCTTCTCCGCTGGAATAAACAGAAATTGAATATACTACATCTGTGGGAACACACCAGCACTCTCTCTCTCTCTCATATATATATGAGAGAGAGAGAGAGAGAGAGAGAGAGAGAGAGAGAGAG
>NW_022104302.1:11541-12297 GCF_000313985.2 Echinops telfairi
GGGTAAAGAATGATGTGGGTCCAAGGTCCTCAGGAACATAGCAGGGCACCAACAGCTCCCAGGATTGACAGTCCACACAGGCTACTGGCACCAGATGTGACACCCAGGAAGCATACAAGCAGGAAGGCAAAGGACAGGAATGAAAAATTCTCCACAGCATCTCTTGCAATGTCCCCCTAGAAGATATTTTCAGTTAACAAGATCAATACAGGTTAGCCTCCACCCCTATTTTCTTAGATGTAAGTTGGCACAAAATGTGGCCATCACATCCCAATGAAAATGACCAAGATATACAGTATTGGAATAAAACTTAAAAAACAAAACTACATCATCAACAACAAAAGCCAGAGACAATAATCCTGAAAGCAACTCAGGAGAAAAAAAAAGTTACCACCAAAGAAGAACCAATAACACTAAGTTCTAATTTCTTGGTACAAGTCATGCAGGTAAGAGAGCAATAGGATGACATTTATAAAAGTATAAATGAAAAAAAAACAATCAACCAAGAATTATAAACCCAGAAAAATTATCTCTCAAATATGATAGTGAAAGTAGGACATTTTCAGACAAACAGAAATGATAAGAATTTCTAAAACCCAGATGAACCATGCAAGGAATACTAAATGGGGTCCTTTGGACAGATACTCAATAATGGCAGAGAACAATCTGGGATCAATAAACAAAATGAACTTAGCACAGAATATTATGTTGGACAAGGAAACCAGCAGTACAACAACACACACACACACACACACA
>NW_022104302.1:12397-15358 GCF_000313985.2 Echinops telfairi
ACACAATACATCACAGTATGACAAATTTACAGACATGTATAATAAACAAACATATAATAAACACTTATTAAATATTTGCATAACAATCATTCCATGTGTCTTCTTAAAAACTTTTAAAGGATCATTTTGGTGAATGATAACACTTTGAAAAGATGTTTATGAAAGTGTAAGTAGATGCTCTTCTATTTTCCTTTAGTAAATTTTGCAATAGTAAGATAATTTTCTTTAAGATGATTTATCAACCTTAGAGATACCATCATAAGAGTAGGGTGATATGATCCTATTCAATACATATTGATTGCATTTCTATTAAATGTTGGACATTGGACACTGAGTTAAGTGCTAGAAATATAGTGATGAATAGGGCATGCTTGTATTCCCAGTTCCCCAGGTTCAGCCCCTTCTTTTGGTTACCTCTCTCCTCAGAGTCTAAGATCTTGGAATGTTATCATTTAGATTTTGCTCTATCCTGCTAGCTTGTGAATTACTTAAAACAAGAAATTATTTCCTTTATCTGTATATTTTCGTCTCCTAGCAATATACTTGGGACAGTGTAAAAGTAGAATTTTCTTGAACTACTGAATATATTTTGCTCTTAATATATATATTTATCTTTTAAAAGTTGGAAATGATCCACCAAATTTGATTCTATATGATCCTAACTCCTTAGACTATTCAAGCTTATAACGTCAACTGTTTTATCTCTAATCACACATCAGACGAAAATAGAGATAAAGGAAGTCTAAAAAAACAAGTCGTAAAGGCCCCTCTCTTAGTGATGAAAGCAATAAAGAAGAGAGAGCTATGGACATCTATTAGAAGGACTTCACACTTCACTGGAAAAACCAATTCCCAGGTCTTTGGCACAGATTTTTCAAGAGGAGTTTGAAAACATCTCTCATATCATTGCTAAGACCTGCATAAAACTTAAACTCATTGTCTGCTTTCCGATAGGGGACTAGCAAAGTGAAAGGCAATTCAGGCATGGGTGTTAATTAGGCAGCAAATACTCCTTCCTGTGATTCATCAAAAGACAGAGATTACCTTAGAATCAGTTCCCAAAAAAACGATCGTCAAGCAATCGTGGACCTACTAAGTTAATAGGTAAAGCTCAACGAAAGGGAGGATATTGATGTGAACATGAGAAAGGATTAGTAGAGGGAAGGACAAAGGTAAAGACATGGATTCCTAGATGACACTAAAGTTCCCTAAATATAAATCAGCCTATGTGCAATAGGTTTCTAGTTTATAATGATATACATAGGATGGAATAAAATTCAGGGGAACATGAATCAGATTCCTGAGATGATTCAATATTTTTTGGACTAACAATTGTATTACAAGTGTAGATTTATAGTAAACATTAAGTACATATTTTGACAACTGATCTACATAACTAAAATTCTTATTCAAATATGTTCAAACTATTCTTTTTGTATAACTAGAATTTAGTTCTTAGCCATAGCAAGTGAGAGTCCATGCCAATGTATGTATGCTGAAATATACATTAACTCGTCTGTGGGTTAATGAGAAGGCTAACTTCATGTTAATTAAATGGGATGATTGTGCTGAACATGCGTTCTCAACAGCAGACTCAGCAAAGTCCCACTGGGCTGAAAAAAAGCAGTGAATTTGGACAGGAAATTTTCCTTCCAATTTGTGCCAAACAGCAGCATTGAATTCTCTGGGTCTAAGGTCATCTTTGAAATTAACCTGGGCATACTTTTCTAGGCTGTAGAGATAAAATGTGGCATCTATATCTAGGGGCAAGACAATTAATCTCATTAGAGAAAATTCAGAAGAGTTCATCAAGAGATTCCTAGCAACTCTCAGCATCTTCTAGCCTTTAAAACTCAGGGTAGTTGGATACCTAAATATTGATCTAGAAAGAAGACAGTCATATGTGATAAAGTTTTGAATTTTCTTTTCCAGGACTAATAAATGCTATGTTACTACACTCAATGCCCGTCGTGTTCCGGTCTCTGGAAGTAAACTAGTATGTCACAAGGAAGGTCAATAGCAGATGAGTGCAATGGTAGATGACATGGAAATAAAGCCTTTTATAATTTAAGTTATCATTAGCAACACTACTAAAAAAGCAGCCTATTATGTCTCAAGGCTCTAATTGCATGCTTTTTTTGGTGTGTGTGACTTTGAATTATTCAACAAAACTGTATTTATTTATGCCCATTCTGATAATAGATTCCTAGAATGAGTATTCAACAGTAACACACAGTCCACTGATTATGGTACCCATTAAGTCATCAAAGGAACAATACAATAAAGCATACTGTATGAAATCATCTTACACAGGAGTGTAAAATTTAGCATCACAGTTATGAGACAAGACAAGGGAACAGAGGGGGAGATTTGGATAGAGCATGTGTGGAGTCCATGGCAACATTTTGGGATGACATTTCCCGGAATTCTGTGCTACCTCTGAAGGAAGTCCCCAAACCAGTAGAAGTTCCTGAGACTATTGTGCAGGCAAACTTGTAAAACTGTTGGGTATGCATGAGGAAGACAAGAAATACTGAGACTGACCTGCTGAATGAGTTTATTGATAAAATTATCTTTTAATGCTCTATGTCTTCCAAAAGTAAATCTCTGTTGGAAAGAAAAGAGCTTTAATACAGGTAACATATCCTGCTAGTCAGCCAGGATAAAGAGGGGGCACAGGGCAAAGAATAAATAATAAATAAAAGAGATTATTTTAACCATGATGAGATCCAACAGGCAAGAAGAGCACTCACCAGAATTCTTTGCAATTCTGCAACTACTTAGCCTCCACAGTAAGAATCCATCTTCATCACAGAGGTGGGAGAGCCTCACTACAGAATTTTACCTGTTTCTCTTTTGGCTTGGGGTCTTTCTGCCTACTGTTTAGAAGTTGACATCTTCCCTTGGGCAACTTTTGTGTTCTGCTCAGGAGGTACTATTCTCTTTATTGTAGGACTGGCT
>NW_022104302.1:16892-18253 GCF_000313985.2 Echinops telfairi
TCCAGATTGTTCTTCCAGCCTATTTTATTTAGACAGAAACCAAGTTGGTTCCTTAAGCTTGTTCTAAGTTTAAAGGTCTTTTAACCTTCTTTTCCCTGTATTGAAAATGCTGTGAGTCTGACATGGAGAAGAGAACAGTGGATGTGAGTATTTTAAAACACAGTTTCCTGTGTCTTTTGGTGTAGAAAAAGCAGGTGGTAAGTGTAGTCCACTTAATTTATGAAAAATGTGGGCTTGCTCTTTTACCCAAGATGGTGACCACTAAGATGCAATAAATGGATCTGTCTTTCCAAGATGGTGACCAACAGGATGCCACATGTGGTTGCCCCAAAGAATAGATACGCCTTCATTTTGGAAATCTTTTCTGACTTTAGGAACATTTTCCAGGTTCTTCCTTCCTCTGTTAACAAAAGACTTTTTATATTTTGAATAGGGCTGTCCTTCTAAAGAGTACACTATTTATTATAATTGGTATAACAGGCCTTCAAACACAAAGTGTTAGCAAAAACATGTTTTACTTCTGTATGATAATTAGATGATTATGGATATGTGTTCTTTAAGAGATAAACTTTGATTTTATAGCATGTATATGTTTATGAATTAAACTTTTAAAAAATAAGATAAGGAACAAATGAAGATATTGTTGCACCCAGCTTCTAAGTAAATGAGGACCACACTGAACTGGTTGAATTAGAAGCTTTATTGGAACCAGCAACCAGGAGTCAGCTATGACTCAATGTCTCTTGGTCCAGAGCACTCCTCAAACTCTGGTTTATAAAGTAACAAACCACGAGTGGGTGTGGTTACTTTTCATGTCCAATCACAGCTGTCATGCTGACTAGGAGGATGAACAGCTAAGGAACTTCTCCCCAGTATTCATGATGGAGGTTGTCAGCAACCCATCAGAATGTTGAATCCAGTGGTTCTGGGCAGGAACAGTAATGTGGAAATAACAAGCTTAAGCAATGAAAAAATACAGAAGTGAGAGCAGGTTAGAAAATGAACCTTAGGGTATGTCAATATTAAATATATATATAATACATATATCTGAAGATATATATTGTGGCACTCTGGATTTTTTTCTAGTCAACCCATATATCGACCACTTTAGGATCAAACACATATATCGACTACTTTAGGATCAAGATCTCTAAGTTATTTGCTAAAATTTATATTGACAAATACATTCTGCAATTAGAGTTTCACATATCTTTTTAAAGGAAAGATATATCAATCAATTTTCAAGTCTGATAAATAGTATTTTCTTTCTCCCCCATCTTTTTTATAATCATTTTATTGCGGGCTTGTACAATTCTTATCACAATCCATACATACATTCATAGTGTCAAGCATATATGTAC
>NW_022104302.1:19983-21319 GCF_000313985.2 Echinops telfairi
GCTCTGGCCCCACAGTCTGTCCTTTGTACTCCCTCAGGAGCTCCCTGCTCTGCTCACACGGCTGCTCTGCTGCACGCCTTTAGTGGTTTGCCTCGGTGTCGCTGGGTCAGTCTGGGTCAGTGCCCACACGGAGTCTCCAGTGTTGTCCCTCTTAGGGCCCTGGGCCAACAAGAGACAGTGTATCACGTATTGGGTTCAGCCATATGATCTACTCTGTGCATCGGTTGTTCAGAGTGGGGATATCAGAATAACGTCCTCCAGGCTTGGTGGGTCAGGATGTGCTCCACTCTCTCTTCCTCCCCCTTCATTTGCTCCCATTTGCTCTGATCAGATACTCCCATCACCTAGGTGCAGCTTCAGTTCCTTCCTCGAAAGTAAATTCTTCTAGGGCAGGGGCAGTTGTCCGTGTACCTGGTATGGGGGCCGAGCCCTTGGGCCTCTCCACTGGCTCCCCACTCCTTGGCTGCACGCTGCATTCATCTGGCACTGGCTTTAAATCTTGTCCCTCTTTCCCTGTGGAGACACAAACAACACCCTACCCTTGGCTGGTTGGTTGTTAGAGCCCTGTTTCCCAGCCACACATCTTTTTTTTCTTTCCCCTTTCCTCCCTCCCCACCCCCATTTTAGGTGGCTACCATATTTATACCCTGGATTTGGTTTGTCCCCTGCCATAATACCTGGACCTCACCCCTGGAGTGTTTGTTTATAGTAGCTTCTCCCCTGTACCCCTTCTGCATTTACCTATCTGTTCTTTCATTGCATATATATATATATAGAAACTTAACTCAGCAGAATCATGTTATACTTATCCTTTTGTCCTTGGCTTACTTCACTTAGCATAATTTCCTCTAGTTCTTCCCATGCGGCAATAAGCTTGATTTGTTCGTCACTGCTTTTTAGCGATCCATAGTACTCCATTGCATAGATGTACCACAAATATTTTAATCCATTCATCGCTTAATGAAAATTTTGGTTGTTTCCAACTCCTTGCGATTGTGTACTGTGCCGCAATGAACGTTGGAGCACAGATGTCTGGCCGTGGTTTGTTTCTTGCCACTTCTGGGTATATGCCCAGGAGGGGGATTGCTGTGTCTTATGGTAGCTCCATTTCCAGCAGTTTGAGAAATCTCCAAATATATTTCCATAGCGGCTGTACTACAGGTGCACCAGCATTTGGTGAGAGTTCCTATGTCACCACAGCCCCTCCAACACTTGCTGGTTTATTATTTTTCGAATTGGGCTCTCTTTGAAGGTGTTAGTTGGTATGTCATAGTTGTTTTGATTTGCATTTCTCTTATGGCAAATCATCAAGAACATTTTCTTATCTATTTATAGG
>NW_022104303.1:0-3847 GCF_000313985.2 Echinops telfairi
TTAAGACCCCAGATGCTATATCTTTTAATAGCCAGGCACCATCAGCTTTCTTCACCACATTTGCTTATGCACCCATCTTGTCTTCAGCGATTGTGTTGGGAAGGTGAGCATCAATAATGCCAGGTTATTAGAACAAAGTGTTCTTGCTTTGAGGGAGTACTTGAGTGGAGGCCCAATGTCCACCTGCTACCTTAATACTTAACATATCAATATATGTACATAGGCCTATGTCCCTATCATTATATAGAAATATATTTACAGATATACATGCCTGTATTTACATCTTTATAAATGTCCTTTGCTTCCTAGTTCTTTCCTCTATTTCCTTTGACCTTTCTCTTGTACCACTATCATGTTCAACCTTCATTCAGCTTTCAGTAATTCCTCTCAGCTACATTGCACTTGATCAAACCCCACCAGGCAGTCTACGCCCTCCTTGCCACGAGTGTTAGATCACTTGTTGCTACCTTGTCCCTGGGTTGGTTGGCTCCTCCATTCCTTTCTCCCTCTCTATTTCCCGCCCATAACTGGAACTGTAGGCCTCATTGTTTTTGCTTGCCTATTTTATATAGATATACATTGAGGAAGAAGAAAAAAAAAGCCTATAACTAGTTCCAGGTCTGGATTGCAACTCCTTATTCAAGTAGAATGCCTTATTTTTCTCTCAAGGAATGGCTGAGGGGTTTGAACTGCTGACTCTGTGGTTAGCAGCACAACATACACCAGGTACATGTTCTAATTTTATTTTGGTAAATGCTTGTTATGTATGCATTTATAGTGTCCCTGAGTAGTAAACACTATTAACACCTGGCTACAGAGAATGCATTGGGCTGTGATTTGCATGGTTGGCAGTTCAGAACCACCAGCCTTTCTGAGGGAGAAAGACGGGGCTTTCTACTCCAGTAAACAATTTTAATCTCAGAAATCCACAGGCGGTCGCAATGAATTGACATCGACTCAGTAGCAGTGAGTTTGGTTTTGAATACTCACCAAAACGTCGATCACTAGAATTCACCCACAGCCATTCTGGAAGTCACTGAAAAACGCTATGGAGTATAATTTTACTTTGACACATGCAGTGTCACCTGCGTTCTAGTTGACTCACTGGTAACTAATGCAGGTGCATATACCTGCATAATTATTTAGTAAGGCTCTGCACAAAAATTTTAATGCAAATGATTGCATAGATCTTGCACTTGGCTTCTGGAGCTGGCAACCAACCTGGGGAGATGTTAGTGCCCTGCCACATTCCCAGCAACCTTGGATCCACTCAACTCTGCATCCACCAGCCTGTTATCTCTTTTTTCCTTTTTGCCTTCCTTCTCACCTGGCAACTGCATGGGTCTGGAGGCTCCTCCAACTGACATCTGGCCCATGAACTTGAACTGAACTGGGCTGGGCCATTTCCTGCCTATAAATTTCTCTCTTGAAATAAAGTTCTCATATGTATATATATATATATATATCATTTGTTTTTGTTTCTCTAGAAAACCCAGTCTACCATATTAAAGACATCTTGAAAAGTTTCATTTCCTGCCTATAAATTTCTCTCTTGAAATAAAGTTCTCATATATATATATGTATATATATATATATGAACTTTATTATATATATAATATGAGAACTATATATATATATGTCATTTGTTTTTGTTTCTCATATATATATAATATGATATATATATATATAATTTGTTTTTGTTTCTCTAGAAAACCCAGTCTATCATATTAAAGACAGATCTTGAAAAGTTTCACTCCCATTCGTTTTTGCTGGCCTAGTACCCCATCTGATTATCTGAATTAGTATGCATAATACCAGTCCATTTCAGCTCACTAGTTTGTTGAATACCTATCTTTAAGCATTCCATTTCATTCATGACAATTTCCAGTTTACTGTATTCATAGTTCATACAGTTCACATTCTAATTATTCAGGGATGTTTGCAGGTGTGTCTTCTCGTATTGAGTATTTCCACGTCAGCAAATGAAGATCTGGAGAGCTTTTTCCCATGAAAATCATTAAGGTCAACTCTATGTTGAAGAAGCAACTCTTCCCAGTCACATTGGGAGTGCCTTGCAACCCGAGAGATGGATCTTCTGGCGCTATCTCAGACAATGTTTTCCTGCTGTTCGTAAGGTTTTCACTGGCCATTTAAAAAAAATACAATAACGATCATCAGATCCTTCTTTCTAGTTCATCTTAATCTGAGAACTGCTGGAACCTGCTTGTCATGGGTGACTGCCGACATTGGGAAGATCAGTGGCATAGCTGCCAACATCACAGAAAACATCAGCCATTTCAGTACGAGAAACTGACACGTGGGCCGTGGGTTCCTACATAGGGGCTGGGTAACTGAGAGACCAAGCAATCCTGGCCCAGTGATGCATGAAGAGAGACTGTAGCTTTAGCTTTTTGATGGTAAATGAGCTTTCCCTTTGGGAGTGGGGTGGGGTGTGGGGGAGGGCTGCCTGACCTTCTTTGTGATGCCTAATACCGCCCACCGTGTCCTAGACATGTTGTACGTGGGGTTGCTATGAGTCAAAACCGACCCGATGGTACCTAACAACCACAGAATGATCAAAGTCATACTTGCACATGGTCACTCTCTGGCAGAGCCTTCCCGACAGTCGCAGTTCTGTAAGGACCCTTCCATGAACCCCATCTCCAGGAGGTATTGGGAGAGGCTGAAAGAGAGAAGGTAGATTTTTCATTCTGTCACATGCATTTCAGGATTGGAGTGATGATTTTAATCCCCTGGATAGAAGCATGCTCATATTTCCATGTTTGTACAACTTTACAGTCACCTGAAATAGATATCCAGCAAAACTATTAGTCAATATCCAATTTAATAGTTTTATAAAAATGACAGTTACCAGATAAACTTGAGCCAAATAGATGGCCTCATATCTCTGGTATCTCCAGTATCTTCAATAACTGAGCATATAATGTATGATGCTATTCCAGATTTCTTTTAAAAAAAATGCTGAAGTCACTTCATCTCTAACAGAAGATACTAAATCTTGGCAAATAAAATTACACCCCTATTGTGTACTCACCAACTCATTTCTTACTTTAGATAAATACACTTTGTTTCACATGGTTTGGGATTTGTTTTCTTTTTTTAAGTCTTTGCTTGAAACTAAAATCTCACCAGCACACTAAAGAAAAGAAAAATCCCGAGTGATACTTTTTCTGTGTATTAAAAATGTATCTTTAGGATGCCTTAATTTCTAAGACAGGCAAGGATCGACATGAAAAACAGACTCAACCCTAGCGACTGAGGACTGGAGTAAGAGCGAGTACAGGGTGAAATCTTAAGAATGCCTGGCCCTCTAACAACAATACCAGACTAGAGAGAGTCACGACAGTTTCCCCGGTATAGAAGCCTCCCTGCTAGGGTTGGGATCAATGCTTAGAAGAGGATGAATGTTTTCTGTGTTCTAAGGTGACAGTTGTAAAATACCCTTGGGCAGAGCATCCTTTGATTATGTAAGGGACCACTTCCCTGAAGCGATTTGGTCATGGATCTTTTAGACTTAGTCATGGATCAACTGCCTTGGGGAAAGGCTCAGGGGAAGCCTCAAACTAACAATGAGGAAAGGTTTCAGGTGGAGAGGTTAGATTTTTCTTAGCACTGTACTCTGGGATGCATTTTTAGCAGGGCTGATTCTGTGCTTAGTCCCTGGATGGCACAAACAGTTATTAGCAGTCTACTTTTAGCCAAAAAGTTTGCTGTTGGAACTCAACTAAAGGCCCCTCAGAAAGCAAGTCTGGTGATCTGCTTGGGCAAGTTTGCAGCCTTGGAAACTATGGAGCAGTTCTGTTCTGTACCCGGGAGCCATTGTGGG
>NW_022104303.1:4300-6643 GCF_000313985.2 Echinops telfairi
GCAAAGATTCAATAGAGACATTCTGAGAAACATTACACTTACTACCTGGCCACACCAAGAAGGGCCCACGAGTCTGACCTGATGATCACGTTTTAAAGAAGAGATGAGGAAAAGGAACTAGACTGGATTGGTTTAGAAGGGCCAAGATGACCTGGTTTCACAGATATAAGGCTGAAAAATGGAAACTTCAGAAAATATATTGTCAACTGTTGGGCGTCTTTTCTGAGCAATGAACAACAACAAAAACTAAACTCACTGCCATCAAGTTGATGAACTCTCCTAAAACAGTGGATCATCCTGGAATAAGGGATGCAACAGATACAGGACAAGAAAAGACGTCTCAAGGCCATGAAAAATTGAGCCTGGATTTCGGGTGGGAGGACGGGGCAGAGATTCTTGCATCATGGCAGCAGTCTGGGAAACAAGGAAGAAGGACAATCCTGGATAACTAAGGAAGATAATAAGCGTGGTGATTGGAAGTTCTTTATCCACATTACAGTCCATTCTGCGTGTGCCAATAGTTCAGTAAACTGCTTCAAACCCAAGCTTATGGGAATATGGCTTGGCGGGGGAAAATATAATTGGGCTTACAAGGTTCAGTTGTAAAGGAGCAGCGGTTATGAGCTGCTGGAGCAATTCTAAGCCCAGAACCACAGATTGGAGCAGGATGACTGGTGAAGATGACAAACACAGAGGGATACATCCATGGGACACATAAGTATTCCTTGAAAATTCTCAGAAATACTTGTCAAGGGCATCAGCTACATTAGACTAAAACAGTTAGGAGTTTAAGTTAGTTAAGGGAATTGGTATTAAATGGAAAGCTAACCTAGAAGGCTAAAGGTCTTGGGTGCAGGTGAGCTGCCCCCTGGAGATTGAATAACTCAAAGGGAAAATGAAGTGACATTGCTGAATCTGTAGAGCCACCACAGATTTTTCTCGTTGCCCTTAAAAAAAAGAACAATTGACAGTCCCAATCTTAGGAAAAAGCAATTTGGGAGATGTAATCTCATTGTCACTACTTCTCTGTTGGGACTGACATACTGATTAATTACAAACATTTGTGTTGAGGAATTTTGTTATTGAAGACTCTTCTTTAAAAGAAATCAACCAGATTTTCCATTTCTCTTCACTAGTACTGTTTTAGTGTTGATAGGTGAGGCTTTCTACTCCCAAGAAGAGTTACAGCTTGGAAGCCCACAGGGCAGTTCTCCCGTCCTGCGGGGTCACTGTGAGTTGGCATAGACTCAATGGCAGTGAGCTTGGTTTGCGTTGGGTTGATTTGCGTTGCCTACCTGTCTTCTTCTCTTCCAGTCACCTTAACTCAGATGTCTGCAAAAAGTATTTTGGTCCATTTTTTTTTAAAGCCACCCCAGAAATTCTATATCGTTCTATTTACAAAAGAAAAATAAAATAAAAGCACTGCATATTACTCCCAGATGTCCAGGCCTAAGCCACACATTGTTTAATAAAACAACGGCATACAATTTTAGGGAAACAAACAAGACATAAAAGCCAGGAGAAACGTTATGAAGATCACAGACATAGAATTCCTTGGGAATACTAGGGATGCAAAATGATCCAGGAAACGCTTATTTTGTTTAATTTGCAACTAGATATGAATCTGACTCTGGATGTTTTGTGCTGAAAATGAGTCAGTAAAGAACATCTGTGATGACATCATGGATCTAGTATTCCAACTGTAATCGAGGAATTTAGGGAATCGGTCTCTAAAACACCACTGCGAAGTACTATGGGGACCACTCATCTTTTTTTGTCTTCAGCTTTCATATTTTAATATCTATTGTAGTGTTTCAGCAAGCTCCCAAACCCAAACCAAACCTGCTGCAATTAAGTCAATTCCGATGTGTGGGCACTTCATGTGCTACAGAATACAACCCCTCCACTGAGTTTTCTTGATTTCACCTTAATGGATTGCCAGAGTTTCCTTCTGTGGCATTGCTGTCTGCATTCCAACCACCAACTTCAAGATTAACTGGCCACTTATTGGGTGACGTTTTAGATAGGCACAAAAGGAGATTCTAGAGCTGATGAGGTGAGGTCATTTGTTATTTCTGCCTCGTGAAGCTAACTGTCTAAACTGACAGCAAACAAATAAATGTCACAAACTATACAGGATTGTGTGGGGAGTCCACATGTGTACGACATGGAGGAAGAAGCATGGGAACCCAGAAATATTAGTCCAATGTAGTGCTGTTTCCAAGTTATGATAGCGAAGACTTGGCTTGGTGTTCACGGGTTAGGATAACAGGCCTTTGTCCAAGTAATCTGTTCAGCTAACCTATTTAACAATCCTCTTAGGTAATTACTAGCATTAATCCA
>NW_022104303.1:7278-9259 GCF_000313985.2 Echinops telfairi
CGCAGAGAGGCTGGTGGGTTTGACCGACAGTCATCTGAAAATAATGAGAAAATAACATCTTTAACTATGTCTCCCCTACTTACATCCTCCTCCTTAGTTCCACAATCCCCCTCATCTAAATTATGGGCTTTTGTTAATAATAACAAATTGTTTAACAAATGCACCACACGAGCACAAGATATCAGTAGGAAAAAGAATGTACAGGGGGTAGGTGATTTGTGGAAACTGTTTTCTGCACAACTTTTGTTTAAATCCAAAATGGCTCTAAAAATATAACCACTTAAGAATCAAATGCACTTTTCTCCCCCAGCCATTTTATTGTCATATAACTCACAGTTCATACAATTCAATAGTTCAGTCACATGAAGAGTGTGCTCATCACCAGGATGAGCTTTAGAACATTCTCTTCATTTTTGTACTCATGATTAGCTCCTCCTTCCCCCCCACCCCAGCCTTCCCTGTCATATCCCCAAAGAACCATTAATCCAGTTACTGTCTCTATAGATTTACCTGTCCTGGATTTCATATGCAGAAAAACATTTTAAAACACAACAATAACAACAAAAGCTAACAATAATAATACATTAAAACATAAAAATCTCAATCAAAAGGAAAGCAGACCATTTTAAAATAGAACAAATTTAAAAGGATCATAAGAGAGATCCAATGATAGGGTGCTAACTGCATCTGCAACAATCCTCTTTCCGATGCATTCTGCATTTTAGCAAGGCTCTTCATACCCGTGATCCATGGTGAGAGGGGATTCGCCAGGGGGGTTAATCCACGAACATCAATTCACTGTCTATTTTACTCTTTGAGGGAGACAAAACATGTATTTGAAATAGAGATTCTGAAAGTCCCTTTTTAACAGTCCCCACAGCAGTACTGGACAAAGTTCAAAGTTGGTCTTGTGAGTCTTTTGTCTCTGTGTTTACATAATGAATTTATTGCCAGGCTTTGGGGAAATCCTATCTTGAAATGAAAACACAGTTATCAGTGAGGCTACAAATGTGATACTTGAACAAACAGGGAGCAGGGAGAAGGAAGTTCCCACTGGTGATAGTGAACCGAGTGTCCTAGAGATCATATAATGTCTTCTTGCTTGGTAAACTGCTGACTGAACAGCTTGTGCCATGTGGTCAGAGATCAGAGAGAGAGGGGTAAGGGAAATGCCTTCTTCACACATAATAAAGTGAACTATTCTTGTTTTCCTTTACTACCTTGGAAAAAAAATGCCAAGGTAAATTTTTGATTTGTTACAAAATAAGCAACTAAGCACGCTCATGTATTTTAGAATTAACACAATTTGAGAAAGATGCTCTCCAATCTCCATAAGGGTCATTGGAATGGTATAACACTGATTATGAATTCGAGTATTTAAAAAACAAACAAAATATACCTTAATTCACCAAAGTAGTTCTGTAGCCTCCAGGAGTCTCGGACATTTACACATCTTCTTCCTTCTTCACAAGCCCTCTGCCTTGCAAATCGGGTTATCCTGGGGAATGGGAACGGTTGTGAGGTTGTGACAGTTGTCCCATGGAACAAGAAAGGGGGGTCTCTGGGCAGTTTTCTTTTACCACTCTGAGGCCGGCCATTCCCTGTTCTCGTTCTTTGGATATGAGCGCTAACTCACCACTAAGAAGAGATGGAAAACTAATATAACCTAGGTGGGGATTTTAGGCATGGATCTCCTGGAATATTAAGGTTTTACCCTCACCTTATCTCACCACCAGAGTCACCTTTTATTTGTCTGCCTGGTTTCTACCTCAATACCCATTTGGTAGAACCAGCAGTCATTACACAGACCTAGGACATTGCCCTTCTTCTAGCCAGCCTCTTTAGAAAAAAAAAAGTGGCAAAAACTACTCAAGAAGAAATAATATTAGGTTCAAGAAGAAAAAAATAACAAGAAACAATCCCTCTTTTAATGTCTGCTAAAATAAACTTCTAAGGACATTGTTCTGTGTCATTTCTGGAT
>NW_022104304.1:0-1002 GCF_000313985.2 Echinops telfairi
GGCTCAAACCTTACTCCCTAGGTGCCCACAGATAATTCATGTGAGGCACAGGCCAGGGGTGGCTCCACCCTCCAATCTTTGTACCAACTCTGGGACCAATCATCCCTCACCTAACACTGTGCTTTCCTGCTGGATTCCGTAATCCACGGCAATTGGATCCTGTCACATGGAACTCACAATGTTCACGATTTGGGGGGTTTATTAGGGAAGTTCACAGGTTACAAGTCAGGATCAAAACACCTTAAGGATACAGTCCTTCGTATCTGCAGGGCCTCTTCTCAGCCATGCTGACCGATGTCTCTCGCTGGTCCTTGGGTTCTCAGCAATCCAGCCGCGTTGCCTCTGCCCTGCTCGGACAAGTGTTACAAAGCTCCTTCAGCACTGACAGATGCCTAAAGGGCACCCCCTCTGTACTGGAAAACCCACGGTCAGTCTCATGGTCTCAGTGCTCTGCCGCTTCACACAGGAATCTCACACGTGTCCGCCAGGAGTTCTTGACTGATGGTTGTGCATAGGAGATGGCTCACTGTATACCCAGAAGGATGGAACATCCTGCTCATACACACTTCAGAGTCTTTCCATCTCATGTATATGCTACAAAGACTCTGGGTGGAAGAGCCACGGCAAGCCATTTCACTCCACCCCACAGGGTCTGGGGCCATCCTTGCAATCAATGCTCTATCCCAGCCCATTGTTTCAGCCACCGTGACAATTCAGCTCACCGAGGGGTTCTCTCCCTTATTCTGGTCCTCGACCTTCCCAAGCCTGGTGTCCTTCTCCAGCGATTGGTCTCTCCTGCTGATAAGTCCAAAGGAAGATAACTTCACTTCTCAGGAACATTCTGGCCTTTCTCCAAGAGTAATTCGCTGGCTTGGCAGTGCATGGCCTGTTCAACATTCTTTACCAACACAAGGAACTGAGTGCATCCATGCTTCTCCAGTCTTGTCTTGCTTTTCATTGTCCAACTTTCGACTGAAAATGCGATGGCTTGGACCAGACACA
>NW_022104304.1:2906-4006 GCF_000313985.2 Echinops telfairi
AAATGACATTCAATCTCCAGCTTCAAGAGATTGGACAGAACATCTCTCAGCTCTCTTCCTGCTCACTGCTGACTGATCCTGTGGACCGAGGTCAAGAAAGAGGAGAATGAAGGATGCCAACCCGCTTATTACAACTTTCCCCAGAGACAGGCCTTCCCGACATAAGTAGTAGCCTTTATTGTCTGCTTGGAAATTAAATCATTATTTCTACCTCATACCACATTATCAATTGGGGTGGGGGTGAGGGTGGGGGAAATCAGGAAGATAGCAACTCTTAAAGTCAGAGAAAAAAAATTTAGTTATGACATCATTTTTGCCCTCTCTTTTGTACTTTGTGATAGGGTTGTTAAGTATTGTTCCAAAAGTAGATGTTGAACTCGTTTCTTCCCTATGCTGCGCTAACTCCCCAGGGAGTAAAGGCTGGAACAGCCTTCCTAGTGGACCTCAGCCAATGGAGGCTGCTGAGCCAGCCAAGAGCCAGGCTTCGGCAAGATGGGGCCTCTGTGAGGAAAAGGAAAGAGGAGGAATTGTCACAGCCCCCCTCCCCATATTTTACGAAGGAGGGACTATTGCACGTACCCAATTTTATTTATAACTTGAAATACCATGGTCACATGGGATCACCAAGGGTCAGAATTAACTCGACAGCAACTAACCACAATGTAGAATAATGTATGAATCTCAGAGTTGCCATTGATTCGCTATATGATCTTGGACCTGTTTCATACGTTCTCCATGTCTCACGTTCTAGTGTAAAATGGAAGTAATCAGAGTACCTTCCTCATGGGTATTGGTATAAGTTTTAAAAGAGTGATTACATATAAATTCATTAGAGTAATTCCTGGCATGTAGTAAACATATATATATCAGCTATAATATTTAATTTTGTCATTCAAAAGGTATTTTCGAAGGAGTGAACTGAACAATAGGCAAACTCACTGCCATTGAGTCTATTTGACTCATAGTGAAGGGTGTCACAAAGAAAAGGAGCCAAAGGTTTCCACGGCCCCAAAGCTCACTGAGAGCAGGAGAAAATGAGAGGAACCCAGGAGCTTGTTGCCTACCCTCTCTGCGCTCAGGTAACATGACACAGAAGGGGG
>NW_022104304.1:5389-6331 GCF_000313985.2 Echinops telfairi
TGAATCAGCACCTTAAATAACTCCAGGAACAAGCCAAAACCCAAGACACTAAAAAAAAAAGGTTTTGTATGTTGGTCTGTTATTCTAAGGGATGTACGCATACCTCACTAGTGTAATTGTTTCTCTTATCAACTCACGGCCACTGAGTCAATTCTTACTCATAGGAACCCTACGGGACAGAGAAGTTTTATATTTAACAATTAATACATATTTTGTTTCATCTCATTTATTGCAATCCCTTCTGTGTGAAGTCTCTTAGCCTACTTTCTCCTTGTGTGACCTGTTTCCATGTTTCCTTCTTTCCTAACCCTCTTGAACTTTGTCCTTCAGTAAACGCTACCCTTGATTTCAAAGGGTTGATTACAATGACCAACACACATTCTGGTCCCTCAAATGTTAGGCTTGTTTTTGTGTATATTTGACCTCCTGGCCCCAAATTGACACCAGCTTTCTCCTATCAGCTCTACTACCATATACTACTCTTCACTCTTCTTGCCCATAAAGAAATCAGGATATTTTAATGTAGTGTTAGCTGGCCTGAGATAGAGGAAGTGCTCACTGGCTTTATTTAAAGCAGCAGTTGGTGTTGCAATATATATTTAGGCCAAGTCATACTACATATGATATCCTTTGATCCAAAGATATATCTGAACAGTGCAAATTATGTGGAATTGGAATTTTCCCCAAATATCACTTCATCTTTACTGGGAATTGAATAGCAAGCAGTTCCAATTTTTTTTTTTTTATATAAAGGGAAAGAAATAAGAGTTCCTGTAAGATAAATAAGGAGTCTTGGTGTAGTGCAGTGGTTCTCAACTTTCCTAATGTCGCGACCCTTTAATACAGTCGCTTGTTTTGTGGTGACCCCAACCATAAAATTATTTTCATACATGATTTAATTTACCCAGTAATTATAATTCATGAAGTGTCATTTTACCTTCA
>NW_022104304.1:7788-9239 GCF_000313985.2 Echinops telfairi
CTCAGCCTATGGTACACACTCTCGCCCAAACCCACCAGGCACCCACTTCTATTTGAAGACATGTGTGGAACAAGCTGGGCTCAGATGGCTTGTGTGGAACATCTGTGCACAAGGGTACAATTAAAGCAAAGTGATTCTTTCCTCATGACTACCCTGCCTGTCCATTGGGTAGGGTAGTCCTCTTCCCCAGCACTTCCTTAGATGAGAACAGGCAAATCCATAATTTTTCTGGTCACTCTTGGTCAATAGATACTGTGGTCACTTCAGGCCTCACAAAGCCTCAGGCCAGGGTGTGGAGAAACGGGAACCTCTCTCCATTGCTTGTGGAAATGTAAAATGATACAGAACAGTCACTGTAGGAAATCATTTAGTGGTTCCTTGACAGGTGAACATAGAATTACCATCTGTCCTAGCAATTCAACACCTAGGTATATACATAAGAGTAGTCAAAGCAGAGATGCGACCAAACCCACATGCACCAATGTTCAGGTGACAAGCAACCTGAGGCTTCACTGACAGACAAACAGAAGAACAAAATGTGGTATAGGCCCGCAAAGGAATATTATTCAGCCTTCAAGAGGATTGAAGTTCTGCTACAACATAGATGAATCTTGAAAAGATGATATCGGGTGAAGAAAGTCAGTCCCCAAAGGATAACTAGTGGATGGCTCTACTTACAGGAAATAACCCAAATAATCAAATATATAGACACTAAAGTTTATTAGTGGTTACCAGGGGTTGAAGGAAGGAGGGAGGTGGTGGAGAGGGCATTGCTGTTGCGTTAGATGTCGTCGTTTCATTGATTCCCACTCACAGCGGCCTGAGGTGCAGCAAAGCCCAAGGCTGCCCAGTCCTGTGCCATCTGCATCGCTGCTTTTGTTTGAGCCCTTTGTTGCAACCCTTGCGCCCGTCAATATCATTAAGGGTTTTCTCTGTTGTCATTGTAACCCTTTCCTCTACCAAGCGCGATGCTGTTCTCCAGGGACTGGTTTCTCAGGACAACCTGTGGAAAGTATGTGGGAGGAAGTCTCACTACCCTTATTGGCAAGGAGCATTCTGGCTGTACTTCTCCTGAGACAGATTTGTTTGTCCTTTTGACAGTCTGTGATACTTTCGCTAATATTTGATAACCTTGTAATTCAAATGCATCAATTTTTATGCAGACATCCTTATAGGACGGTCCAGTTTTAGCGAGCACATGAGGCAACTGAAAATACCATGGCTTGGGTTAGGTGCCTCTTGGTCTTCAAAGTGATGCCTGTTGCTTGCATGAGAGTTCCTCCCAAGACAACTTCAAGCTTCTCTCTGTTGATCCTGATGTTGTCTGCTGCTCCCGTTAGGAGGATTTTTTTCCCTTGGCATTGACCTTCTGTGAGTCATTTTCCCTAAGCAGCATGGTTTCTGAGAAATTTAAGGGGCAATTTCTATCCCTGAGCTCAAAATATATATCA
>NW_022104305.1:0-875 GCF_000313985.2 Echinops telfairi
TGTGAGTTCTTTGCTTATCCTGGGATTCTTCCCACTCCATTTGAAAATAGCAATAGTATTTTTTCCATTCTATAAAGAATAATGATGGAATTTATATTGGGACTGCATTGAATCTTTAGATTGCTTTAGGTAATATAGACATTTTCCTAATATTGAGTCTTCCAACCCACAAACATGGAATAATCGTCCATTTCTGTAAAGCTCTTTTTGTTTCCTGTAATAGTGTTTTGTAGTTTCTTCATCAGTTTTTCAGTGGGGCGGGGTGGATTTATTCCTGGGTCTTTCAGTTTCTGCGTAGCTATTGTGAATGTTATTGTTTCTCTGATATCATTTTGATGTTCCCATCACTGGAATATAGGAATCCAATTGATTTCTACTTGTTAATCTTGTATCCTACTACTCTACTAAACTCCTATATTGTTTCCAGTAATCCTATTGTGGACACCTAGAGATTCTCAATATATAAAATTATATCATCTGCAAATAGTGACAGTTTCAATTCTTCTTGACCCACTTGTACTGCCCTGGTTTCTTGCGGTTCTGGCAAGAACTTCTAGCACAATGTTGAGTATGTGTGGGGATAAGAAACATCCTTGTCAGTTTCACTTATTCAGTGGAAATGTTTTATGCTTGTGTTAGGCCAGGTTAACTACAGAAACAAATCCAAAGACATTCATGGATGTATAAGGAAGAGCTTTATATCAAAGAGTAATTGTATATTAAGAAGAAATCCCAGCCCAGTCCAGATGAAATCCATAAGTCCATTATTAGACTATATGTCCAGAATTACTCTATAAATTCCTTTTCAGACTCACACAACACATGCAAAGATGCCGAAGCAGGAAGATCACAGGCAGCGGGGTAGAATGTCTTGT
>NW_022104305.1:2461-4009 GCF_000313985.2 Echinops telfairi
CAGATAGATGGATCTTGCTGTCTAATCCATCTGCTTCTCTTTGTCTTTTGATAGGTGTGTTCAGTCCATTGACATTCAGTGTGCTTAAATCTACTTGCAGATTAGTCACTGTAATTTCATGCTATTGTGTGCGATATTTTTTTCTTTCTTTCCTTTTATAGGAGGTATATATATGTGAGGAGTTTATTCTTGGCGCTGTTTCTCCATTAGCTCTGTAATGCTTTGAGTACTGTGTGGTGTGTTGGATACTGAGTTGTGTTACACCCTGTGGTGGTCTCATGTTCCTGTGTTACAGTTGATGGCTTTTTGCCCATAAAGGATTGGATAATATTTTTTTGTAATGCTAGTTTGTTTTTACAAATTCTGTACATATTTCCTTATTTGAAAAAAAATGCATTTTTCCATCAAATTCGAAGGAAAGCTTTGCTAGTTACAGAATTCTTGGATTTCAGTTGTTGGCTTTCAACTTTCAGAATATGTTGCTCCAACTGGTTCTTTCCTGCACAGTCTCTACAGAAGCTTCTGAGCTTATCCTTATATGGTCAGCTTTTATTTGACTGATTATTTTTCTCTAGCTGCTCTCGTAATGCTCTCCTTTTCCTTAAGGTTGGAAAATTTGGTTGTTTTATGCCTTGATGTGTTTTGAGGTGGAGGGGAATTAATTTTCTTGGTGTTCTCTCTGCTTTCTGAATAGTTATCATCTCCTCTTTTGAGATATTGGGGAAATTTTCTTCTATGAATTCCCTTCCTATTTTAACTGTAAATCTATTTGTTTCTTCCTACTCTGGGACCCCAATATTTCCAATGTCATTTTGCTTCAGTTTCTTTTCCTATTTGTTTGATTATTTCTCTCACTTGCTGAATTCTGCTTGGTTGTCTTTGAATTCACTAATTCGGTTTTCCATTTATGCCACTCTATTGGTCAGGTTGTTTACCTAGTTCTAAACTTCTGCTACTTCATTCCTAAACTCCTACTTTTCATTTGGTGTAAAGTTTCTGGTTTCTCCACTTTTTCATCTGTTTTCATGATTGATCTTCTAATCTCTTGTAAGGTATTAAGCATCAATGCCTTGTTTTTATATCTTGCAATTCAATGGCTCGATCATCTGTGTATTCTACTGGGTTTGGGTGATCTTAAGATATTAGCATTTATTTTTCTTGATTTTTTTTGTAGTAGCTGCTGTTGTTTATGTAGGAGTCTGTTGTTTATGTCCCATAATGGCTGATCTATAGGTGTTTCTTAGGCTTCTGGGCCAGGTGGGGTTGTAGGCATTGGCTCTTTAGGCTAGAGGAGGATCAGATAGATACTAGAAGTTGTTTTATGTGCAGATGAGGAAGGAGTGTTAGTTGGTCAGGTGTGAGAAATATAATATATATGCCTAAGAGTAGGTTCTAGTGGTGGTATTAATCAAAGGAAAACTTCTTGTTATGTATAGTGATTTTTGATGAGTTGGAGAAGGGAGTGTTGTAGTAAATGTGATGCTACATGGTAAATAGTATGGGAGTGTCTGTATTTGTGTTGATGAACTCTGAGTCTTGAGGTGCTAT
>NW_022104305.1:5409-6745 GCF_000313985.2 Echinops telfairi
AATGGGTTGGAATGCTTTCTTAAAGTACATTTACCCTTTATATAAAACTCTCTCTTATACATATATGAGTTTCTGTGGATTTGTTTCCCTAGTTTACCCAGACTAACACAATCACCTATAGGAATTATTGGTGATTAGTAGAGACTACTTGTTAATCACAGGCAAGTTTATTTTTACTAATTGTGATAGCATACAGTTTACAAAGCTATGACTTTTACATAACATATTTTGAAGCCTTAGTAGTTGTGTGTGTGTAAAATTGTCATTTTCAATTAAATTATCTATGAATGATATATAAATAATTATTTTATATGTGGATAATTGTTTTATTAAAATAAAATATACTGGAAAAATTATTTCACAAATGTGTAAACAGACCAGGAAGTGGATTGGGAGCATAACATTGAGACTTCCGCATTAGGTATATAAAAATAGAATGGAGATAATCTATTCTTGTCAAGGAAAGATATTTAGCTACTCAAACAGAAGCTACTATCATATAATTACTGTTGAATATTTGTAGTAAATGTGCTAGAATTTTTTATTGTGATTGGCTAATATATTGACTCATAGATAAATATTTTAATAATTCAAGCATAGCCAATCGCAAATAAATTATACTACTTCATATTTATTTTAAAATTTCTTAATATCTTCTTTCTCACCTATAAATTGTTATTATAAATTTTAACCCTAATTTTTCTGCATTTTAAATTCAATAATGTGAATAAAATGCCTAAACAAACTAGGGGTTTGAAACAGTTGAGTTTCATGCATTTATTATACCTCCAGTGTTATGGTTATTAAATAATAACAATAATAGTTATTCCAACAAGAAATGTATTATATAGTGTAAGGGGAATGAATAAGGATTAGTCAAACAAAAGAAACTAGCAAAAACAGCAGGTATATGAGTTTCTACATCCAGAAAAACCCTGCTATAGCAGTAATGCATCATTAAGCAAAAGAGAAGTAATAATAATAATTAGATATGTATTATTTACCATGTATTATACTACCTTTCTTTTTCAGAAAATTGAGAGGACTCAATAATATAGCACAGATCATCTAACTACCTATTATATTAAGTTTTCAGAGTATTATTATTTTATTACTCTCCCTAATTATTTTGATTAAATTTGCATTACTAAAAATACTTTTTATTTACTCTGTTACTTGATATTTTATCATCTTTGGCATAGGTTTTTAAGAAAACAAAACCAGAAACATATCTTAGAGTAGGAGTGCTCCTGAAATAGTGGATTATGAATTGGACAGCTAATGGTAAGTTTGTGATGCAAAGCCAGCAGCTGCTCTGGGGAGAAAGGTAAGACTT
>NW_022104305.1:7821-9182 GCF_000313985.2 Echinops telfairi
GTACCAATGTACATCCTCTGGTATAGCCAGATTTGTAAGGTAGAATTGGGATCATGATGGTGGGGGGAGGAAGCATTTAAGAACTAAAGGAAAGTCATATGTTTCACTGTTGCTACCCTGCACCCTGACTGGCTTATCTCCTCCCACAACCCTTCAGTAAGGGGGTGTCCAGTTGCCTACAGAGAGGCTTTGAGTCTCCACTCTGCACTCACCCTCATTTACAATGATATGATTTTTTGTTCTTTGATGTGTGATACCTGATCCCTTCGACACCTCATGGAGACACAGGCTGGTGTGCTTCTTCCATGTGGGCTTTGTTGCTTCTGAACTAGATGGCCACTTGATAATCTTCAAGCATTTAAGACCCCAGACTCTATGTCTTTTGATAGCTGGGCACCATGAACTTTCTTCATCACATTTGCTTATGCACACATTTGTCTTCAGTGATCATATCGGGAAGGTGGACACCCATAGAGGATGGCACTGAAGCTGCAGCTAGGGGAGAGGGACATGTCTGGTCAGAGCACATGGTAACAAATGAATGGGGAGGAACAGCGAGTGGAGCACATCCTGGCCCACCAAGCCTGGAGGGTGATAGCCCCGCTCCTAACAGCCAATGCACAGAGTGAATCATATGGCTGATCCCACTATGAGACATGCCGTCTCTTGCTGGTCCAGGGCCCTATGGGGGCCAACACTGGACACTCAGTGTTAGGATTGGCCCTGACTGACCCCGCAACACCGAGGGAAAACAATAAAGATGTGTGGCAGAACAGCTGAGCGAGCAGAGTAGGGAGCTTCCAAGGGAGTTCAAGGGAAAGACTTTGGGGCCAGAGTGTGGCACCCCATCAGACTTGACTGCAGGACATGCCTAGAGTTCAAAAATCAGACCTTGATTTATTTTCAGGTTTTCCTTTCTTTTTAATATATTTCTTTCTTTTTTTACTTTTAATTTGTTTATTCTTTTATGGGTCATTGGTTTTCTTTTTTGTTGTCATCGCTGTGTTCTCATTTGTCACCTGTCTTGCTATGCCTTGTTTTTCGATGCATATTATTATCTCTACAGATCTATCTACCTAAGAAAGGCTGGATGAACAGTCTGGAGGAGGAAACAAAAGGACCAATGGTTCCAGGGGGATATGGGAGAGGGGGAGGCAGGCATAAAGAGGTGGTGCTGACCAACCCAGGGACAGGGTAGCAACAAGTGGTTCAAAATTAGTGGCAAGGAGGGTGTGAGAGGCCTGGAAGAGATTTAGCAAGGGTAATGTAACCGAGAGAAATAACTGAAACCCAAATGAAGGCTGAGCATGATAGTGGGACAAGAGGAAAGTAAAAGGAAATAGAGGAAAGAACTAGGAGAC
>NW_022104306.1:0-1084 GCF_000313985.2 Echinops telfairi
TTTTCTGTCAGTTTGTCTTTCTCTCACTGCTTCTATGTTGTTGTGATTCAAATGAAAAGGTGTTTCAAATGCAAGCAAGGTCACCCAGAGTGAAGAGTTTTAGCAGAACTTCAGACTAAGAAGAAACTACTAAGAATGGAGCAGTTGCCACTCCAGGACCTGAACTTCACTTCCAGGCCCCTCCCTCCAGGAGGCCCTCATTACCTGCAGGCCCCGCCCCTTCATAAAGACCCCACACCTACCCAGGTGAGGCAATTTCTTTCAGAACCCACTTCCTTTGACTAAGAAGGTGCATTGCGAGGGTCCCACGAGGGTAAGTGAATCTCTGTGTTTCTATGCTGATCCTAGGCTTGGTGTCCCCTACAGGCCCTGCATCCTGTCTGCCATCTTTCCAGTATGCTGCGACCCCCTGGGATACTTCCAGTTAAATCCTTTCTGAGCTGGTTACAGGCCTCTCTGCCTTTGGCCCTGGGAATATGCTGATCAATTTTCCTGCTCAGAGCCCCTCATTCACCCTCACCCCTCATGCCAGAAATGCCCAATTGAGGGAGGGTTCTTGCCTGGGCCCGTTCCCTCCTTGTCAGTTATCAGGCCTGAGAGCAGGGGACCCCAGAGTGGCCTTTACTGAAAGGAGAGGCCAGCCTTGCAGTCATCAGGCCACTCCACTGATGAACAAGGTCTGTATTAGAGCTTAACTTCTCAGCACCTTGCTTTGCAAAAGGGTACAATAGCAGTGACAGCCCCAAATCCCCGCATAGATTAAATCCTCACTTGGATTGCAGAGTCCCACTTAGAATAACCCTCCATTGACTGCTTTCTGACCAGGAAGCAAGGTTGTAAGTACTCTGGCCCTCAGGCAGAGGGCTTTGGAGTGCAGATTACCTTAACCTCTCTCCAGGCAACTGGGGAGGGGCGGTCTTTCTTAGAAGCTTGCAAGCCTGTGTTGTGTGACCTTTTTGGAGGTCACCAAACTGAAGACAGTACAGGGTGTCTCCTAGCCATCCCCTATCAGTCTTGCCCTGACTGCAAGGGTCAGAAGGCCCTGGACCAATCGGAAGTGTCTGTCATTGTGATGTATTGATTG
>NW_022104306.1:1184-3198 GCF_000313985.2 Echinops telfairi
GCCAGGGAAAGTCAGAAAATATTTGCCTTTGAATGGACTGACCCAGAAAAGGGGGAGAGTGGCCAACTCACGTGGATGCGACTCCCCCAGGGGTTCAAAAATTCGCCCACCATCTTTGATGAGGCCCTAAGCCAGGATTTACAGGAGTTTCGTCAAACTCACGATCAAGTAATTTTGCTTCAGTATGTCGATGACATATTGCTGGCAACTACCACCCAAACAGACTGTGTAACTGCTACAGAAGACTTGCTAAAAGCTTTAGGTCCATTGGGCTATAAGGTTTCGGCTAAAAAGGCCCAGTTATGTACAAAAACTGTCACCTACCTGGGGTATGAGCTGAAGGATGGCAACCGGACTTTGTCAAATAGCAGAATCCAAGCCATCCAAGCTATACCCAAACCCACCACCAAGAAGCAGGTACGTGAGTTCCTGGGAGCAGTGGGATACTGCCGCCTCTGGATCCCAGGTTTCGCAGACATAGCAAAACCACTCTATGCTGCCACTGGAGGAAATAAGGCTGAACTGGTATGGACAGAAGTGGAAGAAAAAGCTTTTCAGAAGTTAAAGACTGCGCTGGTAAGTGCTCGGGGAAATTACATAGCTCAATAGAGCATTTTCGTTGACGGACGTTCTGCTTTTGGTTTTGGCTCTTTGGACTGCTTGACTGACTTTGAATTTTCCTATGTGGACAAATAGCTCTTGTCTTTATCCCCTCCCTTCTGTCTTCTTCGGACTTTTCTCCTTTGGATTTGTTGTGAGTTTTGCAATTGGCCTTGGAGCAGTAGCTCCTCAGGAGTGGAATAGGAAGAAAAAAATTGTGTTGGTTATTTTCTACATTTGTGTTTGTTGTCTTCTACTCCTGCCCCCGTGCCTTGCCTCCTTGATCATGGGACAAAGCGCTGCCAAGCCCTCTCCCCTGACTCCCCTCGAGTGTATGATTAAAATTTTTTCTGATTTCAAACGCAGAGCAGCGGGCTTTGGAGTCTCCATGAATGCCTTCAACCTGCGGAAATTCTGCTCTTCAGAATGGCCTAGTTTTGGATTCAGCTGGCCCCCGGAGGGCTCTCTAGATATGGGTCTCTGTTCACAGGTTCAAGATGTGTGTTATAGTGACCCAGATCAGATTCCCTATGTTGATGTTTGGATTGACATTCTATATGACTCCCCTAAATACTTAAAGGATTGTGGATGCAAAAAATTGGCTTTACCCCCGCGCCGACTCTTGGTATTGAAACCCAGAGCCGCAAAATCTCCAGAGTCCCCCAAAATCTCCCAAAAAGGCCCTCCTGCCTCAACCCCTATTCTGTCCCAGCCGGAAGAAGATGATACTGTTCCCCGTATTTACCCTCCTCTTCCCCCTTATTCAGCCCCATTATCCCCTTGCCACCTCCTCAGACCCCTCGTCCCCTTCCCCTTCTCCCAATTCCCCTGATTCCCCTTTTAGTCCCCCCCATACCCGATCGCGAGACAACCAACAGAAGCAGAGTGTCCCAGGACTTTTCCCTCTCCGGGAGTTCGGGGGACAGGACGGTGCCCTACGACAAATCTATGTTCCCTTTACTACTTCTGATTTGTATAATTGGAAAAGCCAAAAAAAAAACCCTTTAGTGAAGACCCCCAGGGCTTAATCACTCTCTTAGAGTCTGGTTTTTACACACACCAGCCTACCTGGGATGATTGCCAACAATTATTAAATGTTTTGTTTACTACAGAAGAACGAGAGCGTGTAAAAACTGAGGCTCGAAAAGGAGTTTTAGATCGGTACGGGGAGCCCACCTCCGATTTGGCCAGAATAGAAGAGGTCTTTCCCCGGACCCACCCAGACTGGGACCCAAATACCCCAGCAGGGGAAGGAAGGCTCACCCAATATCGTTTGACCTTGCTAAAAGGATTAAAGGGAGCAGGAAGAAAGCCCACAAATTTGTCTAAGGTTACCGAGGTCAAACAGGGGCCCAAAGAAAGCCCCACAGCTTTTCTTGAGAGATTGCAAGAGGCCTATCGGGTTTATACGCCC
>NW_022104306.1:3298-4859 GCF_000313985.2 Echinops telfairi
GGAAAACAACATTGGATCCACCACACTAGACTAAAGAAAGCCGCGGAAGAAGCTAAAACATGGAAGCTAAGCCCAGAATCCAAGCAGGGCTCCTTAAAACTAAAATTTGTTTGTTCTTAAGTCTTGTTTTTATAGGAACGCTGACATGGGCGGCGCAGAACCCTCACGATCCTCAAGAATTTCTGTGGACTGTGGAAGAAACAAAAGGCATAATTGTTCTCCAGGAGCTCACCACGAACCGAACAAAGCATGCCCCCTCATTCACGGTCGACCTATGTAGAGTAATGAACAAGTGGACCTGGGGGAGCTGGACTTTGGCCGGACTAGAGCAACTTCCACCTGAAATAGATGGGGGTAGGGGCTGTATTACGAACCGAGGAATTGCAGTCAACGCTTCCATCGGAACCAGAAGTGGCAATGTCAAGAATCTTACGTCAGCTGACGACTGCACCTGGAGAAAGGAGCCAAAATTGACACTGGGGGATATATCAGGAACGGGACTGTGCATCTCACCCGGGCCCATGACCCATAACTATCAAGATATTTGCAATGTCACCCTTTACACCAAAAATGACACCGGCCGATGGTTCCAAGCGCCCAAAGGGACCTGGTGGGCCTGCACCAATGGCCTCACCCCTTGTGCTTACGCTCCGGCATTAACAAATAACCTTTGTATCCTTGTCCATGTTATTCCTCAAGTTTATTACTACCCTGGTAAAGACGGTAGAGAATATGTTAGTAATCACCCTCGAGAAGTCCTGCGCCGGTCCAAGCGCGCCCCGGTACTTGTCCCAGTTTTGTTAGCCATGGGGACTCTGGGAGCCACCACCATAGGAGGAGTTGCTTTAGCAAAAGGTGAAGCCAATTTTGCACTCTTAAGTTTACAATTTAATCAAGACTTGCAGGCGCTTGAGAGCTCAGTCTCCGCCCTCGAAGCCTCCTTAAGTTCTTTAGCTGAGGTAGTTTTGCAAAATAGACGAGGATTAGATTTGTTGTTTCTTAAGCAAGGGGGACTTTGTTTGGCATTAGGAGAGGCGTGTTGTTTTTACGCCAATCACTCTGGAGTAATTAAAGAAAACATGAGCAATTTGAGGAAGCGTCTGGCAGATAGAGAAAAGGTGTTGACAAGCCAAGAAAACTGGTATCAAAAACTGTTTTCCTCCTCCCCGTGGTTAACGACCTTGATGAGCGCAGTTGCAGGCCCCCTCTTTTTAATAATCTTAGGGCTCATTTTGGGTCCATGTATTCTTAATGCATTTGTAACATTTATAAAAAGCAGGTTGCAAGATATTAAATTAGTGGTCCTCCGAACTAATTACCAGGTGTTAGCGGTTGAAGAATCAAGGATTTGATTATGTACAAGAAAAGGGGGAAATGTAGAGATGTACGAGATTGCCCTAAGTTACTCCATTTTGTAATCATTCCTAAGTCACTCCATTTTGTAATCATTCCTAAGTCACTCTATTTTGTAATCATTCCTAAGTTAATTGCTCATTGAGAAGAAAGAAACTTTTCTCCCTTTTCTCAGGACTTTGTGACCTTGCGGTTACAGGCTTGATAG
>NW_022104306.1:6179-7436 GCF_000313985.2 Echinops telfairi
CTTCACCTGTAATTAGGGAGCTTGCAAGTCCCCAGAGAGGATAAAAGCTTGGGAAGCATTAAAGTTTCTCTTTCTCCCTCCACGTCGACCATCAAGGGGGGCTGAGGTGAGCAATGCTATCATGTAACGTGTCTGACTCCATTTATTTCTATATATCTCTTTTATCTCTCATGCTCTCTATAACTTTACCATAATCTTTACTTATTATCGCTGTACAATTGAGCCTACCGAACCCGTAATGATTGTGCTAAGAGCTGGTTTCTCCTGGCAGGGTGTCCTTTTTACTCAAAAACTTATCCTGACTGCATGTGCCTCCTCAATCATTTCTGCCCATCAGGAACAAGCTTGTGCTGTGTTTTAGACTGCAAAAAAGTTACAGCTATATGCTTTTCAATCAATTAGGAAAACAAAGTGTAATACATAAGTAATAAATACATATGCAAATATAGGTTTTTTTATAACTCCACTATCCCTGGTGGCATAATGGATTTCACATTGGGATGCCAAACAGGTCAACAGTTCAAAGGCACCAGCCACTCCAAGGAAGACAGATGAGCCTCTAAAAATGATTTACAAGGATTGTAAATTATAATCCAAAGGAGGTAATAGTCTCAGAGCTTAAATTGTGAGATTTTGGCATGCAGAAGGCTATGGAAAACAGTGGAAGCTCAAAATACATTTGCAGGATCTACACAGGGAATACACCTCCTGCGATTTCCCTCTCACCATAACTGAGGGATGGAATAAGCTGGTGATCAGAGTATTGAGAGATGACTATGGAAGATCAAAGTGACACATCTGACTTGGATGATTAGCAACTTGTCATTTGATCTTCCCTTTGATATACTTTGTAGTTAATCTGGGCTTTAACATTTTATGTTTTTGTTTTATACATTTAGGGGTTTATTGCTGTTGTCATTATTGGTAGCGTTTTCGATTCTCATATATTTTTCTATGGTTCTTAATTTATGAAGCACAGGGTGGGTGATTATAGAGCCAATAACCAGAATAAGGGTTCCTGGGGGTTTCAGTAAGAGAGCTGGGGAAGTTAATAGAAAGGAAAATTAATAGAAAGGAGTTAAAAAGAAAAAAACATGTGTTCTACATGTGTACAACACTGCTTGATATGATTTGACTATAGAATGGGAAGATGTCTGGATTAGGTCCTAATAAAAGGGTTTTTGTTTTAAAGAAATAAAATGTTAAAAGATAGTTGTGGAACAAATGTTTTAAAGCATTTTTAATTTTGAATACTTT
>NW_022104306.1:9039-10228 GCF_000313985.2 Echinops telfairi
CATAAAAAAAGAATTCTGACTTGACAATTCCCTCCTTTACATGGAATAAATAAATATTACTTTCTTGCTTCAATTATTTTGAAGAGAAGTCTGCTTTAAGTACCTTTTGCTTCCTGTGGAAAAAAGGAAGCCGAAACGCTGTTCAATACCTTCATTGTCTTTCAGGCAGATTTGTTCTGAATCAGTATTTTATTGTGGAATATATCTCAATATCATATCCATTTAAATATCTATAGATCATATTTCCTTCCGCTGTACCCAATTCAGATTGTTTCCAAGTTGTAGCACTCTCTACCTGCAAATCTGTTCACAGTGAGGGAGAGTCAGTGTGACTCCAGACAGTAAACTAACCTCAGGGAGAAAGCAGACCTGCAGAGATGCTAAGGACTCACCAGCTCTGGACCAAGAGAAGAAAGAAGTGAAGACAGGGGCCTGGATAAGGACTGCAGTGCCTGGTCAGCTAGAACTGCTGTGCTGACCACTAAGGTAGCTCTACTGCCTCAAACATGGTGAGGATAGAGATTGTCTTTAATATCAATAGATGGGAATGGACATAAAGTTACAATGAACATGAAATCTGCACAGATGTGCATACGATTGGTAGAGTGAAGACCTCAGAGAGAGGACTGTGTTCTCCCAAGGACTCCACCAGCATCGCCTTTCTAGTGTGAGTCCCAGAGCTAGGCTCCATTCAGCCCTCCCCACCTTTACATACAAGTGCACCTCCCACATGCAAATACCAGTCCCATGAAACCACAGCACACCTGGACTTAAATTTGTATTCCTTCTCACACTGGAGAGCATTTTCTGGATGTCAAGAATCTTATCCACATAAACATGAATTGTGTGTGGGTTTTCCTCTTTTTGTTGGTGACTCTGGGACGTGAGTGCTTCAGGGATTCACACATGAAGTCTGGGGATGAAGCATCTGAGCACATGACTCACTGGGTTTCTCTTTATCCCCAGGTGTCCTGGCCCAGGTGCAGCTACAAGAGCCAGGTCCTGGACTGGTGAACCCCTCACAGGCCCTGTCTCTCACCTGTGCTGTCTCAGGATTCTCTTTAACCAGCTATGGTGTGGACTGGACCCGCCAGGTTCCAGGAAAAGGACTGGACTGGGTTGGTGTAATATGGAGTGGTGGGAGCACAGAGTATAATTCAGCTCTCCTAGTCCTGAGTCAGTATCACCA
>NW_022104306.1:10328-12296 GCF_000313985.2 Echinops telfairi
CATGACTATGGATGGGACATCCTAAAACCCAAGCCAATAAGCCCTATCCTCCACTTTGTGTTGTTTGCCATCTGTCAGCATTACCTAGAGCTTGGAATCCAGAATCTAGGCCAAGATGACACATGGTTGATCAATCTTGTCTTTCCTGGCTCCAACTTGTTCTTCTAAGCTTTTGTCCTCACCTTGGCTCTTGTCATCACCCATCTACCTACCCCTTGCCATTCCTTGACTGTAGGCTGCAGTCTTTCCCAAAGGCTTTAAAACTGGACACATAAGCACAAGACCTTAAAAGAGTAGCAAATACGGATTCCCCTGGCTTATTTTCTTGTTTCGGATATCCCTGTCTTGGCCAAGATACATCTTGGATGTCCTATTGGTGTCCCTCTGTCTCTTGTTGTCCACTTCTACAGCAAGTTTCTCCAGTTACCACATATTGTGCATAAATGCGCTACCCAGCCATAGGCATTTCTTCACACACAATAGATATTGTAAAGAATACACGGGATGAAAGGGGATTGGGGCAGGTTAAACTTGATGAAAAGTTCAACCTGGGTTGGAGTGGCACATATGAGCATGATTCAGCTTGATCACTTTCGCCAGATGTGTCAAGGGTTGTGGTCTAAGGTGCAGTACAGGATAGTAAAGAATGTTCTTCATGAAATATTCCTTTCTTCAGTTAGATTGCTGGTGAAAAGAAGGTATTTAGCTTCAATGGAGCTTGAGAATTTTGAGGCCTTAAATACGTCCACTTTATTCTGAAAATAAATATTGTATATATAGGATGTGGATCCAAAGTTGAACAGGATATTTGAGAAATTAGTAAAATTGCTCTGTAAAGATAGTATGGACTCTGTGGTTAATGCAAACACCCACAGATTGGAGCATGGTTTTGATCCCAGGGGGTGGGGGTGGTCACTATTTAGCGCAATAAGTACAGGCTAAGAACCTGACATGCCTTTCGCAACATTGACTCCTCTTCTGTTTCAGATCAAAGATTTGCCACAGAAAAATAGGATCCAGAATAGGGAGCTAGAAATGTTACTACTTTCTTGCACGTTAAAGTATCACAAGGAAGGATTTCAACTTCTGACTGGTTTGTGAACCAAATCCATTCTCCTGACTCCAAACAGGGTGAGAAACCTTGTGGTTCCTGAGGGCAGTGCTGGGTGTAGGAGCTTGAGGGGAAGCAGGAGGGATCCGTGTTTCCTGGAGTTTGACCCCAGGAGAGCGCCAGTGTACCAGGGCCCAGGCTGTCCTGATGGTCAGTCAAAGCTCTTTGCTCATCTCCCTGAGTGATAGAATTCACTGGGTAAGTAACTGTTTATAATTATATTAGAACTTAAGTTCTGAGCACTCCAACTTAACAAAAGGCTGGTGTCATAGTGGTTACAGTTTGGACTGCTAACTGCAAGGTCATCAGTTCAAAATTCTAAGTCACACCCGGAGTGAAAGATGGGATGTCTACTCTTGTAGGGGAGTTAGTCTTGGAAACCCACAAACAGCAGTTCATCTTCGCCTAAAGGGTTGCTAATCGGAATCCATTCGATGGCAGTGAGTTGGGTTTTAGGTTTGGGTTGCTGATGACAGTGACAACTCAGTGTCCATTTGCTGTTTCCCCACTTTGATTAAGCCTCCATTAAATTCTCTCTCATCATTAACCAAGCAGGTAGATCATCTTCCTGGGGGGGGAGAATGTCTTTGAAGTAGATTGCCTGCAGTCCTTTCCAGCCAGCCCCTCTCCACTTGCCTGTCTAGGTGTATACTTGATGGAGGTCAACTTTCTGATGACAGACTGGCTTTGTGTAAAGTCCCTGGACCTATCTTGTAAGTGCCTCTATCTAATAATGTGCATGTCCTAATCATGGTCCCATTCCTGCTGCTGCAGTCCCATCTGTGCCTGGGATGTATTAATCTGCCACCAATTGTGATCTGTGACATGCCCGACTTAATCTTCAGATGTTATTTTGA
>NW_022104306.1:12396-14199 GCF_000313985.2 Echinops telfairi
TAGAGTTTTCTCCACAACTACCCTCCCTCCACTAGGATGTTAGTATACAGCTCCTACAGGTGCCTGACTTCTTGCTGTTCAGCTAAAAGATGCCTAGCTTTAGAAGCAATTAGGTTCCTTTTGTTGCTATCACTCAAGGAATCAACTATTCTTTTGTCTCTTAGATATCTCCTGGATGGGTCCTAAGGGAAGGTTGTGTAATTGAAAGGCAGAACTAAAAAGGCAGACAGAAGTATTTAGGCACTCACCTCTTTGAGGATGCCAAGTCTGAGCAGGATAGAGAGATAATGTATTCTTTCACCAATGTATATACTCGTGTATTCGCCGAGGTTTTCAGCATGTTTTTATGTAGTTTTTGTGGGAAAATACAGTTTTGTGATATTTGGGTTGCCTTATACTCGAGTATGTATGGCACAAAATCTGGGGGCATGCAAACTCCCGACACACACACATAGACACCTATGTATCTAGCAAGGTAGGCAGTATCTTTACCCTGAAGGTCCCTGAACTACTAGGGTCAGCAACTTAAGACCAGTGCTGAGGGCAGTTGGAGGGGAGTAACTGTCCCCTGAGTGGGGAGGCCAATAACAACAAGTCTTTTCTTAGAGCTAAAGCTGGTGGCAAGTAGTAATTAGCATATGCTTGTATGAGGTTTTATTAAGATAGCACTATAATGAGGGGATATTGTGGAGATGATTTTTAATTCAGAGAATGTGACCGGGACTCTTTTTCCAATTCACAAATGTGAAAGCCTCCCTCTTCCCAGATATCTGACCTTGCAATCTTCTTTGATTCTGAGAATAAATCATTTGTCTTCATCCACTCTTCTTGGTCCTCAGTGTCCCACAGCCTGATACTTATCACGAAGGGTTCTAAAATAATTCAGGATATTCCCACATTCACACTTGTCTGTTCTGTTGTGTCTGTGCCTGCTTGAGGCTTCTATATAAACTTGCTACTATATAAACTCACTATTAAATGACCACGCTATCTTATTCCGGCATCGGAGATGAGGCCAATCGACTCCATTTTTACTGTCTGCTTTATCTTCCTTAATTGCACATGCTGTTCCTAAGGGCCCTTTTGGCTGTGGGGCTAAATCTCACACTTTATGTTTGCTTTAACAGTTACTGCACAAATTTAAATAACACTTGTAGTAACTGGTCTTAACCTACAAGCATATGAATATCAACCTACCACAGACAGAATTGTACTTCAGAGATGATCTTGCAATATACTTTTTGATGATGAATATGACACCAATATTCTTGAATTTGTCAATCTCAGCCTTATACATCACTTGATTATCTAATTTAAATAGCCAGTACCAGTCTATTAAAGTTTAATAAGCCATATAACATCAATATTTAAACATTCCATTTTGTTTTGACAACTTGCAATTGTTGTTTTTTTCTTGCAATTGTTATTGATAATACTTCATATACTCTGTCTTCCAGTTATTAGAGGATGCATGCAGCAATTTTCTCATTTTCAGTCATGACATGTCAACCACTTAAGGTCACCAAAGCTCTCCTCCATCCACATCATTACCGTTGACTGTACTTTGAGGATTTAGTACTTCTTCAGTGTTATTTTGTTTCCATTAAATCTGAGGGGTTCATGTTCCAGAAGTAGATCACCAGGTCTTCCTCCCAGTCCCTATTTCTGGAGAGTCCACTAAGACCTGTGCACCATGGGTGATCCTGCTTGTATTTGAAACACTGGGTAGCAGTACTTCTAGCATTACAATAATAGGCAAGCCATCACAGGACAACACTGAAAGATGGGTGGTATAAGCTAGAA
>NW_022104306.1:14299-15153 GCF_000313985.2 Echinops telfairi
GTTCACTTTTCTACCCTAACACACAATATAGGATCATAGATGACTCAAGGTACAGTTCTTCTTTCAGACAGCACCTTGACAGACATACCTGTAGGTAAGGTCAGGCCCTGCAGCCTCCTGGTCTCTGTCCTGAATGGGCAAATATTACAAAGGTTTTTAGCTCTGTGGATAAATGCTCTCTCTGCCTCTTAGCCTCAGACCAAACACACTCAGCTCTGTGTAGGTGGGCAAATCTATTTCCCCAGATAAGTACTCAGATGTTCACCACTTTACCTGCTGAACTCCTGCCTCGAGGCACTGAGCTCCCTTGTTCTGTGGCCTGGGAATCCCACTGCTCTGTTTCAGTCTCTTGGTTCTGCTGCCACCGTGTCTCTGTTGCTGCTCCTCCCCATCGCTTTCTCTCGTGTCACAGCTCCCTGTTGCCTAGATTGAAGAGTTTCAATACAAGAATCTAGGATGTGCCCCCCACCCGCCAGGTCTCACTTAGTCTTCCCCCATGAGGAAATGGCCATGGAGCTCCAGGAAACGCAGACAAACCTGAGCTGATGAGTCAAGTCAGTGGGGTAAACCAGAGCAGCTCTGCGTAGGGTGGGAAGGCCATGGCATCCAGTAGTGACTGACTGTCCGGAGTGAATGTTGTGCTGGTGATGGCCTACGGGAACCTGGTGTTTGTATTGCTATTTATTTTTGTGAAGAGGCAAATCATGTGCTTTGCACTGAAATCTTGGAGGGGACCTCATGTCCCTGTGGGACACAATGCCCCCAAGGATCTGAAAGAAGAGATTGATACTCGACTATCCAGAGTTCAGGATAGCAAGCAGGAACCCCAGCTCCTTGCAGATGATGATGCCAGA
>NW_022104306.1:39686-42291 GCF_000313985.2 Echinops telfairi
ATAAGCACTTAGAATCTTAGAGACCCACAGGGGCATCACTCTAAATTGTCATCAACTAGAGGGCAGTGACTTTGTTTTTTTGTTTTTTTTAATATTTCTAACTTTGACCACAAACAGCACTAGTTAGTACCCTGAACTATAAACTGAGATTTCATCGATACCTATAACTTTGAAGTTTGCCTGTGGATAAATGGCGAAAGACAAAGCCCATTCCAATGAAAAGAAGGCATGTTCAGATACATGAAGGTTCCTTGGAGTCTGTGCTTGATGGTCCCTAGAGAGGTGCTGACAAGGTGGGGAAACCCCAGCTTCTGAGAGGAAAACATCACTCACTTGTCTCTTTCACATCTGCTGAAATCATGACCTGATGTACTAAGGCTTGTGTCTGGGCTCACACTGACTTCCCATCATGTGTATCTAGCACAATAATACATGGCTGTGTCCTCAGGATTCACAGAGCTCAGTTTTAAAGAAAGTTGGCTCTTGGAGGTGTCCCTGGTGATGCTGACTCGGGAGTAGGAGAGCTGGATTATACTCTGTGCTCCCACCACTCCACATTACACCAACCCAATCCAGTCTCTTTCCTGGAACCTGGTGGGTCCAGTCCACACCATAGATGGTTAAAGAGAATCCTGAGACAGCACAGGTGAGAGACAGGGTCTGTGAGGGGTTCACCAGTCCAGGGCCTGACTCTTGTAGCTGCACCTGGGCCAGGACACCTGGGGATAAAGAGAAACCCAGTGAGTCATGTGCTCAGATGCTGCATCCCCAGACTTCATGTGTGAATCCCTGAAGCACTCACCTCCCAGAGTCGCCACCAGAAAGAGGAAAACCCACAAATGCTTCATGTTCATGTGGATAAGATTCTTGACACCCAGAAAATGCTCTCCAGGGTGATAAGGAATACAAATTTAAGTCCAGGTGTGCTGTGGTTTCATGGGGCTGGTATTTGCATGTGGGAGATGCACTTGTATGTAAAGGTGGAAAGGGCTGAATGAGTCTAGCTCTAGGACTCACACTAGAAAGGTGATGCTGGTGGAGTCCTTGGGAGAACACAGTCTGAAGTGGGTACAGCGGAAGGAAGTATGATCTATAGATATTTAAATGTATATGATATTGAGATATATTCCACAATAAAATACTGATTCAGAACAAATCTGCCTGAAAGACAATGAAGGTATTGAACAGCGTTTAGGCTTCCTTTTTTCCCACAGGAAGCAAAAGGTACTTAAAGCAGATTTCTATTCAAAATAATTGAAGCAAGAAAGTAATGAGTTATTTATTTATTCCATGTAAAGGAGGGAATTGTCAAGTCAGAATTCTTTTTTTATGGTTTTCTGTGATGTGTACGATAGTAAATCTGACCGCTGTTGGCAATTGTTGAACACGATAATCTAATGTCACAGAATTATGCATGAGCATGTTGAAAATATTCTTTTGTTGCCTATACATGTACCATGAGAAATTTTGTTGCCTATACATGTACCATGAGAAAAATAAGTTAAAAAATGAAAGATAATTTTTTCATACATAATCAGAAACTGATGGAGTCTTGCTGGTACAACACTTCAAAAATCTAGCTAAAATTTTGAACCGGAAAAGAGATTATGATATAAGCCAGAAATTTGAATTTAAAATATTGTTAGCAATGGAATAGTTTTTATTTAATTATTTCCCCATTTTTTTCCCTCCACAACCATTTTATTGGGTGCTAATAATCGTATAAATCCGTAGTCCAAGTGCATCAAGCAGTATTGTACAATTGTTACCAAGATCAGTTTCAAAACACCCTCTTCCTCTTGAACTCCTTGGCATCAGCTCCCTTTTATCCCAACCCCCAATGTAGGCCCCAGAATCCCTTATTCTCTTTGCTATCTCTATGTTCATCAATTCAGGTTTCATCTAATGTAAAACAGAAAAACAAGGAACAAAAATTCAAGAATGTTACCGCTAATGACAAAATACATCTGAGATAAACCCAAATAGGAATTGGAAATTGAGGAAGCAGGTAGTCCAAGTGCAGTCTGCTGTTCTTCCCCAGAGTCCATAACAGACCCAGGTGTGCTTAAGACCAAATGTGTCAGTCTGGCTCCTGTAATGTGATGACCTTGCTGTCTGACTGACTTTCCCAAGGCTTCTGGATCCAAAAACACTCTTTAGTAGCTGGCATCCTGCTCCTATGTTCTTCTGAACAAATGCTAACATCCCCCAAACTGATTGTTATGCACATTACAAGGAATATACAAAACAACAACAAAACCACCTCCCTGTCTTCCAGTAGATTCCACCTCATAGCACAATCCTATTTCTCTATCTTTGCTGTTGAAGATGGAACACTGTTCTTTAACTGCAGAACAAACAAGGGATACTTGCAAACCTCCATCCCTGTGCTGGCCGCAGAGTGAGACCGCTGGCTGTGGAGACCGGTGCCCACTCCTGAAGATGAGCCGCCTCTGTCTCTTCTGTGTGAGCAAACTGCTGTTGCATCCAATGCCTGTGTGTAAGCTGTGCTTTTGCTGGTGACCTCAGCCATTGGTTTAACAGAAATAACTGTTAAGACATCCTTACACTATAAAATACAAATGGATGGAAGGATAAGGTTATT
>NW_022104306.1:42765-44541 GCF_000313985.2 Echinops telfairi
TAAAATGATTTTTGAAAGTATTCAAAATAAAAATGCTTTAAAACATTTGTTCCACAACTCATATCTTTTAACATTTTATTTCTTTAAAACAAAAACCCTTTTATTAGGACCTAATCCAGACATCATCCCATTCTATAGTTAAATCATATCAAGCAATGTTGTACACTCACGTAGTAAACATGTTCTTTCTTCTTGAACTCCCCAGCTCTCTTACTGAATCCCCCAGGAACCCTTTATTCTGGTTATTGGCTCTATAGAGTCACCCACCCTGTGCTTCATAAATTAAGAAACAGAAAAATATATGAGAATCAAAAACGCTACCAACAATGACAAAGCACAGCAAAAATAAACTCTAAATGTATAAAACAAAAACACAAGATTTTAAAGCCCAGGTTAATCACAAAGTATATCAAAGGGAAAGATCAAATAATAAGTTGCTAATCATCCAAGTCAGATATGTCACTTTGACCCTCTATAGTCATCTCTCCAATACTCTCTGATCACCAGCTTATTCCATCCCTCAGTTATGGTGAGAGGGAAATCACAGGAGGTGTTTTCCCTGTGTAGATCCTGCAAATCTATTTTGAGCTTCCACGGTCATCCATGGCCTTCTGCATGCCAGTATCTCACAATTTAAGCTCTGAGACTATTCCCTCCTTTGGATTTGGATTATAATTTACAATCCTTGTAAATTATTTTTAGAGCCTCATCTGTCTCCCTGGGAGTGGCTGGTGCTTTTGAACAGCTGACCATCTACTTGGCATCCCGATGTGAAATCCACTATGCCACCAGGGATAGTGGAGCTGTAAATAACCTTTATTTGCATATGTATTTATTACTTATTTATTATACTTTGTTTTCCTAATCGATTGAAAAGCATATAGCTGTAAATTAATCAGGAATGGTTTATGTTTTGAATTCTAAATGTTAAATATTAATATTTAAAAAATTTTTAATGGTATAATATATGATTATATTAGGTAATTACACTTATCTGACCAAAATTAATCTCAATTTTCTGTACCTCACGCCATCAAAGATGTTGTTGGGTGTTTTTGAGTCAGTTTTACTCAATGTCGCAGAGCAAATACATAAACTTCCAAGTCCTAAACCATCCTCACTTGCTCTTAAGTTTGAGACCATGTTTGCAGCCACTCTATCTGTGCTTCTAACTCAGCGTTGTCCTCTCTTTTGCGGACACTACCAAACAGGATGTACTTTATCCAGGAACCAGTTCCCCTGATCACAGGTTTGGAATATGTGATAAGTCATGCTATTCTCAGTTCTAAAAAGCATTCTGAGATATAAGTCTGCAATGTCCACCTCTTGTTGTGGGGTTAAGGGGAAGAGGGAACCCCACAAAACATCACAGGTTCAGTAGGCACAATTGTACAGCAATAATAAGTAGAGATTATAGTAAAGTCATAGAGAGCATGAGAATTAAAGGATAGAGTCAAGTAATGGAGTCAGACGCAATTCATGGTAGCATAGCTCACCTCAGCCCGGCTTGATGGTCCTCGTGGAGGGCGCTTAGCCATCAGAGAAGAAGCCGCTGCTTCGTCCTCCTTAGTCACCTTCTCCAGCCACCCTCCCGAGAACCAGGGAGCCTCATTATTTATTGCTAACCACGCATCATATCACTTTAGGGGGATCTGATTACAGCATCATACATCACAGAAAGGGGCAATACAATGCATTCTAAAACAAGTTTGATCATTCTGGTGTCTCATACAATAAAGCGGGCAATTACTATCCTGGGAGACATGCAAGTTCCCT
>NW_022104306.1:45616-48774 GCF_000313985.2 Echinops telfairi
TCCTCCTGCAGTTGGCATCATTGCCTCTGTTTTGTGAGGTGGAGAACTTTATGGACTGGTGTTGGGTTAATGGTTTAATATTGGACTTGTGGGCTTTGGCAGCATTGGGTTGGGATATTTTCGTGATGCACATTTTCTTTACATAAAACTCTCTTATACATGAGGTGCTGTGGACTTATTTCTCTAAAGTACCTAGACTCATACAACCATGATTATCTGTTTGTCGAGAAGGAAAATGGGTCATATAAGATGACTACGAAGTTCCAGAGTCACTTTAATATTTGAAAATTGAGAAGAGGGTGTGGTGGGGAAATGAAAAACTGTCCCAAGGGATACTGAGAAGAGGAAGCCCTCATTCCCTCCCTGTCATCCATCTGTGCCTGTCTATGGCTGGTGTCTGTACTGTGGCTCCTGAGCGCCCCCTGCTGCCCAATGTCTTCCCTGCAGGGGAGGTTTGTGTGTGGGCTCACACTGACTTCCCCTCACTGTGCTCCTGGTACAGTAATACACGGCTGTGTCCTCAGCAGTCACGGAGCTCAGCTGCAGAGAACTGATTCCTCAATGTGTCTCCGGTGACAAAGAGTCGGCTCAGGAAGGACAGGTTATAATCTGTACCACCATCATCTCTGTATCACATCCACTGCAGTCCATTCTCTAAGGTCTAGCGGATCCAGTTCCAGTAGTAACCTGTGCTGGTGATCCAGACATCAGGAACAGTGCAGGTGAGGGACAGCTGCTGGGAGGGTTTCACCAGTCCTGGCCCGGACTCCTGAGGCTGCACCTGGGACAGAATGCCTGCAAATAAAGATAACTAGAATCCATCAGTCACTTGCAGTCACAACCATCCCCATAGATTCAACACTGATATCTGAGACCCTCATCTTGGGGAACGGTCACCAGACACAGGAGAACACACAGCAATTGTATCTTTAGACCACAGGTGTGCTTTCCCAAGGAACACACAGCCCTGTCTGAAGAGAACTGATAGCCTTCACTGCCCAAGGCTGGGATTTTAACCTAGTGCCTGAAGAAGAACTTGCATCGGAGGAAGCCCAGTGCTTATCCACAGAGGCTCTTTTGTTTCTTCTAAGGCCATTGTGGGGTAATTCTTTTGAACTCATTTGAGTGTTAGTCTGCAATGAGAGATCATTTTTCCTAAGACGTGTCTGTGAACCATCAAAGGAAAACCCAGCATTTCTGAGCCCAGTGTTCTCTCCCTCCAGCCCTTCATTGCTCCTGCCCTGACTGAGGCTCCCATATATCCTGTGTGTTGAGGACTGGGCAGTACATCAGGTCCACCCCAGAGTATCAGCATTACCCCACACTCTTCAAAACCCATTTCTTATTTGTACACAGATGCTGTAAGGCAGCTAGAGGCAGGGCTAGGGGTTGTCACTCTACTTGCCAAAGCCTCTCTCAGCCCTTCCTGGAAGTTGGGCGCTGCTTAAAGCTAGAGGGCATGCTCAAATTCAGGTCTTTGAGACAGGAAGCCAGTACACCTGGGGTACCCCATGTAGGCCAGGTGGGCTTAATTCAGCCACTGGGGTTAACCAGTATCATCAACCACGCCTCCCTACTGGGGCCCTGAAAAAGCCAAAAACATTAAGACTGCTGCTCTCTCTCCCAGCTGCTACTACACATTTCAGTGCAGCCTGGCACTGAATAATTTAACTATAAATTATTTCAGGAATTGTAAAATCATGCTTTGTTGTGTGTTGTTTCCTCTTCAAAAGAGATGTTTGGGCTGAGATGTACACACATACAGTTTCAACCTACTAGCATTTGGGGGAAAATATAAGGATGGAGAGAAACTGAATGTGTTGAAAGAAGCACATTGAGGTCAGAATTTAATGGCATAGAGAGATCACTGGTCCTTCTGGGACTGATTTCAACTTACCCCAAGTTTGATGTGTTTCTCCCCTGTCTTCTCAGGAGGAACCACAGCTTTTCATTTGCAGGATCTTCCTGGCAGGAAAATAAGAGATATTTGAACTGTCCTTGCTGAGGAGTCCCTGGAGAGGCTCTCAGCTTGGGTAAATTGGGAAAGTCTAGACACAAGAGGAAACAAACACTCAGCACCCTGCACCTGCTCCCATGGCAAAAACTGTGCCCCGTGTACCCTGAACTCCCTCTGCTGCCCTCTTTGTCTCCTGACACTTGAGATATTTGTCCACTTCCCCGTAACTGTGTCTCCTGGTACTTTTCCCACATAATACATGCCAGTGTCCCCAGGTTTCAGATTGTCCAGTTAAAACACACTCAGCTGGCTGAGCTATCGTGGTTGCAGTGCATCAATTTGTGAAGATGGGGTTGTTTCTAAAACTGTCATCACTAGGCTTCTTTGCCACATAAAACAGGCTTTGTTTCTAAGAGCCTGATAGATCTAGAAACTGGCAATCTGCAGACATGGCACTGAGACATAGCCCTCGGAGAAAGCTTTCCCAACCCATGACTGGTCTGTAGCAGCTCTACCTGCATGATCACACCTAGGAATAAGGGGAGGGGAATCTAATTTCAAACAGATGTAAGATGAAAAGCACTGTTTTGACATTGAAGGTGCTCATAGGATAGGACATCTATGTCACCAGGAAAAATCCAGAAGGGAGTCACCTCCACAGGTATCTGTGAATATTATATTACATTAAATAAAGAAACAAAGCATTTCCAATGGTTACCATGGGTGAAGGAGAAAGGGTTGTGCTTAGAGGGCATTCAATTTATATTAATGGTGGTGGGATAATTTGGAAAAGGATATCAATAATAGTTGTAAAAGTAATATATAAAGAGTATAATCAAAGGCACTGAATTATACATGTAATAGTTGTTGAATTGGGGAGTTTTTGTTGTGTATATATTTCCAAATTTAAATTGTAATGATATGACAAACAATGAGTGCAAAGAAGAAGAAAAATTTGGATCAATAATGATGATTGTATGCCTTTTTTTTTTCTTCAAGAAACTTCATTATTGATACAGTATTTATTTGCCATCCCTCTGTCAAATCCTGAGCCAATTACTATTTGCAGGCTGCCAGGGGAGGTGCAGGGAAAGGAACATATTGGGCAGACAGACATGGGACAGAGAATTTGAGGGGTGGATATGGCTCCTTCACATGGCAAAGAGGATCAGGAAGGCCACCATCAGGCAGAAAAGCCCCA
>NW_022104306.1:52890-54545 GCF_000313985.2 Echinops telfairi
AAAAGCAACTTTTTTCAATATATTATACTTGAATAAATGATGCCAGGTTTCAAACCACCAACATTACAGCCATTAGTTGAGTCCTTAACAGCACCACCCAGAGACTCCACTGAGTCTGCCTGAAGGATATTCTGACTGTGGCAATTACGTGACCTCCTGTCAACTTGCATAGGAATGAGCGCTTGCCTGTCAATCAGGTCGCACCTTAATGACATCATTGGGAGGTGCAAAGGAGATAAGTAGCTCACTGGAGGACAGATCCACTCTCTCCCTGACAGGCATTCCAGTTGAGAAGACACATGGAGCTATGCAAATGGCAGCCAGAGCCTAAGAGCTGGAGGAGCCAGGTGGAAATCCACACCAGTACTAAAATGCTTTCAATGGCACTGGATCCACAAGACCTTCCAACCACTAACCTCTGATTTGCCCGTACTCAGCACTGTTGCATGAGTTTGAAGAGGAATTTACAGACTGGTACCACACATATGACCTAATATTGGAATTACAGATTTGACCTGGACTGGGCTGGTATGTTTTCTCAATTTACAATTGCTCTTTATATAAAGCTCATTTTATACACATAGGAGTGTCTGTGAATTTGTTTCTCCAGTCCACTGACCTTCTCAAAACATATGCTGAAAACATATGCTGAACACCCCTAGCAGAGTAATATCCACTCCCAATGGAACAAACTCATTTGTTTATTTTTCTCTTCAAGAGAATGTTTTCTCTTCTTACAACTTTGAATTCACAGATACTAAGGATAGGCACGGAATCATAAAAAATATAGATTCCAAGTGGGAAACTGTGAGATGAAGAACCCTGGATCGAAATTAGAAACCAGACTTGAACCTCCCTCTCCAAATGTTCCTGAGTCAGGATCCTTCCTTCTTTTCAGGCCCTCACAGCGCCCTGCAACACAGCTCCCTCCCTGCATGGGCGGTTTGTATCTGTACTCACACTGATTTCCCTCAGTGTGTCTTCCTCACCGTAATACATGGATGTGTGATTGACTTTTAGACTGTCCATTCGCCGATACAGTGCATTCTTGGCAATGTTTCTGGAGATGGTACACCAGCCTTCACAGAATCTGTTTACCATGTGATAACAACAGTACTAATATATGAGACCCACTGTAGGCCTGGATCATGGCTGATACAGGTCACGGCAGTGCTACTAAAAGTGAATACAGAGATTGCACAAAGGAATCTCAAAGACATTTTATGCTCTCTCAAGTCTCCTTCAGTCACAACTAGTTGCACATTAGTGTTGACACTTGCAAACACAGTATATGCTGGTCATGAAAACCATCACACATTTCTAGTCTCCTACTCATACCCACTCACACACACTAGATCTCAATAAAATGACTTGTTAAAATACCTGAGTGAAAAACGCAGACTAGCACAGACTCCATGATGACTCTGTGTTCACACAAACTACTGAATGGGTATACCTGGGGACTACTGTACTGAGGATCTTCTCCCAGAGCTGTATGGTTGGCATTGGTATGGATTTTATTAGCAGAAGGGGGGTGGCTCTATTTCCATATCTTCCTATTATACAGTGGCAATTATGGCTGAACACTTTCAGAATGCTCATTGTCCCACCGTACACATAAATATCCCAGAAGGATTCGATGGGAATAGTACTTG
>NW_022104306.1:56285-58155 GCF_000313985.2 Echinops telfairi
AGTCCACAGGCTTATCCCGGTTCTGGCCATGCACTTACTTCATTGCCACTTTTTGTGCAACTATCCAGACTCTCTCCTTATCTTCAGAGGTCAAGGTAGTTGTTAAAATCATATGGATGTCATGCCAGGTAAGGTCATACGACTGAGTGAGATATTTAAATTCTTTAATATAAGTGTATGAGTCTAATGTATAACATCGAAGATATTTTCCTAAGGCTGATAATTTAACAAGGGATAAGAACGTTTACTAGCCTCTCTGCTCCTGTGACTTCACAGAGAGGAATGAGGGGGCAGGATTTGAGGCTAGATCCATTGGGTTTGAAGGAGCTGTGTTTGTGTTGGAGAGAGCTGAAAACAAAAGGGTGAGAGGCGGCGATGGTGCTGGCAGTATGGGACAGGTGTAAGATGTCTTAGAACATGGCAAAGGTTGGAGGGGAACTGGTGACAGAGGAGAGGTGGGAGGAGTGGACAATCATGATATGGGCAAGGGAGGAGTTTGGGTAGAAATTTTATGAGGTAACAGTGTAGGGGATATTTGATTATAGCTTGTGGGCTCAGAGGTGGTAGGAGGAGGTTGAGGCAAGGCAAAGGTGGGAGGAGGAGGTGAGGAGGAAAGCTGAAGAAGAAGGAGGCACTATAGCAGAAGTTATAGGGTTACAGTCTGGCAACTGGGAGAATGCAGCAGTATCTAGGGGGAAGGGAGAAAGAAGGCCCAGCAGCAGTTTGGTTAGAGACAGTATGCACTGAAATTGGCGGCACAGCATGATCAGAAGGATCAAAGACTGATTCTTAGTTTGAGAATGGAACATTTTTCTGAACCAGTAGGACTTGCATAGTGGAACAATTCTGACATAAATGAGGTTGAGCACCAAGGAGAGAGAAAACTTGGATATATGGAATATCAGAATATATTTTGTAGATTGAAAAGAAATTATTGAGATCTTGAATAATTTTTAAATCAAGTATGCTACCTGGTAACCATCTTGAGTTATTGTCCAATTTGTACTGCAGTCACATTATTACATAAGAAAATCAGTTTTCCCCTTTGAATAACTGATTTAAGACCCAGCGAATTGAAGTTTGCCAGTAAACAAACTAGAGTTGTTTTATGCCAGTGCTTAGTGTGGTAGTTATATAATCGTTTGTCAATCTGATGATTAAGACTGAAGGAGTGGAGTCCAGCCTGTCAATCAAAATATAACCCATGGCCCCTATGTGGGTATGCCCTTTTGACAATTCAGGGAATTCCAGAATTCCAGAAGGCGGGAGACAGACAGACTGACTGACTGTTTCTCTCTGTGTGTCTGTCTGTCTGTCTCTCTCTCTCTTTTGGCTCACTCCCTTAGAGAACCTCTACTGACCAGACACATGGCACTATGTTGATAGACTCCATGCCTGGGGAACTAGAGCAGCCACACGAAGACCGCTGCCAATGCTGAGATGCTTACACCACCACTGGATCCAAAGACTTTATACCCACTGGTCTGTGATCGTCCTGCAGTCAGCACCATTGCATGTGTTTCAGTGCATGATGGTTGAGCTGGAATATCAGTTCAACACCCCCAAGGCTGAGTGTGCTCCCTGTGGCCACACACCGGCTGGCATGAAGAGCCAGGGAGTTTCTAGACCTGGACCTTGGTCTCAGGAGAAGCTATCGCACAGGTGACAAGACTTATCAAACCTCTGGAGGCCCTAACGTTTTGTGCACCAGCTGCAGCCACTCGCTTCTCTTCGTAGTGAGAGAAACAACTGACCCCGGGGCTCACCTTTGAGCTGAAGAGATACAGGGAGTCTCCGGGAGAAGGCACCGCTGTAAGGAAAGGAAACAATGGAGGGGAGTTAGCAGAAACCCACAAGGCAACAAACTTGG
>NW_022104306.1:59598-61241 GCF_000313985.2 Echinops telfairi
AGAATTCCTTTATGAAAATTTTAGTCAGATTCCAAAATTGCTGGCTGAAAATGGAGATATGAGAATTGCAACACTTTGTTACATTTCCCAATTTGGTCAGATCGTTCCGCAGACTACAGAAAACTGTGTCGCCTAACTTTATCAGGAATCAAAAAAAGTCACTTATCAGCAAATATTTACTGAATTAAAATGATTTATGTTCTCAGTTCTGATGGAGCCACCTTATCCTTAAATCTTGGGAAACAGAGGCTAGATTTTGCAACTAAAAGGGGACTTCTCTTAAAATACCTGCCCTGTTCGACTGGGTAGGCTAGAGAAACAAATCCAAAGATACTCATAATGTGTAAGAAAGAGCTTTATATCAAAGATATCAAGAAAACATATCAAGATATCAAGAAAATATTGCAGCCCAGTCCAGATCAAGTTCATAAGTCTGATATTAGATCATAAGTCCAATACTAGTCCATAGATTCCTTTTCAGACTCACACAGCACATGCAATGATGCTGAATGCAGAAAGATCACAGGTCAGTGGCTGAAAATTAGTGTGTATCCAATGGCAGTAGAACTTCTTAGCGCTGGCACAGGTCTCCATGTGGCTCTTCTAGCTCTCCAAACAGTGGGAAGGTGAAGCAGAGAGAGAGGGTGGCCCACCTCCAGGGAGAAAGAGTGGAAGTTCCCAGAATTCTAATGAGAAGGTCAAGCCCACCAGGATTCATCATGGAGCTTTGACCTAAATGACAGGCTAAACTCCACCCCTAGACTTATTTATCAAGTGAATATGAAACTATATAACTACTACACCTGCTTTCATGTCAGGTTTTCTGTCCCCATGGATAAATCCTGAATTGTCAGACAAACAAATAAAAAACCAACTTACTGCCATCGAGTCAATGTAGACTCAGAGTGATGCTATACGACAGGGTAGAACTGCCCCTGTTAGTTTCCAAGACTAAATCTTTGCTGAAGTAAAAGGCTCCATCGTTCCCTGTGGCGTGAATGGTGGATTCAAAGTGCTAGTCTTACAGTTAGCAGACCAACTAGTAACCACTACACAAACAGGACTCCTTATCTATCATTGTAGCTCCACCCACAATAGCATGCAAATATAGTCCAAAAGGATCCCTCAGTTATTCAAGTTACTTTCCATTGAGTTGCTAACCTAATGTTAGTGATTAATCAGAACCAGATGTGCCCAGCTACCACTAAGAAGTGCTCCAAAAGGAATCCCATTAGAAGATCCTAGAGAAAGTGGGAGGAAAATGTGGACCAAAACTCAAATCACCAAAGAGACCCTCAAGACAATGGCCTTTAGTCACCTTTCAAGTCCAGTCTTAGCATAAACAAGCCTCTGACAATCACGGGGTTCATAGGTGCAATTGTACAGCTATAATATATAAAGATCATAATAAAGTTGTAGAAGATAGGAGAGAGAAAATAAAATAAAGGAGTCAGACACATTGTATGGTAGCATGCTCACCTCTGGGATGGCCATGATCTCAGCAGCCAGGTCCATGCCGAGAGAGGGAGGAGGAGTCAATATTTACTGTCTTGAGATATTTGTAGATAGCTATAAAATATGCATATTCAGTAGTTACCTACATCACAAGGTGGGTGGTAACCACAGTAAAGTCTTTGAGCTCA
>NW_022104306.1:83308-84736 GCF_000313985.2 Echinops telfairi
TCTTCTTCCTCCGCTACCAGCTGCACGTTGGCCTGCGGGTGCTTCCCCTCCAGGCTTTTGGCCTTAGGACAGAAGCCAGCCCAGTGGCCAGTCTGTTTGCAGTGGACACGTGACGTCCGAGCAGGTTTGTTCTGGTTAGGGCAATTTCTAGCCCAATGACTCGGTTGCCGGCAATTGTAGCACTTGGTACTTGGTCTAAAGGTCTGAGAAGCCTGGGAGGCATTTGACGGGCATAGGTTATCCAGTGCAGCCAATACCTGGGCGTGCCTACTGTTCTTTCTTCTCTCCTTTTCCTGGGCTTGAGCCTGGGCTTGAGCCTCCCCTTCTTGCTCCCTGTTGTAAAAGGTCGTATTAGCACAAGAAACCATTTCTTCAAGCGTAGCTCCTTCAGGCTTCAACACTAATTTTTGGAGTTTCTTGCGAATGTCCTGTGCAGCCTGTGTGAGAAGCTTGTCCCAGAGCAAGACTTGCCCTTTATAGGACTCTATATCTACCTAAGTATGATTTTTAAGGCTTCCTTCAGCCGCTCTAGAAAGCTTACAGGGGACTCTGTAGGTTCTTGGTGAATTGCTGTCACCTTGCCATAATTAATGGCCTTCTGCCTACCTGACTTTAGTCCCTTTTTGATGCACACTAGGAAATGTTCCCGTGCCCACTTGTCCTGAGGTTCACTATGATTCCAATCAGGGTCTATTAAAGGTACAGCTGTTTCCCTTACAGGGTACTTTTCACTCATTACATGTAACTCCTCTGCAAACTTCCTAGCGCCTTTGAGCACTCGTTCTTTCTCAAAGTCTGTCATAGTCTGTCCCAGTATGACCATTACATCTTTCCTGGTTAAATCATAGGCTAGGGTGATGTGCTGGAAGTGTTCTATGTACTGTTTGGGTTTGTTAGAGTAACTGCCCAAGTCATTTTTAATTTGCTTGAACTCAACCATAGAAAAAGGCTTGTAAATTGCCTGGGGACAAAATTCCCCTGCTGCCTCTACTACAGGTAAAATATTCAGGGCTGTTTCATTGCCCTTAAGTCCAGTGTCCCTTAGGGGGTCCTGGGTTCACTGGGAATAAAGATCTTTGTTCTTCCTCAAAAGGAAGAATGCTTTAATATATGTGGCATTTCCGCCCACCTTTCTATCATTCCACAAAAATGTTCTAGCTGTTGCAGGGTTGGAAGGGAAAGTGTACCATTGGCTGGCCACGACTCTCCGTTCTCTAGAGCATAATGTGGTCAAATAGAGTTGCACAGCATAATTAGCTTCCTTTTGTACAGCCTTTCTGGATCAAACCTATCCCAATTGTACAGGATACATCCAAGGGGGCAATGCCTGGGTATCGAGCTGGTAAGTCCCATCTAGAAAACACATGAAAACTCATGGTTATTGAGGGCTTGATGCCTCAAGGTCAAATAACCGCAGCTCAACGCGCA
>NW_022104306.1:87157-88918 GCF_000313985.2 Echinops telfairi
TCAATGATATCCAACTAGCCACTCAGGCTAATGCCTCCCTACTTTATCACAGCATAGCCTCTTCCCAGCACATTCACTTTGTTTTCCTGCCAAACTAGGTTCCTGGTGGAGCATGATTCACAAGCTCAAGCCTAGGCACTAGATTTTCCCCTTCTCCCTAGAAGACCATGACTATGGATGGGACATCCTAAAACCCAAGCCAATAAGCCCTATCCTCCACTTTGTGTTGTTTGCCATCTGTCAGCATTACCTAGAGCTTGGAATCCAGAATCTAGGCCAAGATGACACATGGTTGATCAATCTTGTCTTTCCTGGCTCCAACTTGTTCTTCTAAGCTTTTGTCCTCACCTTGGCTCTTGTCATCACCCATCTACCTACCCCTTGCCATTCCTTGACTGTAGGCTGCAGTCTTTCCCAAAGGCTTTAAAACTGGACACATAAGCACAAGACCTTAAAAGAGTAGCAAATACGGATTCCCCTGGCTTATTTTCTTGTTTCGGATATCCCTGTCTTGGCCAAGGTACATCTTGGATGTCCTATTGGTGTCCCTCTGTCTCTTGTTGTCCACTTCTACAGCAAGTTTCTCCAGTTACCACATATTGTGCATAAATGCGCTACCCAGCCATAGGCATTTCTTCACACACAGTAGATATTGTAAAGAATACACGGGATGAAAGGGGATTGGGGCAGGTTAAACTTGATGAAAAGTTCAACCTGGGTTGGAGTGGCACATATGAGCATGATTCAGCTTGATCACTTTCACCAGATATGTCAAGGGTTGTGGTCTAAGGTGCAGTACAGGATAGTAAAGAATGTTTTTCATAAAAATATTCCTTTCTTCAGTTAGATTGCTGCTGAAAAGAAGGTATTTAGCTTCAATGGAGCTTGAGAATTTTGAGGCCTTAAATACTTCCACTTTATTCTGACAATAAATATTGTATATATAGGATGTGGATCCAAAGTTGAACACAATATTTGAGAAATTAGTAAAATTGCTCTGTAAAGATAGTATGGACTCTGTGGTTAATGCAAACACCCTCAGATTGGAGCTTGGTTTTGATCCCAGGGGGTGGGGGCGGTCACTATTTAGCACAAGAAGTATAGGCTAAGAACTTGACATGCCTTTCTCAACATTGACGCCTCTTCTGTTTCAGATCAAAGATTTGCCACAGAAAAATAGGATCCAGAATAGGGAGCTAGAAATCTGTTACTATTTTCTTGCACATTAAAGTATCACAAGGAAGGATTTCAACTTCTGACTGGTTTGTGAACCAAATCCATTCTCCTGACTCCAAACAGGGTGAGAAACCTTGTGGTTCCTGAGGGCAGTGCTGGGTGTAGGAGCTTGAGGGGAAGCAGGAGGGATCCGTGTTTCCTGGAGTTTGACCCCAGGAGAGCGCCAGTGTACCAGGGCCCAGGCTGTCCTGATGGTCAGTCAAAGCTCTTTGCTCATTTCCCTGAATGATAGAATTCACTGGGTAAGTAACTGTTTATAATTGTATTATAACTTAAGTTCTGAGCACTCCAACTTATATAAAGGCTGGTGTCATAGTGGTTACAGTTTGGACTGCTAACTGCAAGGTCAGCAGTTCAAAATTCTAAGTCACACCCGGAGTGAAAGACGGGATGCCTACTCTTGTAGGGGAGTTAATCTTGGAAACCCACAAACAGCAGTTCATCTTCTCCTAAAGGGTCGCTATAATCGGAATCCACTCGATGGCAGTGAGTTGGGTTTTAGGTTTGGGTTGCTGATGACAGTGA
>NW_022104306.1:90061-92085 GCF_000313985.2 Echinops telfairi
CCAAACCTGTGATGTTTTGTGGGGTTCCCTCTTCCCCTTAACCCCACACTATCTTGTAAGTGCCTCTATCTACTAATGTACATTTCCTAATCATGGTCCCATTCCTGCTGCTGCAGTCCCATCTGTGCCTGGGATGTATTAATCTGCCACCAATTGTGATCTGTGACATGCCCGACTTAATCTTCAGTTGTTATTTTGATTTCGTGCTACTGGCCTCCTTTAAATATATGGTGTGTGTGTGTGTGTGTGTGTGTGTGTGTGCACGCGTGTCTTTTGTTATCTGTTAAGTTTAATAAATGATCTCATTAAATTATATTTAACATAGGGTTCACTTTTTTATCCTAACACACAATTTAGGATCATAGATGACTCAAGGTACAGTTCTTCTTTTGGACAGTACCTTGACAGACATACCTGCAGGTAAGGTCAGGCCCTGCAGCCTCCTGGTCTCTGTCCAGAATGGGCAAATGTTACAAAGGTTTTTAGCTCTGTGGATAAATGCTCTCTCTGCCCCTTAACCTCAGACCAAATACACTCCGCTCTTTGTGGGTTGGCAAATCTAGTTCCCCAGGTAAGTACTCAGATGTTCACCACTTCACCTACTAACCTCCTGCCCAAAGGCCCTGAGTTCTCTTGTTCTGTGTCCTCTAATCCCACTGCTCTCTCTGTCTCTTGTTTTTTCTGCCACCATGTCTCTGTTGCTGATCCTCCCCATCACTTTCTCTCTTGTGTCACAGCTCTCTGTCATTTGGGTTGAAGAGTTTCAATACAAGAATCTAGGATGTGCCCCACCACCACCACCCACAAGCCGCCATGTTTTCAGGCCAGGTCTCACTTAGTCTTCCCCCATAAGGAAATGGCTGGGGAGCTCCAGGAAACGTAGACGAGCCCGGGCTGACAAGTCAAGGCAACAGGGTAAACCAGAGCAGCTCTGCGTAGGGTGGGAAGGCCATGGCGTCCAGTAGTGACTGGCTGTACGGGGTGAATGTCATGCTGGTGATGGTCTATGGGAGCCTGGTGTTTGTGCTGCTATTTATTTTTGTGAAGAGGCAAATCATGCCCTTTGCAATGAAATCTCAGAGGGGCCCTCACGCCCCTGTGGGACACAATCCCCCCAAGGATCTGAAAGAAGAGATTAATATTCAACTATCCAGAGTTCAGGATAGCAAGTAGGAACCCCAGCTCCTTGTCGATGATGATGCCAGACTGCCACAGCTGGAAACCCAGGAAAATCAAAATTGCTACAACTGTCTGTACAAGATGAAAGCTCTGGATGCCATTCATGCCTCTGAGATCCCATTTCACACTGAAGGCCGGCATCCCCATCCCCTAATGGGCAGAAATTTCCATTCCCATCTGCTCAATCTTCAGAACGCTACTACTCCTTTCAAGGATGTGTGCAAGGCCCTCATTGATACCCTGCTGCATGACTATGAGGCAGCCCGCTATAACAGGGGTCTTTGGCCAGAGTGAGTACCTGCGCTCTCAGGAGGCCCTGACTGAGCTGGCCACTGAGGTCAAAGCATGAAGTAGGAGCTCTCAGCGACACCACCAGTCAGCAGCCAAATACCTTACCCAATCTCCTGGAAGTCTCCCCAACTACTTTCGAGGTAACATACCTCCCCTCCAGTCAGAAGAGTAAACGTGCCAAGCACTTCCTCGAATTGAAGAGCTTTAAGGACAACTATAATACCCTGGAGAGTCCTCTGTGATGGAACTGACAGACTCTCGCTGGAGATGGAGCCAGGACTAGAGTGTGCTTGCCAGGCAATCCTCAGGTTAGCTGGCTGGTGGGCCTGCACTCTGTTGCCCGACGCTTCTGATGTGTGCAAGATCATACCTGGAAGCCCTTGGGGGATATTTCTGAACAACAATTAAAACTATTTTCCCAAAAAGCAAAAAAAAAAAAAAAGAAAGAAAGAAAGAAAGAAAGAAGATCTAGGATCTTGGCTCTTCTTTTTTTATGGCACTGAATCCCAAGTTCTGTTTCTGAAATGGCTCAATTAAGCCTAACGGGATGTTCA
>NW_022104306.1:116642-120787 GCF_000313985.2 Echinops telfairi
CGGGCTCGGAGAAGCTAGTGCGCTTTAAAGCTTTCTCGGTTAACTTTGTGAGTGGAAATTGCGCCCAAAAAAGAGATTCAGGAGAGACCCTAGTACCCCATTTCTAATTTCTGGACGCCACCTCCCCGTTCCCTTCGCCTTACCTCCCAATTTTATGGTCTGGCAGCACGAGCTCTGGATGATGCGTCTTATCGGGTCGCCATATTCCCCCCAAGCCGCCCTGTTCCCAAAATTTATATTCATCAGTGCACATGATTGTGTGGTTGATCAATGTCAGGTTGCGAAAGTTATGCAAATTTTCAATATATATTTTAAAAATCATATTATTGGGAGATTTTACAGACATTGTAACATTCCATAGTTCAATCACATCAAGCAGTACTCTATAATTGCTACCACACTTTCAAAACATTTTCTTCTTGAACTCTTTGATATCAGCTCCCCATTATCCCCTTCCTCTCCTACCCTCACTTACTTTATTGTGGAAACAGAACCTGGATCAAAGTTTAAGCAGCCTTTTCTCCATACTCCTGACCACAGGGCTTGGAAGACCAGTCCTAGTGTTAGAAGAAAAGCTCCACAAGCCCCAAGGATAAAGCTAGAGCTGATAATCCACAATCTCCAGATAGAGTTTTCTCCACAACTACCCTCCCTCCACTAGGATGTTAGTATACAGCTCCTACAGGTGCCTGACTTCTTGCTGTTCAGCTAAAAGATGCCTAGCTTTAGAAGCAATTAGGTTCCTTTTGTTGCTATCACTCAAGGAATCAACTATTCTTTTGTCTCTTAGATATCTTCTGGATGAGTCCTAAGGGAAGGTTGTGTGCTTGAAAGGCAGAACTAAAAAGGCAGACAGAAGTATTTAGGCACTCACCTCTCTTTGAGGATGCGAAGTCTGAGCAGGATGGAGAGATAGTGTATTCATTCACCAATGTACTGTATATACTCGTGTATTCGCCGAGGTTTTCAGCATGTTTTTATGTAGTTTTTGTGGGAAAATACAGTTTTTGTGATATTTGGGTTGCCTTATACTCGAGTATGTATGGCATAAAATCTGGGGACATACAACCCCCCCCCCACACACACACACACATAGACACCTATGTATCTAGCAAGGTAGGCAGTATCTTTACCCTGAGGTCCCTGAACTACTTGGGTGAGCAACTTAAGACAAGTGCCGAGGGCAGCTGGAGGGGAGTAACTGTCCCCTGAGTGGGGAGGCCAATAACAACAAGTCTTCTCTTAGAGCTAAAGCTGGTGGCAAATAGTAATTAGCATACACTTGTATGAGGTTTTATTAAGATAGCACTATAATGAGGGGATATTGTGGAGATGATTTTTATTTCATAGAATATGACTGGGACTCTTTTCCAATTTACAAATATGAATGCCTCCCTCTTCCCAGATACCTGGCCTTGCAATCTTCTTTGATTCTGAGAATAAATCATTTGTCTTCATCCACTTTTCTTGGTCCTCAGTGTCCCACAGCCTGATACTTATCACGAAGGGTTCTAAAAGAATTCAGGATATTCCCACAATTACACTTGTCTGTTCTGTTGTGTGTGTGCCTTCTTGAGGTTTCCACACCTTGCTACTATATAAACTCACTATTAAATGACCACGCTATTTTATTCCGGCATCGGAGATGAGGCCAATTGACCCCATTTTTACTGTCTGCTTTATCTTCCTTAATTGCACATGCTGTTCCTAAGGGCCCTTTTGGCTGTGGGGCTAAATCGGACACTTTATGTTTGCTTTAACAGTTACTGCACAAATTTAAATAACACTTGTAGTAACTGGTCTTAACTTGCAAGCATATGAATATCAACCTACCACAGGCAGAATTGTACTTCAGAGAAGATCTTGCAATATACTTTTTGATGATGAATATGACACCAGTATTCTTGAATTTGTCAATCTCAGCCTTATACATCACTTGATTACCTAATTTAAAATAGCCAGTACCAGTCTATTAAAGTTTAATAAGCCATATAACATCAATATTTAAACATTCCATTTGTTTTGACAACTTGCAATTGTTATTGATAATACGTCATATACTCTGTCTTCCAGTTATTAGAGGATGCATGCAGCTATTTTTCTCATTTTCAGTCATGACATGTCAACCACTTAAGGTCTCCAAAGCTCTCCTCCATCCACATCATTACCGTTGATGGTACTTTGAGGATTTAGTACTTCTTCAGTGTTATTTTGTTTCCATTAAATCTGAGGGGTTCGTGTTCCAGAAGTAGGTCACCAGGTCTTCCTCCCAGTCCCTATTTCTGGAGAGTCCACTAAGACCTGTGCACCATGGGTGATTCTGCTTGTATTTGAAACACTGGGTGGCAGTACTTCTAGCATTACAACAATAGGCTAGCCATCACAGGACAACACTGAAAGATGGGTGGTATAAGCTAGAATACAGGCTCAATAAACATAAAGAATGTTTCTGTAGCATAATACCAGTAAAAACGGTTTTCTCCCAAGTAGAACATTCTGCATTTTTCACATTCCCAACTTTATCACTTAGTTGTCTCTCAGTAAAGATTGATGGAATGAATACATTTGTCATCTACCAACTTAAATTAGCGAACCTCACCACTCCTTTGGTCTATTGGTCTCAATATCTTGTTTGTATTACATTTGTTGTATATTTTCATGGCCTCATTTAAGCAAATACCAAATCTGTGTTCATTCATTACTTTCATAACTGGATTAGTCTGGGTACTTTGGAGAAACAAATCCACAGCAACTCATGGATAAGAGAGAGTTTTATGTAAATAAAATGTGCATCACGAAAACATCCCAACCAGTGCTTCCAAAGCCCACAAGTCCAATATTAAACCATTAACCCAACACCAGTCCACAAAGTCCTTCACCTCACAAAACCGAGGCAATGATGCCGACTGCAGGAGGAAAGCTGAGTCAGTGAACGAACAAGCATCTCAGCACTAGCAGGGGTCTCCACACGGCTGCTCCAGCACCCAGGGCTGCATCGGGGTAGGTCCATGTAGCTTCTCCTTAGGGATGTCTTGTAGGAAGTCAATCTTGCAAGCTGAAGCAGTGAACTGCTAAGGCAGCTGCACCTGGTGCAACCATCAGAAAACAAGAGACCCGAGAACTAGAAAGGTGAGGCTCACCACCCACTTATCCCTCCGCCTTTCAATTAGCCCCATATGTGATTATCGGCCAGGCTGGCACAATTAACTAACTCAATAACCAACCTTGTTTCTATAATAACTATTTTTATCATTTGGCTTGTTTACATGATTGTATTTCTTCCAATAGGCAAGAAACTTTAAGCATAGTGTTTTATTTGCATTCATATAAGAGGGTTGTCACTAAAGATTTACCTTGTATCAATGCATATTTTAAGAGGTCCATTGTAAATCAAGATGATGGAAAGATTCAATGTTCTCTTCTTTTATAGACATCCAGAAAGTTGGTGATCATAAGCTCGATCACTTGCAACATGAAAGTTACATGGACAGAACGGAGCAGTGCTATAAATGTGGGACAACCTTCATTGAGGAGTCTGAACTCTATGAGCATCAGATCATTCATACACTACATAAGACCTATGAATGCAGTCAGTGTGGGGAAAAATTGGATAAAATGTTCAAACTCAATGAACATTATCAAAAAGACCATAAAGGACAAAAACTATATAAATGCTTGGAATGTGGCAAAGCTTATCACAGTAAATCATACCTCAAGGAACATCAGAAAACTCATGTGACAGGGACGCCCTGTGTATGCAGTGAATGTGGGGAAGGCTTCACCAGGAACAGTGATCTCACTGCTCATCAGCAAATTCATACTGAGGAGAAACCTCATGTATGTACTGAATGTGAAAAAGCCGTTACCAGGAAGCGGTACCTCACTATTCATCAGAAAAGTCATACTGGGGAGAAACCCCATGTATGTGGTGAATGTGGCAAAGCTTTTATTCGGAAAGCACATCTCAAAAGTCATCTACGAACTCATACAGGAGAAAAGCCCTGTGTATGTGGTGAGTGTGGTAAAGCTTTCAGCGAGAAGAAATGCCTTATAGCACATCAGAGAATTCACACAGGCGACAAACCCCATGTATGTGGTGAATGTGGAAAAGCCTTTATCTGGAAGTCTTCTCTTACTGTTCATCA